>NC_091471.1:256856829-257160290 GCF_036971445.1 Narcine bancroftii | reverse complement strand
CGGGATGCTGAACTGGGCAACCCAACCATTCAAAAGCGCTCAAGAGCAGGAGTCCATGGAGGCATCTGGCATCGGGATTGCCTCAGGCCAACGAGTGGTGAGGTCTACCACTGTGAAAAGGTAATGGTTACCTCGGGAAACGGGTAAGGGTCCGACAATGTACACATGTATGTGGCTGAACCATACCCGGATGTGTTCAAAATCTTGTACAGACGCTCTGGTGTGCCTGTGTACCTTGGAAAGCTGGCAATGTGTGCAGGTTCTGCCACCATACGGACCGTGGACCTGATGGAAAGCTGGGTAAGGTCATGGATATGGTGGAAGACTTGCCTGCGCCACTGCTGGGGAACCACTGGTCACGGGGTGCCCGTGGAGACATCGCACAGGACGGTGCCCTCACCGTGAGGAGTCGGGAGGTCCTGGAACCGCAGTCCTGAAGGCCCGTGTCTCCTCGTCGGACTTCTGGTCCCAGGCGAGCTAGTCGAAGTCGAAATGGCCAGTCGTGAGAGTGTGTTGGCGACCATGTTGTCTTTCCCTGCCTTGTGCCGAATGTCAGTGGTGAACTCCGACACGAAGGAGAGGTGACGCTGTTGGCGGGCCGACCAGAGATCTCTTGCCATAGCGAGTGCCTGACTGAGGGGTTTTTGGTCGGCAAAAATGATGAAAGGGCTCCCCTCCAAGAAATAACGAAATGATGCACCACCAGGTACATGCCCAGCAACTCACGATCGAAAGCGCTATACTTGCGCCCTGGTGGGCGAAGAAGTTGGTTAAAGAATGCCAGTGGTTTCCACTGCTCCAGGACGCTGATGGGTGTGGCAGAGGCATTGAAGGAGAGCGCCATATGCAGGTCAGTGCGTGGGTGGATGAGCAGGGTAGCCTTCACGAGGGCATCTTTCGTGGCTTCGAATGCCCTGCCTGCCTCTGGAGTCCAGGCGAGTGTCTTGTCTTTGGCCGCGATGAGGGCGACGAGCAGCTGCATGATGTGTGCAGCGCCTGGAATGAAGCGGTTATACAAATTGACCATACCGGCAAACTCCTATAGCCACTTGAGGTTGTCCGGGCATCGGAACTCCCTGATTGCAGCGGGTGTGGCTCCTTCGGCCGTGATGGTATGGCCCAGGAACTGCATGGACTCTTTCCCGAACTGGCAATTGACCAGATTGATCGTTAGGCCGAAGTTGGCCAGTCGGGGGAAGAGGGTGTGCAGGTGAGACTTGTGTTGTGCCTGGTCTCTGCTGGTGACAAGGATGTCGTCCAGGTAAATGAATACGAAATTCAAATCCCTGCCCACTGTGTCCATAAGGCGCTAGAAGGTCTGGACAGCATTCTTGAGCCAAAACGGCATGTGTAGGAACTCGAACAAGCCGAAGGGAGTGATGATGGCTGTTTTGGGTATGTCCTTGGGGTGCACCAGGATTTGGTGATACCCGCGCACCAGATTGACCTTGGAGAATACCCTCGCGCCATGCAGGTTGGCCGTAAAGTCCTGGATGTGAGGGATCGGGTTACGGTCAGGTACTGTCACATCATTAAGCCATCAATAATCTCTGCATGGGCGCCAGCCTCCGGAGGCTTTTGGGACCAGATGGAGTGGTGAGGCCCAAGGAGTGTTGGAGCATTGAGTGATCCCCAGCTCCTGGAGATGCGAGAAATCTTCCTTCGCTATCTGGAGCTTATCCGGCAGAAGCCAGCGTGCCTTGGCATGGATTGGCAGGCCTTGGGTTGGGATGTAATAACATCCCGTGACGTGGTGAGGCGGTGGAGAACTGCGGCTTGAGGAGGGACGGGAACTCATCCAGGATACGCTGAAACTCGTCCTTGGGCATGCTGACCGTGGCCATCTGTGGCTGCTCTATGCAGGAGGCGCTGAGGCGAACGGATTGGAAGGTACCAGTCGCCTACCTCAAATGTCAACCAGGAGTCTGAGGGTGTGTTAGTACAGATTCTATCACCAATGTGTATATGTAAAGATTGTAGTGTAGGATGACTGTGATTGGCTGAGAGCGTAGCCACACCTACTGGCAGGTCTTAAAGGATTGCTCCTAGCCAGACCAGGTCATTCTGGAATGGTCAACCTACATGTGATATGCTCGTCTTTTAGTTAATAAAAGCCTTGGTTTGGATCAACAAGTCTTTGGTTCTTTTCACACGCTCTACAGTGGGCGAGGAGGAAGTCGACACCCAGGATGGTGGTTGGAAGGGACGAAATGGTGAACCTCCATGAGAACTTCTGCTGGCTGATCTGGAAGTGGACGGTTTTGTCTCCTTATGTTCGGATCTCTGTCGAATTGGCTGCACGGAGGGTAGGTCCTCGAGGCTGGTTCCGGGACTCGATGGGTGTTGCCGGGATGATGCTGATCTGGGCCCCGGTGTTAACGAGGTAGTGTCCGCTGCTGACTGAATCCAGAAGGTAGAGGAGGCTGTGTTCTTGGCCAGCCGCCGCAGCCATTAACAGCAGCCGGCCTTCTCGTCTCCCTGGAATGAGCAGAGCTGTCGACACTTCCGAGCCTTGGCTCCCCAGCGCTGGTGGAAGAAGCAGAGGCCTGAAGTGGATGACTTGCTTCTGGCTATGCTCTTTGAGGCCCCTGCAGGGGCCGGGTGTTCCACCACAGCGCTAGAGGAAGGCTTGGCATGGTCATGCCCATGACTCGTAACTTGCTGGACTGCTGAGCCCTCCGGGAATCGTTCGAGCCATAGCTCCCGAGCCTTTTGAGAGACCTTCCTAGGGTCGATGAAGCTCTCCAGGGACAGTAATGGCTGGATGTCTTCAGGCAGATGGTCGAGGAAGATGTGCTCGAAGAGTGGGCAATTTATGAGATCATCAATGAGCACGAGCATCTCGTCCATCAACTCGATTGGAGTTCTGTCCCCCAGTGTGTCGAGGCGCAGCATCTGAGTGACACGCTGGTGCCTGGAGAGGCTGAAGGAGCCGGTGAGCACCCGCTTTATGATCCCGTACTTATCTTCCGCGGGTGGGTGCTGAATGAGGTGCAGCACTCATTTGGCAGTGGCCTCGTCCAGGGCGGTGACCACATGGTAAAACTTGGCCAAATCCGATGAAATCTGGCAGAGGTGAAACTGAGCCTCTGCATGGCTGAACCAGGTCTCCGACTCCTAAACCCAGAAGTCAGGAAGCTTGATGGCTATTGCATTGATTGAAGGGTCGTTCATGTCGGGTTCAAAGATGTTTGATCCTGTCGGGGTCACCAATTGTAGCGGCGGCTACACTGCTAACTGAAGGATCGCACAACCAGACGGGTTGAGTTCTGTGAGCAAAATTTATTTATTGCAGGCTGCCTGGCTGGTCTTATACTCCCAGCCCGGACCTGGCTGAGAACTGTGCTGGGAGGCCCCCGACGTCACCGGGGCATCACGTGGGTCGCCAAGCACGAGCTTCTGAGCCTGGTGCTGAGGTCGGGAGGAAAACCCCGACGGCGCCATTATGGGCGGCTGCCCCGCCGCGTACATGACAAGCGGGGCCGGTTCGCCTGCCTAATGGTGTACCGCCACAACATCAGGCTACTCTTCATCGACCACAGCTCAGCTTTCAACACTATCATGTACTGAGTATTGGTCAACAAGCTCCAAACCCTAGGCCTCCGCACTCTCCTCTTTAGCTTATTCCTTGATTTCCTCATCTGAAGATCACAGACAGTTCAAACCAGAAACAAAGTCTCTTCGTCACTCATAATGAGCACAGGCACACCTCAAGAATAAGTGCTTAGCCCACTGCTCTACTCTCTCAAAACCCATGATTGTGTGGCAAAGCACAATTCAAAGGCTAGCTACAAATTTTCCAGTGAACCATGGTCATCAGCAGAATCACAGAGTCCAATGAGGAAGCGGACAGGAGTGAGACAGATTAGTTAGTTGAGTGGTGCTACATCAACAACCTTGCACTCAACGCTAGCACAACCAAGCAACTGATTGTGGACTTCAGAAGGGAGAAATCAGGAGAACACAAACCAGTCCTCATCGAGAGGTCAGCAGTGGAAAGGGTTAAGAACTTCAAAATTTTGGATGTCAACAACTATGAAGTAGGGCCCCCATGTTGATGTTATCATGAAGAAGGCTTATCAGCAGCTATACTTTGTGAGGAGTTTGAATAGATTTGGTAGAGCACCAAAGACTTGGATTCTGACTGGTTGCATTGCATGGCAGTCTGTTATGAAGGTGTATATGACAGGAAAAGAATACAGAGTTGTGAACTCAGCCAGTGCCATCACAGGATCTGAGGACATCAACAAGAGGCAGTCTCTTAAAAAGCAGCCTCTATTCTCAAGGACCCTCACCACCCAGGCCATGCCCCCTTCACTCTGCTACGATCAAGAAGGAGATACAGAAGCCTGAAGACAAATACCCAACAACACAAAACAGCTTCTTCCCTTCTGCCATCAATACAATCACAGACGTTACCTCACTTTTTCTTCTTTTGCACTAATTTATTTTTGTAATGTTACTGTAATGTTACTGCGGGGAGACTTATTTTGTGACATGTTCATGACAATAGATTATGATCCTGAAAACTCTGATGCAAGGGTCATTTGTCAGGAGTTCACGTGACCCTAATAAACTTTAATGATTAAGCAGGGTGATGTCCATTGAGAATAGTAAAGGGTACTGTCAGCAGGAACACAATGAAGTTAGGGAGGGTTCTATATGGACATCTAACCTTATCTTACTCAGTCAGAATTCAACTGAACCTTTTTCCTCTTCAGTATCCAATTGCAAAAGGTGCAAATGAAAATTGACACTGGTCCTTTGGCATTAGTCAAAAACAATGTTTAAAGTTGCTTTTCTCCACATGCACGTAGCACAAATGCTACTTTTCTGACCCTGAAAGGTCCAACCGGCAGCTGGACCTGAAGATGACAGACCAAGCAGAGCCAGCGACCATCCATGTGGTTCGAGCAGGCTCACTCAGGCTCCTAATGTTTTGGGAGTTGCAGCCACACATGTGGTTCGAGCAGGCCGAGGCTCAGTTTCAGTTTTAATACATCGTCACTGACGACACCCACTACTTCTACGCCGTGAACGCACACAATCAAGACACAGTGGTAAGGGTCATAGACTTCCTACACCAACCTCCGGAGCAAGGAAAATACATGGCCCACAAAGAGCTGTTAACCTGCACTTTCAGGCTCTCCCAGTGCAAGCGCTGCATATGGACGGATTGGGGGACAGGGCCCGCCTGCCTTAACAAGTGAGATGGTCGCTTTGACCGAGGGCCACAGCCTTTCCTACTCTTAGAGCAGATCTTTCTGGAGCAACCGCTCGAGGATATCTGACTCACAGACAAGTACTTTTGCTACACTCGGAGGGTTATGGCCTGGGCGGACATGCTCTGGAGAGATAAGAAGAATACCAATGCCGTTGTAGACCACATCAGCAAGCCTCACGAACAGCTGACTGCGAGACCAAGACCAGTGGAGAGGCAGATTAATAGCCTGGGACAATTCTGCTACTATCATAAGCGATGGGGTGCGGAGGCCCGTCGATGCTGCCCACCCTGCGGGTTTCCGGGAAACACCCTGGCCAACCATCATTGATGGCTGAGGTGATTGGCCCACGTGATAGCCTCCTTTATGTCTGGGATTCCATGTCAGGCAGGCATTTCCTGGTTGACACCGGCATCGAGTTAAGTGTCCTGCCCCCCCCACAGGCCTCGACACCTGCAATGCCAAGCAGGGACCAGCACTGAAGGCAGCTAATAACTCCTCCATCCTTTGATACCCACACCATCCCCCTGTGGTTCGGCAACTGCTGATTTACATAAACCTTCACCCTCGCGGCAGTGGGGCAAGATACTTGTTGACCATGATTGATCGCTCCATGAGGTGGCCTGAGGAAGTCCCGCTAGCTGATAACACCACAGAAACCTGTACCAGGGCACTCATCGACACATGGGTGTCCAGATTCGGGGACCCAGAGCACCTAACCTCAGACAGGGAGGCACAATTTACTTCTGGGCTCTGGGGAGGGCTGGCTAACTTCCTGTGGACACAGCTCGACAACACAATGGCATACCACCCTCAAGCCAATGGGTTGGTGGAGTGATTCCACAGGCACCTAAGGCAGCCTTGATGGACTGGCTCAAGCATCCCAACTGGGTGGACGAATTACCTTGGGTCTTGCTGGGCATTTGCATTGTGCCAAAGGAAGATTTCAATGCCTTGGCAGCGGAGATGGTCTACGGTGCACCCTTAATCATTCTGGGGGAGTTCCATGCCCCCAACAAATGCCCGGAAGACCCCGCGGCCACCCTTCAGAACTTGCTGCAAAAACTGGGGTCCCTGGTCCTGCAACAATCCCCACCACACAGCCAGCCCAAACATAACATCTCAGGGACTTAAAAACTTGTCAGTATGTGTTTATGTGAAGGGGTGCACACCGGCCGCACTTACAACGACCCTACGAAGGGCCTTACAGGGTCATCAAGGACAACAGCTCCACTTTCGTCCTTGACATTGGCGGTAAGGAAGAGACCATTACCGTCAAGTGCCTGAAACCAGCATATCTGGAATTTAACCAGCTGGTCTCCACTCCTCCCATGTGACACAGGGGCAGACCACTCAAGTCAACAGACAACGGCCCGATCGCTGGTTCTGGGTGGGGGTCGTGTAGCAGCCAGTGCACAGAGACGCGGATCACAAACTTACTGACCCATCCACAAACTTACTGACCCATCCTTCCGCCTCTTCATCCAGGTTATTTATAAAAATCACAAACAGTAGGGGTCCCAGAACAGATCACTGTGGCACTCCAGTAGTCAGCGATCTCCAGTCAGAATACTTCCCTTCTATTATTACTCTCTGCTTTCTTCCTACAAGTCAATTATTTATCCACACAGCCATATCTCGTGACTTTCTGGATGAGTCTCTTGTGGGGGACCTTGTCAAATGTCTTGCTATATTCCACGTAGTCCACATCTAACACCCTAACCTCATCATTTTCTTTTGTCACCTCCTATAAAAACTCAATTAGACTCATGAGGCATTAACTTTCCTTCATAAAGCCATGCTGACTACCCTTGAGTAGACTGTACTTCTCTAAATGCTCATAGATCTTATCCTTAAGAATCCTCTCCACTAGTTTGCACACCACTGATATAAGTCTTATCGGTCTATAATTCCCAGGATTCTCACTATTACCTTTTTTAAACATAGGGACTACATTTGTTATTCTCCAATCCTCAGGCACCTTCCCTGTGGCCAAAGAGGATTCAAAGATCACAGTTACTGCCCCAGCTATATTTTCTTTCACTTCCCACAACAGCCTGGGGAATATCCCATCCGGCTCCGGGGATCTTCTTTTTAAGAAGATCCAACACTTCCACTTCCTTAATCTTCACCTTGTCCAGTAAACAAGTCTGCTCAATTTCGACTTCACCGTGATCAAGGTCCTTTCCTCTTGTGAATACTGATACAAAGTGTATATTTAGGACCTCCCCAACCTCTTCCGCCTCCAGGCATATGTCTCCTTTATCCTTTATCCCTCATTCTCAACATCCTTCTGTTCTTCATGTACATATAGAACGCCCTGGGGTTCTCCTTAATTCTGCACGCCAAGGCTTTCTCATGCCCCCTTTGAACTCTCCCAAGTCCTTTCTTATGCTCCTTCCTGGCTACCCTATATTTCTTAAGAGCCCTTCCTGTTTCCAGCTTCCTATATATAATATATGTTACCTTCTTCCTCTTGACTAGTTGCCTGACCTGTTTTGTCAGCCATCGTTCCCTTTTCCTACCATCTTTTCCTTGTCCCAGTGGGACAAACCTATCCTCAACCCTGCACAAGTGGTCCCTAAACTTCCTCCACATTACTTCTGTATTTTTACCCTTAAAAATATGTTTCAAATTTATTCTCGCTAGTTCCTGCCTCACCTCTTCATAATTAGCCCTTCCCTAGTCATGCACTTTCCCAGTTTAACTATTTTTATCCTTTTCCATAGCTATGTTGAAGCTAAGGGAGATGTGGTCACTCTCACCAAAATGCTCCCTCACCGACAGGACCACCACCTGAATCAGATACAGTATGGCCTCTCCACATGCTGCATCAGGGATCCTTACACACACCTGACAAATTCAGCCCATCTATCCCTTTTGCAATCAGTAGGTGCAAGTCAATATTACGGAAGTTGAAATTATCTATAACTACCACCCTGTAATTCCCGCACCATTCCAAAATCTGCTTGATTATCTGCTCCTTGGTGTCCCAAGGGCTATTTGGGAGCCTATAGACTACTCCTATCCCAGTGATAGCTTTCTTCCTATTTCTGACTTCCACCTACACTAACTCAATGGACACTCCCTCTGCAGCGACCTCCCTTTCTATAACTGTGATGCAATCCCTGACCAGTAAAGCTACTCCCTCCACCCCGCCACCATTTCTACCTCTCATCCTATTCTTTTTAAAACATGTAAACCTCAGCACCTGGATCAGCCAATCTTCCCCTTCCTCCAACCATGTTTCAGTAATGGCCACAACATCGACTAACACGGTCAAGCAACTGGAAAATTCACTTATCCAGCATCTACAGGAAATGGCCGTCGAATGCGGCAACCGGCAAAGCATCATGTTGGCTGAAATGTCTGTTTCCATAGGCCACCGGCAGTGCAGTGAGACTGGCCAATCATCGCAGGGAGCCCAATCGGGGCCTGGGCATCCGAGATAACCAATTGGCAACCAGCCCGCTCAAGCCACGCCCTGGTGGTGATGCGGCCGAGCTGCCTATAAAAGGCAGATCTGCCACTGAATAAACTCAGTGTCGAATGCTCTCTACTGGTGTGTGTGTCTTTCTTCTCCTGCAGATTCGAGTTACAGCCTTAGGGCTTTAACCGAGAGCTATAACCTAGCTGTAACGACCTTGATACAGGTACCTCTCTTCTTTAAATCACAACCTTTATCTCTAGATGAAGATTGGGGAAGAGCTGGAAAGGACACAAGCAGTTGAGACTAATGACTAACTGGTCCTGTGGTGAGAAAAGATGCCACTGTTGGGATCTTCAGGAAATCCACAACTCAATGTTATGCCCACCAACATCCAAAGACGATCCTGCTTTGTAAAACAAAATCACTGATTCCACTGCATCAGGTTGCACCTGTTTTTAATGATGGACGTGTGAGGCAGCATTAAAATATGATACATCAGCACAACCAAATGAGAATGTGGAAGAACCAGAAGTTCCCTAACATTCTACTAAGACCGAGAAACAAAAGGAGAGCAAACCTCAACATCTTCTGATTATGATTCATCAGATTCTATTTGTACACAAGGAAACAATGGTTTTATAATTTTGTTTTAACATTGGATTGTGACATGTTCTATTTTACATATGCAATAAACTGTATTGCAGGAGAATGTGAAGGGAAAATCTTGTCCTGCAATCTTGTCTGGTAGATGACTGGACCCTAAAAAACAGCTTCTTAACATTGCAACAGTTAAATTGTGGACATGCTCTTTTGAGTTAATGCTGGAATTCAATGAATAATGCAGATAGATGGACAATATATGCATTCTTTTGCATTATTAATACAAGAACTTAAGAAATAGGAGCAGGAATCGGCCATCCAGCCCATCAAGCCGGCTCTGCCATTCAATGAGATCATGGCTGATCTGATGATAGGATCATCTCCATCTATGTGCCTTTAACCCTTAGTTCTTAATTCCCCTCCTTTGTAAAAAGCTATCCAATCTTGTCTTAAATATATTTACTGATGTCACCTCCACTGCTTCTATGGGCAGCGAATTCCATAGATTCACCACCCTCTGGGAAAAGCATCTCTGTCCTAAATCTACTTCCCTGAATCTTGAGGCGATGTTTCCTAGTTCCCGTCTCACCCATCAACAGAAACAACTTATTTACCTCTATCTTATCTATGTTTTTCATAATTTTATACATTTCTAGATGATTTAATCTCTCCTTAAAGGCTAACCCCCTCAGCTCTGGAATCAACATGGTGAACCTCCTCTACGCTGCCTCCAAAGCCAGTCCATCCTTCCTCAAGTAAGGAGACCAGAACTGCACGCATTATTTCAGATGTGACCTCACCAGTACTTTGTACATTTGCAGCCTGCTCCTCTCTTGCAATGAAGACTAACAATCCATTTGCCTTCTTGATCACCTGCAAACCCACCTTTTTCAATTCATACACAATCACTCCCAAGTCCTTATGTGCTGCAGCAGGCTGCAATCACTTGCCATTTAAATAATCTGATCTTTCATTTTTCCTTCCCAAATGGATAACCTCACATTTATCAATATTGTACTCCATCTGCCAGATCCTTAACCACTCACTGAACCAATCTCTGCAGACTCTCCATATCCTCTGCACAATAAGCTTTCCAATTCAATTTAGTGTTATCAGCAAACCTAGATACACTATAATCTGTCCCCTCTTCCAGATCATTAATGTAAAAAGGCTGATTAAGTGCATCCTTAATCATTTCATTTTTTATGCAAAGACTTTTGGTGATTAAATCAAGATGCCATCCAGGTGAGGTATTCCAGGGTGACGAAGCATGCATTTGGCAAGCCTGCCTTCATCAGTCATGGTTCAACTCCACGTAATATTGGTGAGATCACACTTGGAAGTTTTGTGTTCAGTTCTCGTCACTCAGCTATGGCAAAGATACCTCTAAGCTGTAAAGAGTACAAATACATTCAGGAGAATATTACTGGGACTGGTGGACTTGAAGCAGAAAGAGAGGTTTGGACTTTTCTTCCTGGTGCATAGGAGGATGAGAGGTGTTATAAAATTATGAGGGGCATAAATAAGGTAAGTAGCTATCGTCTTTTTCCCAGGGTAGGGGAATCTAAAAATAGAGGGCATAGATTTACAGTGGTATGCAAGTGAGGAAAAAAATGTTGAGAACCTTTGGTTGAGAGGGATTTGGGTCAAACACAGCCAATGGGATCAGCTGGGGTAGACAACATAGTTGGGTTGACAAGTAGAGCCGAATAACATGTTTCTATGTTGTAAAACACTCTGCCAGTAATGCTCTCCCTAACAAAAACTCTACTCATATTTTTCCATTGGAACATCATGTGGAATTATATTGTTAAAAGGAGGCTCATCTTTCTCTATTTTTTTTTCGATTTTTCAAAGTATAGCATTCACTGGCAAGGCCAGCATTTAATGCCCAACTGAATTTCTTTTGGAATTGCTGGCAGGTAACCTTCTTGAACCATTGCAGGTCTTGAGGTGACAATACTCCCAGAGAGCTTTTGACTTAAAACCAGGGGAATGGAACTGTGATTAGTGTAGAACTTGGATGGGGGGGATTCAGCAGTTGGTGGCAACCCATTTCACTTGCTGCTTATGTATTTCCTGGAGTGGTGTGGGTCTGGGAAATGCTGCTAAACAGCCTGGGTAAGGAAGTCCATTTTGTCGATGTGATACAATGCAGTTATTGTGGTTTGATGGCTTTGACATGGATGTTGTCAAGCCTTTAGATAGTTGTTGGAGCAGCATGCTTCCACGCAAGTGGAGAGTATTTCATCACTGTTGTTGACATGCCATGTAGAAAGGATTTAGGGGTTCAAGAGGCATAATATCATGCCATAATATCCAGCCCCTGATTTTCTCTTTACGGGCTGGCCAGGTTAAATTTCTGATTAGTGGTGATAACCAAGAATTGTGTTGGTGGGGAACTTTGTGATGTTAACTTCATGGTGGCTAGACTCTCTCTTGTTAAAGGTGGTCATTGCCTGGAACTTCAGTTGTGAACTGCTGTTTATTGATTTGTTTCCAAATGATGTTTGAGTAGTTCAATCAGTCACAGACTGCTATGGAAGATCAGTCAGTTACAAAGCATCTAATGAACAACTGAAAAGTGGCAAAGCAGCAGGTATGGATGGAATCCCCCCAGAAGTCTGGAAGGCTGGCGGCAAAACTCTGCATGCCAAACTGCATGAGTTTTTCAAGCTTTGTTGGGACCAAGGTAAACTGCCTCAGGATCTTCGTGATGCCACCATCATCACCTTGTACAAAAACAAAGGCGAGAAATCAGACTGCTCAAACTACAGGGGAATCACGTTGCTCTCCATTGCAGGCAAAATCTTCGCTAGGATTCTACTAAATAGAATAATACCTAGTGTCGCTGAGAATATTCTCCCAGAATCACAGTGCGGCTTTCGCGCAAACAGAGGAACCACTGACATGGTCTTTGCCCTCAGACAGCTCCAAGAAAAGTGCAGAGAACAAAACAAAGGACTCTACATCACCTTTGTTGACCTCACCAAAGCCTTCGACACCGTGAGCAGGAAAGGGCTTTGGCAAATACTAGAGCGCATCGGATGTCCCCCAAAGTTCCTCAACATGATTATCCAACTGCACGAAAACCAACAAGGTCGGGTCAGATACAGCAATGAGCTCTCTGAACCCTTCTCCATTAACAATGGCGTGAAGCAAGGCTGTGTTCTCGCACCAACCCTCTTTTCAATCTTCTTCAGCATGATGCTGAACCAAGCCATGAAAGACCCCAACAATGAAGACGCTGTTTACATCCGGTACCGCACGGATGGCAGTCTCTTCAATCTGAGGCGCCTACAAGCTCACACCAAGACACAAGAGAAACTTGTCCGTGAACTACTCTTTGCAGATGATGCCGCTTTAGTTGCCCATTCAGAGCCAGCTCTTCAGCGCTTGACGTCCTGCTTTGCGGAAACTGCCAAAATGTTTGGCCTGGAAGTCAGCCTGAAGAAAACTGAGGTCCTCCATCAGCCAGCTCCCCACCATGACTACCAGCCCCCCCACATCTCCATCGGGCACACAAAACTCAAAACGGTCAACCAGTTTACCTATCTCGGCTGCACCATTTCATCAGATGCAAGGATCGACAATGAGATAGACAACAGACTCGCCAAGGCAAATAGCGCCTTTGGAAGACTACACAAAAGAGTCTGGAAAAACAACCAACTGAAAAACCTCACAAAGATAAGCGTATACAGAGCCGTTGTCATACCCACACTCCTGTTCGGCTCCGAAACATGGGTCCTCTACCGGCACCACCTACGGCTCCTAGAACGCTTCCACCAGCGTTGTCTCCGCTCCATCCTCAACATCCATTGGAGCGCTCACACCCCTAACGTCGAGGTACTCGAGAGGGCAGAGGTCGACAGCATCGAGTCCACGCTGCTGAAGATCCAGCTGCGCTGGATGGGTCACGTCTCCAGAATGGAGGACCATCGCCTTCCCAAGATCGTATTATATGGCGAGCTTTCCACTGGCCACCGTGACAGAGGTGCACCAAAGAAAAGGTACAAGGACTGCCTAAAGAAATCTCTTGGTGCCTGCCACATTGACCACCGCCAGTGGGCTGATAACGCCTCAAACCGTGCATCTTGGCGCCTCACAGTTTGGCGGGCAGCAGCCTCCTTTGAAGAAGACCGCAGAGCCCACCTCACTGACAAAAGGCAAAGGAGGAAAAACCCAACACCCAACCCCAACCAACCAATTTTCCCTTGCAACCGCTGCAATCGTGTCTGCCTGTCCCGCATCGGACTGGTCAGCCACAAACGAGCCTGCAGCTGACGTGGACTTTTTACCCCCTCCATAAATCTTCGTCCGCGAAGCCAAGCCAAAGAAAGAATGATGGATGAGCCCAGCACACTACCCTGTGTCTGGGGCTGGCATCATTGACGTCCAACATGCAGAACCGGCTTTCTTTGTGTACTGTACAACTTCAATCATTGGGATGTTTTCCTTTGATGCTCTCAGACTAGGTCAATGTCATAAACCTGTCATGCACAAAACTGAGGCTGAGCAGAGTCACTTTCACCTCACCAGTGGAATTCTGGTCCAAGTGGTCATGATGAAATGTAACCTGGGCACTAGTGGGTAGATTATTGATGAACAAATGCTACAGAATCAGATGGAAACAAATCTGTGCTTATCATCAACGTCAATTTACACTAATTTGTTGATTGCTGATAATGTCTTCCAACAATTGTTATTGATTGGGTAGAGTGATTCACTGGGCTGGATTGTCCTGCTTTTTGTAAACAGGACATCAAGGATCAATTTTCCATCTTGTCAGGTAGATGCTAATGTTGCAAATGAATTAAAGCAGCTAGGCTGGAGCAAAGCAAGTTACAGAGTTCAGGCTTAGGTTTCTTTGAAAAGGTGCAATGCACATTCCAGTCGCAAAACAACAAGTACTTGTTTAAATATTGCATCACCATATTTCTCAGCCACGTCTCAATCTGTTTCACATCACGTTATTTTGAAATAACTATTATGTGTAAGCTGACCTTCTGGAGAAGGTGGGTTGTTGGTGCCCTGAGAGATTAATTTTTTAAATTTAGACATACAACACGGTAACATGCCCTTTTGGCCCATGAGCTCATACCACCCAAATACTCCAATTAACCAATAACCCCTGTACATTTTTAAGGGTGGAAGAAAATTGGAGCAATTGGAGGAAACCCACGCAGACAAGGGGAGAATGAATAAATTCTTTAAAGACAGTGCCGGGTTTGAAACCAGGGTGTTGGCACTGTAATAGCGTTGCCCTATTTACTACATTAACCATGCTGCCCCTATTTGTAAGGAGTTTGTACATTCTCCCCATGTCAGTATGGGTTTCCTCCTGGTGCTCCGGTTGTTAATAGACTGGCTGACAGCATTTATGTTGCAGCTACAAAGTCAAATCATGTACAGAACAGTAGTTTCACAGAAAATTGGTGTGGTCAGTGAAGGGACTCAGTGTAGTTTCTTCCTTAATGAACTCATTGTATTTATCAAGTTTGTCCTGTGTCCATGACATCAATTCAGAGGTCCTGCATATTCCTAAATAGCATATCATGCACATTTTGATAAACCACACACAAAAAAACATAAATTTGCACTAGTGAGGTCTGTGAAGGATGCACAGTTCACATCCAATCTGGTCTTAGCAAGAAAGGTGAGGCCTGCTGTTCCATTACTTGAACAACACTTTTATTTGGTCTGTGACCATTCAGTATGATTGCAGATTATGTCTTCTTATCCCTCATTTCCCCACATACCCACTCCCAACCAACTGCTGAGGTTCCTGATTGATTCTCTACCTTCAGTGCAGACCCAGCCCAGCTGAACTAAAGCATGATCAATCTCCAACCCTCATCACCACCTCCACGTCCAATCATCTACATGATCCCAATCTGAAAGCAAGGAATAACCCCAACTAAAAAGACTGACTTATCAGAGGTTATTTAATGAGCATACTATTTAAAAGACAGAAGTAAGACATAAGATTAAACAGGCTGCGGGTTCAAGAATACAAAGGCCAAAAACAGTGTTCTCAACATTGTTTTTCCACTTACATACCATCTTAAGTAACCTCTTATTAACTACAGAGCACCCATGGCGTAAAAGAACCGCTGGACTCCTTTTCAAAGGCATTAAAACTGTGTTGCAAATCTTCCTGATGCAGTTGGAGAAAGTCACATATTGCTAGAGATCTTCAAAGAACAGAGATACAGGTCTCCTTGTATTATGCAGCACTGAGTCAATTTCAGAGCGGTGTACCTTATTGATCTGTTGCAAGTTTATGCAGATGACAGCATTTATACATGCATGTGCAATCTCCGCAGCCAACTCTAAGGAGTCAAAACTTAATAATATCAGCAAATTTCTGACATCAAGGGAATGGATGCTGCATTGAGTGAATCGAAAGCTGGAGAATCAAAGGAAACCAAAACCCTTCTTTATGAGAGGAGTCAATAGAGGGACTCCAGGTCTGCAGTCAGAGGAGGCTGGAAGATATCTAGAACTATCATGGTAGATGTGATATTAATACTTGCCCTGTCCTCCTCTTTCTGCATCTATTTCCCCTTCAACTCACGGAAAGTCTCATCTTGTCATGGTGACTTCTTTGATAAGGCATTGACTGCTGAGGTGTAGAAATGATCAACATTAGAAACCTTCAATTATTCTGATGTTAGGAAGCAGAGAGCAAGTGCAGCCATCCTCTGCGTACAAAGCAGTTCAGTCATATATGGACCTGCTCTTGAGACAAGAGCATGAACAGATATAAGTGAGGATGAAGATGTCCTCTGAATACCAGCCCTTTAAATAATAGTTTCAAGGAGGAAAGGGTGGGGGAGGGGTTAAAAAGAGGTTATATTGAAAAAACATCAGAAATAGTAGAAATTGAATTTCTCCATGGGTATAAGACACCTAGAAATGAGCATAAGCTTTAAGCAATTTTCAATAAAACAACAGACATTTTGTTTAATTTACATGAAGGAATTTCAAGGTCAAAATTGACAAGGGGACAAGAAGCACAGAAGCAGTGTATTGTGAGAAATATGTACAATACTGCTTCCAACTACATCAGGGTGCACAAGGTGTCATTTCAAAGCTTGAAGACAGAAAAGTTGTAAATATCTTAATCAGTGAAGAGTAACTAGATTTAACAAGTACAATAGTTCTAGGGAATTAACCTGGTCAGGTGGTTGACCACTTGGTGGGAGTGATCGCAACTCCCTTAGCTTCAACATAGCTATGGAAAAGGATGAAAACAGACAAAATGGGAAAGTGTTTAACTGGGGAAGGGCTAACTATGAAGGGATAAGGCAAAAACCACGGAGAGTAAATTGGAAACAGATGTTCAAGGGTGAAAACACAGTAATGTGGAGGAAGTTTAGGGACCACTTGTGCAAGGTTGAGGATAGGTTTGTCCCACTGGGACAAGGAAAAGATGGTAGGGAAAGGGAACTGTGGCTGACAAAACAGGTGAGGCAACTAGTCAAGAGGAAGAAGGAAGCAGACGCTAGATATAGGAAGCAGGAAACAGGAAGGGTTCATGAGAAATGTGTAGTAACCAGGAAGGAGCTTAAGAAAGGACTTGGGAGAGTTCGAAGGGGGGATGAGAAGACCTTGGCATGTAAGATTAAGAAGAACCCCAAGGTGTTCTATGTGGGTGTGAAGAACAGAAGGATGACAAGAATGAAGATGGGGCCGCTAAACAATAAGGGAGGCAACATGTGCCTGGAGACGGAGGAGGTTGGGGAGATCCTAAATGAATACTTTGCTTCAGTATTCACAAGAGAAAAAGACCTTGATCAGGGTGAGGTCAAAATTGAACAGGTCTGTATGCTGGACAATGTGGAGATTAAGGAAGTGGAAGTATTGGATCTTCTTAAAAACATCAAGATTGATAAGTCCCTGGAACTGGATGTGATATACCCCAGGTTGTTGTGGGAAGTGAGAGAAGAGAAAGCTGGGGCAGTAGCCATGATCGTTGAATCCTCTTTGCACGCGGGGAGGTGCCGGAGGATTGGAAAATGACAAAAGTTGTCCCCTTGTTTAAAAAAGGTAATAGGGAGAATCCTGGGAATTATAGACCGGCGAGTCTTACATCAGTTGTCTGCAAACTATTGGAGAGGATTCTTGAGGATAGGATCCATGAGCATTTGGAGAAGTCCAGTCTACTCACGGATAGTATGGCTTTGTGAAGGGAAGATCATGCCTTATGAGCCTAATTTTGAATTTTTTGAGGTAACAAAAGAAATTGATGAGGGTAGGGCGGTAGATGTGGTCTACATGGAATTTGAAAGGTCCCCCATGAGAGACTCATCCAGAAAGTCGTGAGGCATGTGGTACCTTCGGTGTGTAGATAAAAAAATTGGCTTACAGGAAGAAAGCAGAGAATAGTAGTGGAAGGAAAGTATTCTGGCTGGAGGCCGGTGACTAGTGGAGTGCAGCAAGGATCTGTTCTAGGACCCCTGGTCTTTGTGAATTTTATAAATGACCTGGATAAAGATGCGGAAGGATGGGTCAGTAAGTTTTTGGATGCATTGAAGGTTGGAAGAGTTGTGGATTGAGCTGAAGGTTGTTGAAGGTTACAAAAGGATATAGACAGGGTGGAAAATTGGGCAGAAAAGAGGTAGATGGAGTTCAATCCCGTTAAGTGTGAGGTAATGCAATTTGGAAAGACAAACCAGAAGTCTGAGTACAGGGTTAATGATCGTTTACTTAAGGTAAAAAAAAAAGATGAACAGAGGGACCTTCGAGTTCAAATCCATACAACCCCAAGGCCGCTGCATAGGTTGATAGGATGTTAAGAAGCCCTATGGGATGCTGGGATTCATTAATGGGGGATTCAGTTCAGAAGAATATGGCACAATCTATTTATAAATGGAATACTAAGCTAATAATTATTAATAATAATCTGCCTGTTCTGAGTAATTGAATTATGGAATAGGATAAATGATGAGATAGATACCCAAGGGGAAATTTCAGCTAAAACACTTTTATATCAGAATAAACTTTTTCCTTTTACTCTTAATAATCAGTTTTTGAAAATATGGAATCAGAAAGGAATTAAAACTGTTGAAGATTGTTATGAAGCTGGTTACTTTATTTCTCTTCAAAGCATGAAAGAAAAATACAAAATTCCAACTAATACTTTTTTTGTTATTATCAAGTTAAGGCTTTATTGTTGGACAATTTTGGACTTACTTTAGATGATCATTATAGGAAGGATGTGGAGCTGTGGAGAGGGAGCAGAGGAGATTTACCAGGATGTGGCCTTGATGGGAAAACACGTTTTATGAGGCAGTTAGCAGAACTGGGACTTTTATCTTTGGAGTGTAGAAGGATGAGAGGAGAACTGATGGAGGTTTACGAGATTATGAGGGGCATAGATATGGTAGACCAGGGGTCAAACTCAAATTCACGGAGGGCCAAAATTAAAAACTTGGACTAAGTCGAGGGCCGAACTAAATATTTATTGAAAATTTTCAACAACATCTGCATGTTTTCTCTTCTTTCAACATATGTCATGTTAAACTTTAGGAGGATAATGTTACAGGTCAGGAGTAGGTAGCTCAAGTTCACCCTTTGCTTGACCTGAGGGAAACATATTTGGTCCCTGTGGAGATGTAGTCAGCATTCACAGGCTGTGTCCATTTTGGCCTGCATCAGGAGTCAGCATTCCCTGCTCACTCCTCAGGCTCTAGGCCTCTATTCACCCTCAACCCACCATCCCTCTACCTGACCAGTCCTTTACCCAACCTCTACTCACCCCTCACTCCACTCGCTCTGCCTCTACCCACCCCATCCTATACACGCCCCTCTACTGCCTCTCCCCTCAACCTGTTCCTCCCTCTACCCGTCTCTCACCCTCTAATCACCCCTCCCCTACTCGCCCTGCCCCTCCCCTTTTACCTCTTCCCTATCCACCCCTCCTTCTACTCATCCCTCCCTCTAACTGCCCCTCGCACCACCATAACTTCCCCTGCCCATTACTCCTCACCTACACCCTCTGCCCACCTCTGTTTACCCACCCACTCAGGCCCAGCGCGCTGCCGATCAGCCTTTGCGGACAGCCACCATCTCTCTCTTCTCGTGCAGGGCCGAACCAGCCGTCCCTGGGGACCGCGCGGGTGCAAGCGCTGAAGGCCGTGGCATCCGGGAGAAGTGCACTCGCGCTGTGGAAGGGCCGTTCGGTGCCAGTCACGCGGGGCTCGCGCTGCCCGGGGGCTGTGCGCAGCCTGCCATGCCCGTCGCGTCGACAGGAAATCACAGGCGCTCGCCCATCCGCCGCACCGCTCGACAGGTGGAAGAAGTGACTGGTTGTGCGGGGAGCCTTCCAACTGGCTTGCCGGCTGATGACATCGACAGACTTCTCGTGTTACAATTTCTCGTGTTACAATGGGGAAGGATGTGCAATGAAGGGGGAGGATGGTGGGGGTGACATTACCAAAAAACAGCATCAGCTCTCGCTGCAGGGCGGGCCACCTCTAATACATTTTTGAAATGATCTTGCGGGCCAAATATAATTATATCGCGGGCCAAATTTGGCCCGCTGGCCAGAGTTTGACATGTGTGTGGTAGACAGTCAGTGCCTGCTTCCCAAGGTGGGATCAACAAACATAAGAGAACATATGTACAAAGTGATGGGAGGGAAGTTTCAGGGAGACATCAGGATTAAGTTTTTTTTTATGCAGAGCGTTATGGGTGCCTGGAATGCTTTGCTGGGGATGTTGGTGGAGGCTCAAACATAAAGATAATTTGAGAAATAAAAATAGAGGGTTATTGGGTAGGGAAGGTTTAGTACTATTTTTTAAGGAATATATGGGTTGGCACAACATCGAGGGCTGAAAGGCTGCTCTGTGCAGTACAGTTCTATGTTCTAATTGTGTACGGGGAAATGGGCAGATGTGACATTTGCCACTTCACACAAAGAAACAGCGATGCATTTTGGGAGTAGGCAGACCTATACGCTTGTCCACAGGCCCTTCAGCCCATTGAGTTTCCACGATCATTAAGCACCCATTTACACTATCAATCCAATTATATTTTCCCTGAATTCCCAGCAACTCTCCCCAGATTCAGCCACTCACCAGCATGAAACACAATTAACAGAGACCATTTTACCTAAAAATCCACATACTTTGAGAAATGGGGCAGTGGGGAGGAAGAAACTAGACAACCTGCAGGAAACCCACACAGTCACAAGAATGTGCTTCATGCACATTGCACAGGATTGAATCTGAGTCACTGGATCTGAGAAAGCAGACCTATTGCTGAGCCACTGAGGATGCTGGATGAATTGATGAAGCTGTGAGGGTCTTTGAAGGAGTAACAAGGAGAATTAAAAATTTGTTTCACTGAAGGGTTGGGATTCATGATATCTGATCAAAGAACCAAAGAGGAGATTTCTGTTTAAATTATAAGACTTGCTACAAGTTAAATTTTAAAATTTAGACATTTAGCAGGCCTTTGGCCCATGAGCCCATGCTGCCCGATTACACCTAATTGACCTACAACCCAGTACATTTTTTAGGGTGGGAGGAAACCGGAGCTCTGGGGGGTGGGGGGGAATCCATACAGACATGGAGAGAACATACAAATTCCTTACAGACAGCGCTGGATTCAAACCTGGATTGCTGGTATTGTAAAAGCATTGCGCTAACCGCCACACCCAATGGTTAGAATGCACTTTGCAGAAAGATGGTGGAAGAAGATGCATTGGCAACTTCTGAAAAGTGAATTGGATGCACAAATGAAAAGTGTATCTGAATCTATGCTGCTGCCAGCAAGAATTTCAGTGCATGTGTGTGTGCACTGCACTTTAGTAATGACAATAAACTCATCTCAAAGGAAACCATTGTCTGTATGGTGAAAGATAATACAGGTGAAATCGGCCAAATGACCTCATGCTGTGGTAAACGATTCAATGATTTTCAGCAAAGATAATCAAGGTCAGCTTGAAACATTCCCAAGGTCAAATTAAACATTCAAGGAGAGTACAGAACCCACCCCTCTCCCTTCACCTCAGAGCAACACAAACCATTTCCACAGAAAGTCTTCCTCTTGAAGCCAAAATGTAAAGACAAACTAGCCTGATGCTGGCCAAAAATCAATTTTTGGATCCTTGCTCAATGCAAGCACAAGAGATTTCTACGCCATTACTTGCAATGAATTACAACCAAAGCGCCACAGACAAAAAAAAACAGAATGCAATATCTGATTTGAATGTACAAAGAATCAAGATTACAAGTTACAAGCATTAGATTGCTTGATTCACAGAGAGCAGCTGAATAAACTAGGAAACCTACTGCTGCACTAAATTCAACATGGCCTTTTCATTGGCAGGACTGAAACATAAATGCTACCACGAGAGGCTTAGTCCTGAAATACAAGTGATCTGTGATAAGTCTGTTGGGGTTCTCTGCACAAACAGCACCTGCACTTGGATGTGAATGGTTAGGGTGTATGAGCTTTCCATCAAAGCACTGCATAATAAATTAAGCAAACAGCATTTCACCACGTTCTTAATTCAGACATTTCATTACAGCTCAAACCCCCTCCAGCAATGAGCAAATATTCAAATACACTGCAATTAAGAAATGATACTACATTGAGCATTTAATTAACAGTAGTTCTGAAATTCAGTCAAGCATTAAACCGGTCAAAATACAAGAAAATGTTTAATATACAAAGAGGCACTCACTGTGCAAGTTCCAGGCTAAACAGTGCTCCGATTCCTGTCTGGTGTCACTTTCTGAACCTGTCGTCTCAAAGTCCTGTGAAGACCCCCTTGTACTCCTGTTGAAGAGCCGTATGGCCAAGTTCTCAAGCTTTTGAAAAGCGGAGGACATTTTTGACCCTTTGCGATCAGCAGCTCGTTGACAGGTCACCTCTGAACACTGATTCATGATTTTAAAACATAGATCCGCTGGATTCTTCTTGCTTTGTCTCGTGTCATCAACGCTCACAGCAGAGAAAAACGGAGCTAATTTTAACAGCAAGACTCAAACAACATCCTGGCTTCACTCAGCAAATGCAACTGATGAACAGGCTAGCCCAGCAGCCTGCAGTAAACCGCACACCTTCCTGATCATACACAGCGAAGAGCAACACTGATAGACACTGCTTCCAGCTGGTTATTTAAAGACAGTAAGAACACAGGGAAAAAAAAGAACTTTCTTTTGGCTTTAGTCCAGCAATGTGATAGGTTTAGGCAAATTGCTCATGGTGAACCTTCAGAAATTCAGGCAGAACACGCTCAGAGGAATATTTCTACTGACTGCTATGCACAATTACCAAAGCAACTGGGAGGCAGCAGACAGTAAAGCTTGTAATATGAGTCGGAAGGCACACTTTGCAGAGATTAGCCACATGTCAATCCGTGTTTGGTAAACACCTTTCAAACATATATTGTTAAACTTCTAAGAATGCTCTGCCACCAAAAAGATCTCCCTCTCCAAACACTCACCGAAATCAGTATTTCATTCAATAAGCCAGAGGCTTAGTGGCAGCGCAGTATGAAAACTAGCAAGGGGGTTGAAGACTTGCTTTGTATCAGGGTTAAACGTGCAGAACAATAACTAGTCTAACTTTTTCAGTATCTGAATAATTAGGGTATCAAATGGAATGACAGAGCAGACACGACGAGCTGAATGGCCAACTTCTGCTCATATATCAGCAGTAGTTCAGTTCAAGATAAAAGAGATTATTTGCTCCTTCAATGATATATGTAAAGAAACAGTCCTGAGAAATGAACCACAAAGCATTTATTACTAATAGAACTGAAATTCGAAAAGCAACATTTATGAGGCTATTTTTTTTTATTTTGCATAGAGGAACCTATTTTAAGTGGCCAGTGCAGTTGAAATGCTACAATGCACTTATCTCAAAAGAATTAGATAAATTAGAAACTATATGGATTATGGTTCCAAATGAACTCTGACCCCCCCGCCCCACTTAAAGTAAACCGGATGTGGGAAGGGACATCGAGGGGGATTGGGATGAGGAACAAACAAAGTGGAGCAAGAGCAAAGCCAGGAGAGCAAAAAAAGAATACAAGGAGAAAATTACTGACAACAATTTATTTTAAATTTAGACATACAGCACGGTAACAGACCCTTTTGGCCCACGAGCTCGTGGCGCCCAAATGACTTACAATGCTGGGATGCTTTGAAGGGTGGGCGGCAACTGGAGCATCTGGAGGAAACCCATGCAGACATGGGGAGAACGTACAAACTACTTACACACAATGTTAGATTTGAACCCCAGGTCACTGGAGCTGATAGTGTTGCGCTAATCGGTATGCTTATTGTGCCGTCCAATTGTTGATATTCCAATATTTTGGAGTCCAACTTTAAGATCAGATTTATCAGGAGAAAGATATTGCCTTTCCTTAGTTGCCCTTAAAAATACTGGTAGTTAGCCACCTTCTTGGACAGCTGGAGTCTTTTTAGGTGAAGTTACTCCCAAAGTGTGGTTGGGGGGAAATTGACAGAGTTGTCAGGATTCATACAGAGCAATGGTAAAGTTCCTGCTCCATATTTTCAAGACAACTTGAAAAGAGAGTGTGGTAAATCACTGTATGTATATATTTATCTGTTTGGGCACACCCTTTGGCTGACTGTACCTGTAACTCCTCTCACAGGCTCCAAAATAAAGCCCCCTCCCCGGTGCGGAACAGCATGGACGTGGCTTTGTTCTAAAGCTATTAAAAGCCTATCAGTTTGTTCAACTTCAGTCTTTTGGAGCATCAATTTTATTAGGTTCAGTTTTATGATGGAGCAGATCCTGAAGCCAGAGAAGGAGGAAATCAACCCTCCATCCCTTGAGGCATTTATTAACTTTGAACTCTAACTATGCAGGCATCTTCAGCCACAGTGCGGTCAGACTGAGAAATTACAGGTACTGCACTCCTGAGTCAGCATCCTGGTATACTCAATGATCAGGAGGCCATGGACATTCTAAGGGCCAGTACCTATGAAAGATTAATGGTCTACACCAGGCATCTCCTGGTGACCCGAAAGCAGCGACCTGGGGAGTCAATTGCTGAGTTCTTCTGGGCCCTGTGAACCCTCGGAGGAGCCTGTGCAGCCTTGATGGCTGCAGAGTACATGGAAGACCTGATCAGGGATTCCAGTGTTGCAGTGATCAGGTTGAACTGCGTTCGCCAAAGGTTATTGGAGCAAGAGGTGCTCAGTCTGTGGAGAGTAGTTGAGCTAGCAGGTATGCTGGAAATGGCCCTTCAGGTTATGGAGGCCTTTTCAACTGACAATGCGGCCGCCTCATGGTTGCCCCACATGCTGCCATCTTGCGATGTGCTACATCCCCTCACCCTGCTAATGATCCGACCACAGTGGCAGTACCCCAGGAATGTCTTCTATCGCCACTGCCAGGTTGTTAGTGACCCAACCACAGTTGCTGTACTCCAAGAGCACCCGAAGTGCTATTTCTGTGGGCTTGGCAAGCACCAAGGAAACGCTGCCCATCGAAAGACAGGGTCTGCTTCAGCTGCAGTAAGAACGGACATTATGCTAAGGTGTGTAGATCTAAACCCCTTCCCAACAGCACAGCGTACAGATCATGGGGGTTACCATCCTGGATGCCGCCAATGCTGTAAAATAGCAGCACGTGTGACTCAGGATTCAGCAGCGCCACGTGTAGGCCATGGGGGCCACCATCTTGGACACCACCAGCTTCCGAATCAGCATGCAACAATCAATGCTCCTACACTGGCCTCCATCACACTCGACCAGGCCAGCGCACATCAACTCATCAGATCAATGATGGACATTCAGGTAAATGGCCACATGACGAGTTGTCTATTCGATAGTGGAAGCATGGAGAGCTTTATTTATCCCGACACGGAGCAGTGCTACTCCCTCGTAGTATGGCCAGTAAACCAAAAGGTCTCCTTGGCCTCAAAGTCGCATATGATGGATGTTCATGGCTACTGTGTACTGTCTCAGACCATGCAGGTACAGACTATAAAGACTTTAAACTTTTGGTGATGTCACAGCTCTGTGTTATTGTGTTTCTGGGACTGATTTTTAATGTCACCTTAAAAGTGTAACCAACAGTTCTCAAATTGCCAACTACATTCTATCTACCCTTCAGCTCCCACCCCACCCCCATTACACCCAGACAGCAACCCAGTTCACTCATCGCAAACGATCTGAGGACTCATTATGCTCAAAATCACCCCTCCAATCACCCCCACTGTAAACCTGTCACCACCAAAAGTAGAAGATTAGTCCCAGGGACAGGGCCTTTATTTGGGCAGAGGCCACATGTCATTTAGTGAGGGGATCATTGACTCCAGCACCAGTCCTTGGAGATCACAAGTAGTGGTCGTGAGGAATGGGGAGAAGAACAGGATAGTCAACAACCACAGTCAGGTCATTAATACATACACACAACTAGATGCGCATCCTCTCCCCCGATATCCGATGTGGTGAACCAAATCACACAGCATCGGGTCTTTTCTACCATTGACCTGAAATCCCCATATCATCAGTTCCCTATCAGCCCAGAGGACCGCCGATATACTGGGTTCAAGGTGGATGGCCACCTCTACCGCTTCTTTGGGTCCCCTTCGGCATCACTGATGGAATCTCAGTCTTCCAACGGGAAATGGACCACGTGGTGGATCAGTACGAGCTGCAGGCCACATTCCCTTATCTTGATAACATCCTCCGTCTGTGGCCATGACTTGCAGGACCATGACACCAACCATCAAAAATTCCTTGAAACTGCCAAGCTCCTTAATCTCATGTATAATAAGGTTAAGTGCTTATTTTGCACAACCCGCCTTGCCATTCTCAGCTATGTTCATTGAGAATTGAGTTATTGCTCCAGATACTGACCATATGCCCCCACTCCTGGAACTTCCCCTCCCCCACAGCCTTAAGGCCCTAAGAAAGCACCTGGGCTTTTTCTCTTACTATGCCCAGTGGGTCTCTAACTCTGCAGTCAAGACTCGCCCACTCATCAAATCCACTTCTTTCCTTCTGACGCCAGAGGCCTGTGCAACCTTCAGCGGCATCAAGGCAGGTATAGTGGATGAGCGCATCCCATTCCAGGTGGAAAGCAATGCATCAGACTTTGCTCTGGCTGCTACCCTTAACCAGGTGGGCAGACCCATTGTTTTCTTTTCCTGTACCTTCCAGGGCCCCGAAATTCAACTCTCCTCTGTTGAAGTAGTGCAGCACTGCTGAACTACCTGACTGGTAAACGATTCACCCTGCTAACTGACCAACAGGCTGTTGCGTTCATGTTCAATACTCAGCAGAACGACAAGATATTGAGATGGATAATCGATCTCTCCACCAACAATTACAATATCCTGTTAATAAAGACCACCTGCCCTCCACGGACCGCAATGTGTCTTCTTCAATGTTATTGATGAGTACTCCCATTTTCCGTTTCCCATCCCTCACTCCGACATGACAGCAGCCACAGTCATCAAGACCCTGTGCAACCATTTCACTCTATTCAGCAACCGGGAGACCTCTTTCATGAGCAACAAGTTGCGTCATTACCTGCTGGCCAGAAGCACTGCTACAAGCAGGACCACCAGCTACAACCCCTGGGGGAACAGGCAAGTGGAAAGGGAAAATACAATGGTCTGGAAGGCCGTCCTCCTAGCCCTACGGTCTAAGGATCTTCTGGTCTCCTGCTGGCAAGAGGTCCTCCCAGAGGAGCTCTACTCCATCTGGTCTCTCCTATGTACTGCCACAAATGCAACACCGCATGAACATATGTCTTCCTTTCTCAGGAAATCTGAGACTGGGACCATGCTGCCAGTGTGGCTGATGTCCTCAGGGCCAGTCCTACTCTGGAAGCATGCGAGTAGCCATAAGTCTGACCCTCTGATCGAAAGAGTCCACCTCCTCTATGCCAACCCCAATACGCCTATATGGTGTACCCTAATGGGCATGAGGTCAGTCTCCATTAGGGATTTGGCACCCTCAGGAGCCCTGGAGACCTTCACTGATCATTCCACACTCCCCTCACCCCTAGCCACCCATGATGCAACAGGGCCATGGCACATTACCTCACTCGCAACAGAGGACATGGCAGACTTGATGCCGCATACCCACCAGCCCAATGCCGACGAATGCACACAGGCGTCACAGACTGCCCAGGACCCCACTACTGCGCTGCAACTGCATCCCAAATTACGACAGTCACTGTGAAAAACTAGACCACCTGATAGACTTAATTTGTAACTGTATCACCACCACTTCACCCTGCCGGATTCTTAAAACAAGGGGTGAATGTGGTGAACCATTGTATGTGTATATTTATCTGTTTTGAAACAACCATTGGCCGACTTTATCTGTGGGTTCTCCCATAGACTCCAGAATAAAGGTGACTGTTCCACAGCCCACTACCTGGGGCAGAACAGTCGAGCAGCACGGATGTGCCTTTGTTCTAAAGCAGTTTGTTCAACTTCAGTCTTTTGGAGTCATTGTTTGTGCATCAGAGACTTAAAAACTCAATGCTGGAGAAACTCAGTAGGTCAAGTAGTGAACTTTATATAGCAAAGATAAAGATACATAATCAACGTTTCAGGCTTGAGCCCTTCATCAAGGTATGAGCAAAATGTAGGCAGGTGCATGTAACTGGGAGAGCTCTGTCAATGACCCATTCCCATGCTGACATCTCTGTCCATGGTCTTGTGCACTACCAAACCAGGACCACCCATAAATTGGAGGAGCAACACCAAATATACTGTCTGGGCACTCTCCAATTGATGGCATTAACATCAATATCTCTGGTTTCTGCTAGCCTGTTCTCTCTCTTCTCCCTCCTTCTGTCTCCTCCTCCAGCTCTCTACCCCCTTCCCACCCCTCCCCCCATTAGCTGGTGTGCCCTCCCTCCCTGATCCACCTATTACTTCCTGCCTGTGGGTCTGTGGTCCTCCCCCTGCTCCTCCTCATTTTGTCTGGCAGCCCGTCTATATTTTCCTCATAATGAAGGGCTCAAGCCCGAAACGGTGGTTATGTATCTTTATCTTTGCTATATAAAGTACCCTGTTTGACCAGCTGAGTTTCTCCAACATTGTGATTTTACTTCGACCATGATGGTTGCAGACTTTTGTGTTTCACTCTTGAAAGGAGACCTGCAGTGGTGGCGCTCTTGTGCACCTGCTGCCTTGTCCTTCCTGGTGGTAGAGGTCACAGGTTTAGGAAGTACTAAAGGAAAGTCTTAACTGATGATGTAGGCACTATTCCATGCTCTTAATGATGTGATTATTTCTAGCTTAAATGCTGAAACTGCATTGATCACAGGCACTATGTACATTTGCCTAATATCATGCCTTATTTTAGAGTGAAAAAAGTGTTTTTTAAATTTAACCGGCCATTTCGGCACAAGTCTGTGTTGTCCAATTTACACCCAAATGACCTACAATGACCAGTACATTTCAAATGGTGGGAGGAAACCGTAGTCCCTGGGGAAAACCCATGCAGACACGGGGAGAATGTACAAACTCCTTACAGATAACACAAGATTTTAATCCCCGTCCCAACTGCTGGTGCTCTAAAGATGTGGTGCCAATCGTGCCCCCGAATTCACAGAAATTAAGGGCCAACAAAGAATTTTCATTTCCACATATTTCTTGTAACCTGGGAGAAAGAAATAACTGTAGGAAGGAATGATGACAATAAAATATTTGAAATCACATGTTTGTCAATGGCTTCGAGCACTGCCAAACCAAGTGTGGTCTCTACATTGGAGAAACTGCATGCGGACTGGGGGATCATTTTGTTGAGTGCCTTCGCGCTCTGGCCACTGCAATAACAGGAACCACCCAGTGGCCAACCATTTTAATGCCACACCCCATTCCCACACCGACATAACTGTTTGCGGCATCTTGCACTACCAAACCCAGGCTACCTGCAAATTGAAGGAACAACACCTAATATTCCTTCTGGACACTGTCCAACCAAATGGCATTAACATCAACTTCACCAACTTCCATTACGCCCCTCCCCTTTCTCTCTTTCCCTTTCCCCATCTCCTTCCCTCCAGCCCACCACCTTCCCTCTGCATTCAGAGAGCTACCCCATCACCTCAGCTTTTTCATTCTTTAGCCCTCTGACCCAAATCTACCTATGACTTCTTGCCTGCTGGCCTGTGCTCCTCCACCTGCCCCTCTTTTCCCTCCTCTCCTCACCCTCCACCCACCTTTTTGTTCAGGTGCCTGCTTGCTTTTTGCTCATATCTTGACGAAAGGCTCAGGCCCCTCCTATAGATGGTGCATGAGCTGCTGAGTTTCTTCAGCACTTTTGTGTATTGCATTGAAATCCAGTCTCTGCTCATTGGACTTTAGCTTCCCATGTCTTATTAAGATAGAAGCCGATCATTTGTCCCATGTGTTTGATGGTGGCTTCCAGCAAAACAACCCCATCAGTCTATTATTTCTTTGTCCCTCTACAAATTATTCTCTCACATGTCCATCAACTCCTCTTTGCTTCATTTACCACTTGCAGCAAGCAGTCTGCCTAGAAGGACATCCTTCGAAAGCGAGAGGAAACAGGAAGATCTAATAGAAACTTATGTCATCACAGGGAGAATGTTCAAGCTCCGCACAAATGGCAGCAGAGATCAGGATTGAGCCTAGGTCCCTGGAACCATGAGGCAGCAGCACTAACTGCTGCGTTATCATACTGCCCGTATTTTTCAATGCATTTTATTTAATGTTTTTTTTTAAATTGACAATCTTAAAAACTAATTAGAAGTTCCATTTGAGTAGCTTATATTTCATGCTGTATTCCGCTTGCTGTACTCGTGCTTTTAAAAAATATTCCACACAGCAATTCTTTGACCAAGACTCACAGAAAATAGGATGAACCAAAGGAATTCTACAGAACCAATTTTAACCTATTTCCTGGTCTTCCTTGTTTGGATAATTATAAATATGTTTGTCTCTTCTCATGCAAGGGCTTTTATTTCAGAAATATGTTTGAAAATCACCATTTTTTTTTGTCAGCTAAGAACACGAGCTAAAAGATGAGCTGTCAATTCACATTGAATATTGTTTTAACTTTAATGGCACACGTGCCATTAAATTAGAAATAAAGGAACTGAAGCCATTTTACATGGGCAATTTTGATGCTGGAATTTGCTCCTTACCACCCCCTCCATTTATTTCCACACTCCATTAGTTAATTTTAATAATGATTTGGCTGTGGAAATTGAAGATTTTAAGAAACAGCATACTGTATAAAGTGCAGTAAACACAGAAGTCTGCAGACATCATGGTTGAAGTAAAAAAACAAGGCTGGAGAAACTCGGCAGATCAAACAGTGTACTTTATCTTTGGCTTGGCTTCGCGGACGAAGATTTATGGAGGGGGTAAAAGTCCACGTCAGCTGCAGGCTCGTTTGTGGCTGACAAGTCCGATGCGGGACAGGCAGACACGGTTGCAGCGGCTGCAGGGGAAAATTGGTTGGTTGGGGTTGGGTGTTGGGTTTTTCCTCCTTTGCCTTTTGTCAGTGAGGTGGGCTCTGCGGTCTTCTTCAAAGGAGGTTGCTGCCCGCCAAACTGTGAGGCGCCAAGATGCACGGTTTGAGGCGTTATCAGCCCACTGGCGGTGGTCAATGTGGCAGGCACCAAGAGATTTCTTTAGGCAGTCCTTGTACCTTTTCTTTGGTGCACCTCTGTCACGGTGGCCAGTGGAGAGCTCGCCATATAACACGATCTTGGGAAGGCGATGGTCCTCCATTCTGGAGACGTGACCCATCCAGCGCAGCTGGATCTTCAGCAGCGTGGACTCGATGCTGTCGACCTCTGCCATCTCGAGTACTTTATATAGCAAAGATAAAGATACAGATACAGAACCAATGTTTCAGGCTTGAGCTCTTCATCAAGGTATGAAATAATGTAGACAAGGCCCCCCAAACAAAATGATGGGGGAGGGGGGAAGAGCACAGTCCCAAAGGCAAGAGGTAATAGGTGGATAAGGGAGGGAGATGACACCAGCATACAGGGAGAGGGGGAAGGGGTGGATAGCTGAAGGAAAGAAGTCAAAGGTAAAGGAAAGGGAGAGAGACTGAAGTATTTTTCATACCTTGATGAAGGGCTCAAGCCCGAAATGTCAGTTTTGCATCTTTATCTTTGCTATATAAAATATACTATTTAACCTGCCAAGTTTCTCCAGCGTTGTGTTTTTACTGTACAGTGAATGAACCTTTCTGAATACCATGGCTGCACTGGAGATTGGCTACTTGTTAACAACCCAAAAAGGATACTAAATTGTAGGAGGCTATAAGGAATTTCAACCATGGAACAAGAAAAGGCATCAAAAGAATCCAAGAGTTGAACAGAAAAGTCTGCCGATGCTGGGTTACAGTGCAATAAACAAAAGTGCTGGAGAAACACAGCAAGTCACAGAGCATCTATAGGAATCAAAGGGTAACCAATGTTTGGGGCCTTGAGCAAGAAGCAGGCAGGTGACTGAATAAAAAGGTTGGGGGGTGGGGGGAGGAGGGAAGGGACAAAGGGTGAGTGCAGGCCATCAGGCTGGTGGATATGGTGGGAGAGCAGAAGAGCTGAAAAGTGATGGGGAGGGAGTACCTCTATGGAGAGGGAAGAGGTGGGGAGCTGGAGGAATGGAGACCTCCCCCCTCTCTTTCTTATAGGGAAAGAGAGAGGGGGGGGGGGTTTAGGGAGACGTCGCTTTTAATGCTATCTGATTGGAGAGTGTCCAGACAAAATATTAGGTGTTGCTGCTCCATTTTGCAGGTGGCCTCGGTTTGGCAGTGCATGTGACCATGGACAGATATGTTGGTGTGGGAATGGTGTGTGGAATTAAAATGATTGTCTACTGGGAGGTCCCTGTTATTGCCGTGGACAGAGAAAAGATGCTCAATGAAATGATCTCCCAGTCTTTCCGAAGTAGAGGAGGCCACAACGAGATTCTGGGTCCAAGATGCCAAGATTAAGGGTCAAACTGAGGAATGCCTCTGTGTAACATACAGCATGGAGAAGGCTCATCGGGCAGGTTCACCTTATATGGAGCAGGCAAGCAGGTCGGGTCTCTAGTCACTAGGATTTAAAAGGATGATGAATGCTCTTGATTTTGAGGTGGGGAGGTGCTGATGTACTATGATGGGGCAGTGAACTAACCATATGGAAACTCGAACACATCCAAATTTCTACTGGCTAATTCTAACTCACAAGTTCCATACCCTCAATGTCCTTACCAACCTATATTGCCTCAAATGCCAGCATCATCTTGTGTCATATACAGATCTCCTTATGGTCATCTGCTACCCATTAATATCCCCACTCTTCAAAACCTTGTGGTCCTGGCTGATTGGCCACTTTAAAGTGTTTCCACAGTGCAGTCAAGTGGTAGATCTAGGGACAGTTGATGGAAATAATGTAGGGTTACTGTCAAAGGATTCTTGATGGTTGGTGTGAAGAGGTTACTCTGGTACTGTACGCTACTGAGCTCTGGTGTCTCCTGGCCTTTCTCACATTGCCTCTTTTCATTTCCCAGTCACTAAAAAGCACATTCACAAGTCCCAATGCTTTTACAAAACAGAGATTCCCTTCATTAATGTTTCCAGCCAGCTTCCTTTAAGATCTTTTAAAATCTTTTCTTCTTTTAATGGCTGTATGCAAACTTTTGTTTGATAATGGTTCAGATGGATGGTTCACTACATTAAAAGGGGCAATGCAAGCAAAACAACCATCACTACGGTTCTGTCAGCTAAACGGAATATTTGAAAAAAAACACACCAGTTATACTTGAAGTGGAAGCAGGTATGTGTTTGACCTACACCAAACTGCAAAGGTACGCAAGAATTCCTGCATGTCTCTTACGTACTTGAGACAAATTTCTTCTGTACCCTGCTGCTCCAAGAATATCACTTTAACTTAGTCACTGAATTATTCAACACAAGAACAACAATATAAATGAAGAATTCAAACAGGGTCTAAGAAAGAACAAAGAGCAGAAAACTCCATATGCTGCATAGAAGCAGGAAGTACTGTACTTAAAATATTCAGTTGATAAGAGACATCAGCAAGGAAACAAACAAGATAATGCTTTAAGACACCAATCCACAGGTTTGTCAGCATTATTTATTCACTGTTCAAGTAGAGTTGCATGACTCCTTGTTTTAAAAAGTCGAGAAAAAAAAATTGCAAATTTTCAACATTTCAATTGAATAACAATATTGTCAGGCTCACTTGTGTAGCTCCATTTTGAGTTACCTCAAAAGGTTTAATGCAATTTCTTGCAGCTGTGACCTAGTCCTTAAAGATAATGCCAGTAGTACTTACCAGCTGCTACAGAGTATTCTGTATATACAGATGGCTGCTCTAGTTAATTCCTGAAGACATGCTCGCAGGTTGACTGAGAGCTCGAGAGGCTTGGAAAGGATGTCTCCTATTCATACATTTTTTCCAGGCCAACCTGCAGGTAATAATCAACATTTCCAGGGAGCAACTGGTGACAACTGCTGAAAAGAAGTGTCATTTAACAGATGGTAAAGTTGAAGCACGGGGGTTTTGTTCAGTGAACTCGACAGTGGAAGCAGGGTTGGGGGGGGGTGTGGAGATGTACAAAGGGTTCGGGCTACTGGCCATGCCCAAGCTCTGTGCCCCTGTTATCCTGGGACTAGACTTCCAGTGTCAGCTCCACAGCCTCACTCTTGCCTTTGGTAGACCACTCCCCCAACTCACCATCCACAACACAAAGTCCAGCAACCGTTCCAAATCCACCTGCAGATTCTCCATCCTTCGGGTATCCCTGCCATCCCTTTATAATTACTTAACGCTGGACTGCAATCGAATAGCGGCCAAAAGCAGGTGCTACTGTGCAGTCGACAGGGCTCTTATCAAGGTCAAGGTGAAACAACTCCTGGTGGAGGGAGTTATAGAACCCAGCAACAGCCCCTGGAGACCCCAAGTCCTATTAGTAAAAGCGAGCAGCAAACCAAGGATGGTCATCAATTATAGCCAGACATCAATCAGTACATCTAGCTGGACACCTACACACTGCCCCACATCACTGACATGGTCAATGAGATAGCCCAATACCGGGTCTTCTCCACCAATGACCTGAAGTTGGCCTACCACCAGTTCCCCATCCACACCCGGGATAAACCTTGTACTGCCTTTCAGGCAGACAGATGCCTCTACAAGTTCTGTGGGTCCCGTTTGGAGTCTCAGTTTTTCAGAAGGAGATGGACCGCATGGTATACTGGCACAAACTAAAAGCAACCTTCCAGTACCTAGACAATGTCATCACCTGCAGCCACGACCATCAGGACCACAATAGCAACCTGGAGAGATTTCTCCAGATGGTAGAGGCATTAAGCTTCACCTAACAGGAAGAAGTGTGTGTTCAGCACCACCTGCCTCACCATCCTGGGTTGCATCATAGAACATGGTGCCATCGGTCCCGACCCTGAACGCATGCGTCCTCAAATGGAACTGCCCCTCCCCCACATGTTCAAGGCCCTCCGCAGGTGCCTAGGGCTTTTTTTGTATTACTACCAGTGGGTCCCCTACTTCTTCATTGTCAGCTCACTGGCCCAGGCCACTACCTTTCCCCTCCCCGCAGAGGCGCAAGCAGCCTTCGCACGCATCAGACAAGACGTCGCCATTGCCGCGATGCATGCCGTGGATGAGAACACCCCATTCCAGGTGGATTGCGATGCCTCTGATGTTGCCATCGCTGCCACCCTCAACCAAGGGGCAGACCGATGGCCTTTTATAACCATATAACCACTTACAGCACAGAACAGGCCAGTTCGGCCCTACTAGTCCATGCCATAACAAATCCCCACCCTCCTAGTCCCACTGACCAGCACCTGGTCCATACCCCTCCAGTCCCCTCCTATCCATGTAACGATTCAGTCTTTCCTTAAATGTAACCAATGATCCCGCCTTGACCACGTCTGCCGGAAGCTCATTCCACATCCCCACCACCCTCTGATTAAAGAAATTTCCCCTCATGTTCCCCTTATAATTTTCCTCCTTCAATCTTAAACCATGTCCTCTAGTTTGAATCTCCCCCTTTCTTAATTGAAAAAGCCTATCCACATTTACTCTGTCTGTCCCTTTTAAAATCTTAAACACCTCTATCAAGTCCCCTCTCAATCTTCTACGCTCCAGAGAAAAAAGCCCCAGTCTGCACAACTTTTCCCTGTAACTCAGACCCTGAAATCCTGTCAACATTCTCGTGAACCTTCTCTGCACTCTCTCTATTTTGTTTATATCTTTCCTATAATTTGGTGACCAAAACTGGACACAGTACTCCAAATTTGGCCTCACCAATGCCTTGTACAATTTCATCATAACCTCCCTACTCTTGAATTCAATACTCCAGGTCCCTTCACGGTTCAAACTCCGCCATTGAAAAGGAGGCCCAGACGAAGCAGTTGAAATGCTACAATGCACTCATCTCAAAAGAATTAGATAAATTAACAACTATATGGATTATGGTTCCAAATGAACTCTGACCCCCCCCACTTAAAGTAAACTGAACCTGGGAGGCCCAGACAAAGCAGTCCGGCAGACAAGAGGATTACCCTTCTCACTGACCAGTACGTGGTGGTATTCATGTACAGTACCACCCACAGAGGCAAGATCAAATCGACAGGATCTTGCGCTGGAGAGTCAAGCTGGCCACGTTCAGCTAAGACATCCAATATAGGCCGGGGAAACTCAATGATGCTCTGTCCCAGACATGTGCCAGTATGCAGTCCAAACAACTGCAGGTGCTGAATGACACCCTATGCCACCCGAGTGTCACGTTCTTGTAGCACTTTATTAAGTCTCTGAACGTCCCCTTCACTGTCCAAGAAGTCCAGACCATGTCTGAGTCCTACAGGATCTGTGCAGAGTGCAAGCCACGCTTCTTCTGCCCACCACAGAGCCATGTGGTGAAGGCCACTCGGCCCTTCGAGTAACTCAATATCGACTTCAAGGGACCACTGCCTTCCACAAATAAGAATGTCTATTTCCTCTCGGTTATAGATGAATACTCCCGTTTTTCCTTTGCCATCCCTTGCCCTGACACCTCCACCACCTCCATTATCAAGGCACTGGTGCACAACTAGCTACAACCCCAGGGGCAATGGGCAGGTTGAACATGAAAATGTGGTCATCTGGAAGGCAGTTCTCCTGGCACTGAGGTCAAAAGGATGTCTATCGACTGCTGGCAAGGCCCTCCATGAGACGCTTAACGCCATACGGTCACTCTTGTGCATGGCTACCAATCAGACCCCTCACAAACACCTTTTCTCCTTTCCTAGGAAATCAGTGACTGAATTCTCCCTGCCAACATGGCTGTCATCTCCAGGACCAGTACCCCCTTCATAAGCACGTAAGGACCCACAAATCCAACCCCCTGGTCGAGCAGATGCACCTCCTCCATGCAAACCCAAACTATGCCTACATCAGGTACCCCAATAGATGGGAGGACCATCTCAACCAGGATATGGCATCAGCAGGGACCCAGCCTCCCTATCCTGGCCACCCTTAGCCCATCCAGGACCCCCTGGAGACAACATCTACCTGCTGCCTCTCCACAGGTCCCCACCACTGCCAACCCGCCCCATTACTACACCCCCACTCTATCAGGCACCACCTTGCTTGCGCTACCGGCTGCCCTGACCACCCTGGCCCCATCTGACCTTAAAGCAGCCCTGCCCCCACCAACCATTGACCAGGATCCTGCCCTGCAACAGTCACAGCGACAAAGGTGACCACCGGACTGCTTGAACTTTTAAATACCCTAGGACAGCCCCCACCCCCGGCACTCTTTTAAGAAGGGGGTGAATGTGCTGATACAACCACTCCTATAGCCACACTCCTACCGGCCAACAGCAGGTAGGCAACCTGGGAGGCTGGTCCCACCATGCCGGCTGTCAATCACTGGCCTATATAAAGACTTGAGCGGCCCTTTTCTAAATCAGTGGAACCAGAGACAACATAGACCTGGTGTTCAACTTTAAGCTGATTAAAGCCTGTAGTACAGTCTTCTTGATTTTGTGTTTGTTTGCTGCACCACAGCGCATCAAATATGGGAAGGCTGTTTGTGAGGGTGAAGGTTCAGGTGGGCTCAGGCGAGCAATGTGACACTCAATGCACACATGCAGAGCTCAGCACATGAGTACAGGCCAATGCTGGGAACTGGCAGTACCTGTTCCACATTTTGCCATATGAACCAAATTACTCTCAAAAGCATTGTCACCAAGTATGCCAGTCACCACAAATATTTGTGTACTGGGGGTAGCTATGCGGCTAGAGAGGGGGCAACAACAGCTCGCATCACAATCAATGGAAACTGATGAGAAAGATATGTCGGAGTTTTATGAAACAAGTTCTTTGACCCAGCATCCATGCCAACCAAGTTGGCTATCTAACCCTAATTTAGTGCCATTTGCTTGCATTTGGCCCATGCCCTTCTAAATCTTTACTAAGTATGTATTTATCTACATCTCTTTTAAACATTACAATTGTAACCACCCCTACCACTTCGAAAGGCAGCTTGTTCTATCTACCTACCACCCTGATTACATCACAAAATCTCTCAATGCAGCCAAAATATCAAATAGGTTATTAGAAGATGAAGGAGGTTCCCTTGTCCCTTACAGATACATTATTGAAAGCACGCTTGCATCATAACATGGTAAGGGAGAGGCAATGCTCAAGATCAGAAGTTGTAAATGCAGCTCAGAATATCATGCAATCTCCCCTTCTTCGACCAACTACATCTCTTGCTGCCTATCAAAGGCAGTCAACAATCTGAAAGACCCATTATTACCCATGGACACATTCTTCTCTGCAGCCATCAAGCTCCTGAATGAACTCCATAGCAGTTTTTGTTTGATGCTAACTGATCTATGTCTTCAATGTAATCCTATATTCATGGTGTTCTTTGTGCAGCAAGTGGCAAGCACAGAAAAGCAGAGTTTGTCTAAGACCCGCTGGCAAAGATCGAATTGCATCTTAGGACAATCTCACTCATCAGTGCAGGTGTCTGTGCCAGAAAGCATGGACTGCAACTATAACCTTGAGGGTTCATTTCCAATTACTCTCAATTAATTAATCTTTCACACATCAGTAAACAAGCCAGGTGCAAACAGTAGCCCACAAGTACAGATATTATTAGTCGCTTTCAGGTGCAATCGCTCCGAGAATGTGGCTGCGGGAGTGTTTGCATCGATGTTCAGGTGGCAGTGCTGAAGGCGCTGTTCTGGCACCTGAAAGGGCTGGCTGCAGGAGAGGCGCCTCGGAGCGAATGCCGGCTCCTGTCGACTGTAGCCGTAGTCCTGCCCGCTGTTGTGACATCATTTGCAGTGCATCGAGGCTGAAGCAGAAAGGAACACAGGATCATGGTGGGCCCGGAGCAGAGAAGAAAAATGCCTCTAGCGTACTGAAAAATGTGACTGTACCAGTAATGCTGAGCCTACACACTCTCCAGTTTTTCAAAAATTTGCGCTGACGTCATCAGCTTGCCCCCTAGCAGCCGCTGCTGCTTTCAGTGGCCTCGAGGGACTGCTCAGAAGCAAAGAATATACCTCCCTGAGGAGGGTTGAGTAAGTACTCCTCGGAACCAGGTTTTCTGTTTTCAGGAGGCCTCCCGACAGCCACATTCAGGTAGAATAGGCGGCTTTACATCAGGGTATTCTGGCCACCTGAAAGTGGCTATTGATGTGCACTTGGATATGAACTTCAAAGAGTCAAAAGATGTCTGCATTGCAACAAGTACACCATAAGACATGGGAACAGAATTAGGCCATTCAGCTCATTGAGCCTGAACCGCCATTCGAATCACAATACAAGTAATTTTCCTCTCTTAACAGTTTCCTGGTGTGGTGCGCTGTTAGACAGAATCAGACACACACAAGGTAAAATCTGTACAATAGGCTTTAATCCACAAAGACTTCCCCAGAGCCAGGCTGGCTGTAGCTGCAGTAACTCTGAGAGAATTCAGAGGCCGGTGCAGGCTTATATCCCGGAGGGTGATTGACACCCGACCGGGTGGGGCTTGATCCGTTCAGGTCGACTGATTGACAGCTGGCCAGGTGCAGTCCTGTCCCCTTTACTCTCCAGCAGGTACAGAGGTTTCCCCCTGCAGTCGGCCGGCAGTACACTCCTGCAGGTACAGAGGTTGCCCCCTGCAGTAGGCCAGTGGTGTACCACCACAACAGGTCAACACTAGGACAGGCCTGGGTTTTACATCAAACAAGGGAGGCACTGCCAAGAATGCTTGTACAGTAGAACTCCAAAAATCTGGATGGCAGAAATCCAGACCACCCAAGAATCTAAACTTTTCAAAAACTCTCAAATATAAATTTAGCGAGCTTTTACGTGCATGTGCAAATGCCACAGATGCACAATGGCATCGAATGTTGACTTCATTTTTCTTTAAAATTGCTCATTTAAATAAATGAAACATGCTGTATTTGCTAATGAATAAACTATCAACATTTACCTGTTCATCTCTTCTTTAAATTTGATTTTTAAAAGTACTGCCTGAAAATCTGCAAAATCCGGACTGACCCAATCCCCGATCAATCCGGATTTTCGGACTTCTACTGTGGTACAGCACAAAGATATCAGGTTGCAGTATCACAGATCAAAGCTTGTCATCACTATCTTGGGTAGCTAAGGCTTCACTGAAAAAATGTTATTCTTACAAATGTGTCCAGTTGTGGGAGCCAATTCAAGGTGCTCATTTCTCCGATACATTTAGCAAACTGTATCTTTATGAATGTGCAAAATCATTATTTAAAAAAAAATCCAACAGCAGAACACTACAAGCAATCTAACTGCAGTTCTCAGGCAAGTTAGACATTGAAGAACACCTGAAACTAGTCCTACATCAAACAGAGATGGAAAAGGGGAAACCAACTCATTATCTGCAGTTCAAAAAGTATCAGTAGAGTTACCTTCTGAGTTCAGAGATGCCAACATTAGCTACAATCAAACAGTATCCCATTGCATGTGTTGGTCTCCTTGTCATGTATCAGCTCAGTCACTTGAACTTCAAGGAGCAGATGACAAGGGTAAATGGAGGTAGATATTTAACGTCATCAGTCTACAGTCAAGCAGGAGAGGAAGGGGTTACTAGCATTGGCCCATCAATACTGCTCATATAAACCTCATAATCTGGAATTATTTAGGAAGAGACACTTGGAAAGCTACTCTTAAGCCACTTTCAGGTGTTCTGATAGAAGATTAGGCACATGCAGGCGCGGCCAAAGGAGTTCAGCTAGCATGTTTAGGTGGCCAAGGAATGGACAGTTTTCTGGCACCTAAACGTGCCAGTTGACTGCTAGCCGTCGAGCAGCGAAAGCCGGCTACTCTGGACAGGCGCCTAGTCCCACCCACGCTGACCTCACGTCATAGTGGCGCATCAAGGCATGCCTGACAAACAACTCAGGCATGACTTGACTCCCGCTGCTGGTCTCTCCCCCACCCTCACCCGTCCAACTCTCGCTGCCAGTCTCACCCTCGCCCACCCGACTCCCGTGGCCGCTGCCTGTTTCCCCTCCACCCCCCTTGCCCGCCCAACTCCCGCTGTTGCTGCCGGAATCCCCCCCCCACCCAACTCCTGTTTCCGCTGCCGGTCCCCCCCACACTCGCACGCCCGACTCCTGATGCCACTGCTGGTCTCCCCCCCACCCGACTCCTGCTGCTGGTTCCCCCCCACCTTCACCAGCCCGACTCCCGCTGCCGTTCTCCACCTCCAGCCTTGCCCGCCCGACTCCCGCTAACGATTTCCCTCCCCCCCGCCCCTGAAGCAGCAGCGGGAGTCGGGCGGGCGAGGGGGAGACTGCCAGTGGCAGCGGAAGTCAGTCAGGCGAGGGATAAACCGGCAGCAGGAGTCGGGTGGGCGGAGACCGGCAGCAGCAATGGGAGTCGGGCGGGCGAGTGTTGGAGGGAGGGGGGAGACTGGCAACGGCAGCGGGAGTCAGGCGGGCGAGAGTGATGGGGGGGGGGGTAACCGGCAGGGGGGGAGAGGATGCAAAGTAAAGTAAAATATGAAGGTCTACTTTAGTCTGGCTTCCTTGTCTCAGGAGTCGATGACTGATGACATCACTGCGACATCATCAGCCCGCCCCTTGGCATCCTGCTGCTTTCAGCTGCCACAATCGATACTCCAAGCAGGATAGTTATACCTCTCGGAGAAGGGTTAGGTAAGTAACCCTCCTGGCCGGTTTTTCCGGTTTCAGATAGCCACCTGACAGCCGCACAGGAGTATTCTGTGCAGCTTTACAGTTGGGTTTTGTGGCCACCTGAAAGTGGCTTAAAAGGATCCAAGGCCTCAGACTCACTCCATCAGCTTAGGAGGTATGTGGAGGAAGACATTCTCTCAGGGGCAGGTACAGAGCCTCAGTTCCATGCAAGGCAATAGCATTCTTGAACAATGGCTGGAGGAGCAGATTTCCATCTGCAAGGATCAATGCCAATCCTCCAAAGCTCCTACAACCCTGAGCCAAAAACAGTCAACTCCCAAGATATTAGCACAACCATCAAGAACTAGACAGCTATCTTCTATGTGCTGTGCTTGGCAGGATCCTAGAGCTTTTTAAGTTACAAATTTCCTCTCCAAGAGGATCTCCTCTGAAACTGCTGGGTGCCAAGTATGATCCATGTCTGGTCCTGCAGTCTCCAGGAACATTAAGAGCCAGCCACTGAGGATGCAATCTGAAGAATCCCAAGCAACACACAGAAGTGCTGGAGAAACTCAAGTCACACACCATCCACAAAAAGTTAAAGGCAGTTGACGCTTCAGGCCCAAGCTTTTCTTCAGGAGTCAGAATGCCAAGGACAGTTTTCCAGCAAAGTTCAGCTATAGACGAAAACCTTGGTGATACCAGCAAGGAAATATTTTCTCCATTAATATTTGTTCATATCCATGCTGAGTGATGGCACTTGACTGACTGCATACTATACATTACTTTATTATTTACCCCTCCTTATTGAAAACAGCCACATGCATCAGATTCTTACCATTGCCGTTACTTCAAAAGACCCAAAGTGTCACTGTACATGGATGCATTACATGCTGCCTAAGAAAAAAGTCACATTCTTGAGCTTGCATAAATTGTAAATTATAGTTAGAAATACACCACAGTGACAGGCCCTTTTGGACCATGAGACTGTGGTGCCCAATTACACCCAATTGATCTACAACCCCCAGTATGTTTTGAATGGTGGGAGGAAACTAGAACCCCTGGGGAAAACTCACACAGACTTGTGGAGAATGTATAAATTCTTAAGAGACAGCACAGGATTCAAAACCCGGTCCCAATCGCTGGCACTGTAACGGTGTCCTGCTAACCGCTAAGCTAACCTTGGCACCCCCAAAGCTTGTCCATTTATCTGCTACACAGAAGGAAGTACATTGATTCATCAGGTAATGCTGGTGCCTCCCAGCTCCAGCAACCCATGTTCAACCCTGATTTCCAGTGCTGTGTGGAGGTTGCAGGTTTCCTCCTAGGTCCCAAACATTTGCTGGGTGGTAGGTTAACTGATAAATGAAAATTACACCCAGTGTCTATTGGTGACAGGAAAATCAGGGTGATATTCCTGTAAAATAACAGGTTGCAATGAAAAGAAAATTAAGGAAAAACTGATGGGACTACTTTGTAAACGAGCATAGTCTCGATATCACCTGTATCCAGAGTTTATGGCTTCTTCTCTCAGTCCTAACCCCTTGCCCATTTCCTATATCACACACCAATCAACTCCTACAATTCTCGTCACCACCTGCAATAGGGGTTATTTACAGTAAGTAATGAACCTTCCCAGCATGTCTTTGGCAATGCAGGAAGTAACCAGAGCACCTAGGGGAAACGCAAACTCCAAAGGACAGCAGCAGAGGAAGGTCAGGATTGAATCTAGGCTACTGTAGCTGCAATATCACAAAACAATTTCACAAGATCAGAAGATAGAGGAGCAGAAGTAAGCCAATCGGTCCATCAAGTCTGCTCCGCCATTCTGTCATGAGCTGATTCTCCCACTCAGCCCCATTCCCCAGTCTTCTCCACATAACTCTTGATGTCCTAATCAAATACCTGTCAATCTCTGCATGAAATACACCCAATTACCTTGCTTTCACAGCCGCTTGTGGCAACAAGTTCCATAGACTCATGACCCACTGGCATTTATGGGATGGGATATGGAGGTACATGGATGGGATATGGAGGACTATGGTCCAGGTGCAGGTCAATGGGATGAGACAGAACAATAGTTTGGCATGGTCAGAGCACCTAAGTTTCTATGGTTTTAACTGATGAACTACTGTGGCATCTAGTTCTCATAGCTATGTAACTGTAAAAGACAGAACCAAGATAGGTAAGGTGGCCAAGTGAAGGTACACAGGTTACTTTGTGGAGAGTGCAACCAGATCCATGCTGCCAGTGGCAGGCCATTATTATCAGGACTCCTTGGAACATGATTTATTGCAGGCAATTGTACTAAACTCCCACAGATGGTTGAAAGGGTTATCATGGTAACTTACTGTGGAAGAAGGTTTACCTGCAGTTACAAAGTAACAATCCTCTGAGGAGAGACCAATGATCTGATTTTTGGAAATGTGTAGCTGATCTCAAGGTTGTAAAACGTCAAAAGGCACAAGGGCAGTCTATGCTTCATGCTGAGTTATTCACAAATAGTTATTGTTGGGAGAATTATCTCAGAAGGTTATGAACAGAGGTCACTCTGCAAGTCAATGACTGCACAAGTCCACAGAAACGTGACCCAAGCATGGCTGTCAAAAAGACTGACGTTTGATCGATGTTTATAATTTCAGTACAAATGTGCTACAGCTTTAGAGAATGGGCTGATCATCATTTCATTTGATCAAGATATATAACATGCAGTTGTTGTCTAGGAATGACATGAATCAAGAGTCTGTTAAAGGGCACAGTAACAGGCACTTTTGCCTCATCAGACTATGCCACCCAAATACCCCAATTAACTTTCAACCCCTGTATATTTAAGAGTGGAAGGAAACCAGAGCACCCAGGTAAAACCCAGCAGACATATGGAGAAGGTAGAAACTCCTTACAGACAGCCCCAGATTTGAACATGGGATTGCTGGTACTGCAACTATATTGCAGTAACTACCAAGCTAACTGCGTCGCCCAAACCTGTCATTAGTACCGCATGTAATTTGGGAATTTGATGAGTGCCTACAAGGTTTGCAAATGAGATGCAAGGTTTAACAGATGGTATATTTGAAAAGTGAAGCCAGTATATGGACAATGAGGCATGTTATTCATAGATTTCTCCAATGGCAATTGAAGTTACTCAACTAATATCTTGGTTTCTGAGTAAGTTCTTGTTAAATGAGTCACTGAAACTGCAAACTGAAGTGGGAGCATCAGCCTGTTTACAGGTGACAGAGCCTCACCCATGTTAAGCTAACCCCTTGAAAATCATCATGTGTTGTGGTGTGATTGCATTATTTCATCCTAAATTTTATTCCCATGGCTTAAGAAGGAATGCACTTGATGGAATAATTGTTATGGGATTTATGATCATTTCTGTCTATCAAATGTTGCTTTACAGAACATGTAGAAACCAGAGTTAGACAAAGAAATCACACACGGAACTTCAGTTGAAGAAGGTGTCGGTCGATTAAGTGGCTTCTTCCCCTCTTCGCTGCAGTAGCCTGTGGCCGACCATGTGTATGTCTTCACAGGTTGCTTTGCCTGGCTTATTCATCCCTTGATCCATTTTGGCGGGAAATAGCTGAGATTGTACAAATGGTTAAATTCATAACTGCTGAAAATTATATTGCCAAAGTGGCACAGGTAGGGAAATAATCACCTTGGACAACCCATTTGGGCCATCCACTCATGCAGCTGTAGTGCTCCTGTCGAGGGCTGGGATCCAGATGAGTAGGGATTGCCCTCACTGCCCAAAATGCAGCCTTTAGGACAGGATGGTATCCAATGAGAGCCAGTTGCAACTGGCAACAAGTTGTGGGAACTTTCAGCATTGCTGGCATCGACCACATGGGGATACAAAATTATGATGGGTATAGAGAGAGAAAAAATGCAAGTAGGCTTTTTCATTGAGGGTTGGTGAGATACAATCTAGAAAGTGAAAAGGGAAAAGTTGAGGGGGAACTTCTTCACACAGAGTAATGGGAACATGAAATGAGCTGCCAACTGAAGTGGTGAATGCGGACTAATTATAACACAAGAAAAAATTGGACAGGTTACTTGGTGAGAGGAGGGACTGGGTGCAGGTCAGTAGGTCTAGGCAGAAATATAGTTTGGCACAAATTGGATGAGCTGTAATATTCAATGGTTCCCAGCCTCTGGCTGCTAGAGATAACACTGAGTTTCTGCTCTTTGTTCTCCTAGTATCAACTCTTCCAATGCTATTTTACAAGGAAACAATGAAAGTAGTCATCAAACACTATCATCGACAGATTTCCAAGCACCTATAAATGAAAGCCAGTTATGGGAATGGGACAGAGATTAAAGAAAACACTTGGTTGGGTTACCAGAATCACAAAATTCCTTGCTGTGCAGCAGTATCACAGAGCAAACATTTCTATAAACCACTTAACAAAATAAATAAAAATAGTTCAATAAAAGTCCTCGATGGAGTGAAATCTGATGCCCGCGATGTCACAGGCCGAGTTAACAACCCACTGGAATTTTTTCTTGTCTTGAGTGTTGGCACCTCCATACCAGACAATGATGCAACCAGCCAGAATGCTCTCCATGGTCCACCTGTAGAAGTTTTCAAGTGTCTTAGATGACATGAATCTCCTCAAATTCCTCACAAAGTATAGCCACTGGTGAGCCTTCTTCATGAGTGCCTCAACATGGAGGCTCCAGGACAGATCCTTGGAGATGTTGACACCCAGGAATTTGAAGTTCTTGACCCTCTCCACTGCTGACTCATTTGTATTCTCCTGACTTCCTCCTGAAGTCCACAATCATAATATTGAGCGCAAGGTTGTTGGTGTGACACCACTCAACGAGTTGATCTTTCTTCCTCCTGTATGCTTCCTCATTGGTGTTTCTGATTCTTTGCCAACTGTGGTATCTTCGGCAAAGTTGTCGATACCATTTGAATTGTACCTGGTCACACAGTCATGGGAGAATAGTGAGTAGAGCAGTGGGCTAAACATGCATCCTTGAGGTACGCCTGTGTTGATAGTCAGTGAGGAAGAGATATTGTTTCCATTTCGTACTAACTGTGGTCTTCCAATGAGGAAGTCAAGAACCAGTTGGGTTCAGATACCCAGGGGTTTGGAGCTTGTTGACCAGCACTGAGGGAATAATGGTGTTAAAGGCTGAGCTGTAGTCGATGAAGATCAGCCGTATGTATGAGTTGCTGTTTTCTAGGTGATCCAGAGCTGAGTGGAGAGCCAGTGATCTGCGTCTGCTGTGGAGCGATTATAATGATGGGTGAATTGCAGGGGGTCCAGACCTTTGCTTAGGCAAGTGTTAATTCTGGCCATGACCAGCCTCTCAAAGCAATAATTTTTATCAAGGGTATAAAGTCCAGTTGCTATAAATGCAGCCTTTAATGAATAATTGAAATTGAAAGCCAGTAAGAATAAACTTTGTTCAACTGGTAAAATGCTTGGTTTATTATTCTTCCCAGACTTTCTCAAAGCTACCTTTTCAATTCTGAACTAGATTTCAGATTTATTGTCAGAGTACATACATGACACCTATACCCATATTCTATACCCATACAACCCTGAGATTCATTTTTCCTGCAGGTGTGGCAGAATTCTCACAAATTGGTAGTGCAAAAAATAAACTGTATACAGCGGAAACATGTAAATGACTAAAAGAACTGTAAACAGATAACAAATGTAAATAAACTGACTGCAATATGGAGAGAACAAAAAGAAAAAAATCAATAAAGTGCACAAGTAAGAGTCCTTAAATGAGTCCCTGATTGAGTTTGTTGTTGAGGAATCTAATGGTGGAGGGGGAGCAGCTACTCCTGAACCTGGTGGTGCAAGTCTTGTGACACTTATACCTCTTTCCTGATGGCAGCAAGAACAAAGTGTGTGCTGGCTGCTGCTCTCTGACGGCAACAGTATATGAACTCAATAGTGGGGAGTGTTTTGCCTGTTATGTCCTGGGCTGTGTCCACTACCTTTTGGAGGGCTTTACATTCAAGGGCATTGGTGTTTTCATGCCAGACCGTGATACAGCTAGTCAGCACACTTTCCACCATACTTTTGTAGAAATTTGCCTGGGTTTCTGATATCATACCAAACCTCTGCAAACTCCTGAGGAAGTAGCGGCGCTGACGTGATTTTTTCACAATGCTTTGGTGTGTTGGGTCAGGAAAGATCCTCCAAGATAGTGGCTCTCAAGAATTTAAACTTGGTCACCCTCTCTACCTCTGTTCCCCCCAATGATCACTGGCTTTCCTTTCCTGAAGTCAACAATAAGCTCCTTAGTTTCGGTGACTTTGAATGCAAGGTTGTTGTTGGAGCACCATTCAGCCAAGTTTTCAATCTCCATCCTGTATGCTCTTCCTTTACACAACCACTACCATTGTATCATCGGCAAATTTGTAGATGGTGTTATTGTACTGAGCCACACAGTCGTAGATGTAAAGTGAGTAAGGCAGGGGGCTAAGAACCCAGCCCTGTGGTGCTTTGATACTGATGGAGGTTGTGGAGAAGACCTTACCAATCTTCACTAATTGTGGTCTGGAGGTGAGGAAATCCATGATCCAATTACACAGTTGGGTGTTAACTCCCAGGTCTTGGAATTTGCTGATCAGTTTTGAGGGGATGATGGTGTTAATAATGATGGTATTCAATAAAGAGCATCTTTGCAGTCCAGGTGTTTGAGAGGTTTGTGTAGAGCCAGTGAGGTGGCATCTGCCTTAGACCTGTTACTACGATAGGCAAACTGGAATGTATCCACGTCACTGCTCAGACAGGAGCTGATCTGCTTCATCACCAGCCTTTCAAAACACTTCATCACTGTAGATGTGAGTGCTACTGGACAATAGTCATTAAGGCAGGTTACTACTCTTCATGGGCACCAGTATGATCGATGCTTGTTTGAAACAGGTGGGGGCACCATGCCCTGCTGGAATGAGATATTGAAGATATCCATGAAAACCTTGATAAGTTGGTCAGCACAGATCTTTAATACGCAGCCAGGTTACTCCATCCAGGCTGGATGCTTTCCTCAGATTCACTCTCCTGAAGGCAGCAGTGTGCACATCATCTTCAGTTACGGACAGGATGGGGTCTTCAGGGGACGTTGGGGTGCGGAGGGGCGGTTCTTCACTGTTGCTGTTATCAAATTGGGTGTAGAAGGCGTTGAGCTCCTCAGGAGAGAAGGTTTGCCATCTGCTACTTTACCGGATTTGGTTTTATAAGAGAGCAGGTATGAGATATATCCACAATAACTTCCAAAATACTCAATGGTGATATTACAAAACTTAACTAATACACAGACCAACCACTGCCCCACAAGATCTTCTCACTGATTTTTGATTTTAATCGCTGGTAGCTGCCCTCACTGGGAGGCAATTTGAAGCATCATGAGAAACAACTGCTTGCTCATGACTTTCTCAAGTTATATCCTCATTAAGGGCATGCAAAAAGTAATGCCACAAAGCAAAATAGCAGTACGCCAAAGTTCTCTTATGCAATCCCTCTAGATGAAAGGTGACTTGCTTTCGCTATTTCTCACCTCTGTACCCACAGAACAGTTGTATTGCGGTGAGAATATGTTCCTTCACTTGGCCTCTGCACATTCTTGTCAGAGACTACCAGTAGCTTTCAGATCAAGTCAGACAAGTGATTCCCACATGTCTGTTCATTCCATAACCCTCCCCTCCCACCACCTGATAAAGCAACCACTCTCAAGGACGCTGTATGGAGTCAGTGCAGCTTCCGTCATCTTTCTTGTAGATATTGCTTAATGAAGAACGTGTGTTATGGGAGGAGTTCTTCACCCATTGTTCAGAAAGATCCTTATAATGACTTTCCCAGCGCAACCCAGTAATGACTACAATCAGATTGGTCTCCTTTTAAGAAGGCAGCAACCATTTCAAAACCTGAGATCCCCGGCTCACTCTCTTCAGAGAAGAATGATGTGATCATGAATTTGAGCCAGAATACTTCTCCACCACATTTTCAGCAAGAATTTCATCTGTTCCAAATTGTTTATTCAGCTGCTTGATGGCCTTCAATCTCTTGTTTCAACAATCTGTGGTGCAGGATAGAACACAGCACTGGATAGGCCTTTTGGTCCACAGTGTTGCACCTACCTAACAGCTACCTCGAATTCCCCTACTGCACAACTCTCCATTTGTCTCAGTTCCATGTCCCTATCTCAGTTTCTTACAATATTCTCACCACCAAGTCACAATTGAAATTATATTAATACCTATCAACCCACCCTACAAAGACTACCAAATTTTGTGACAACTTCTTTTTTTCTGCAAGCATGCAATTATATTAACAAAATAATCAGTTGATAATCGATGAGGTTGCTCAATAGTTAGAGGAGGACACAACCCACAACCTCCAAAGCAAGTTATCAAACACTCTAGCCTCAAAATCTCACAGGATATCCAGGCCCTTATTATTTTCAAGGGTTGTCCCTTTAGTTCTTGGAACAGTAATATTAATTAGGTGTGCATTACTGTTAGAGGTAAAATAGAATTAAAGACTGCATGTCTTCCATAAAACATGCATCACTTACACATTTCCGTTTCCAGTGTCCTCCAGAAGATATGCATGACTAGGCAAGGTCACAATTGCACACTGGCAAATAAAAAGTTCTAAACACAGATATTTACGAGATAACAGGAATACAAACTCAATTGGAATAATGGAGAAATACCACGGCAGAAGACAATTTTAATACACAAAAGTACTAGGGAAACTCAGTAGGTCACTCAGCTTGCTTTATGAGGCAATGATATACACCCAATGTTTTGAGTTTGAGCCCTTCGTCAAGGTATGAGCAAAAAGCAGGCATGCACCTAAAAAAACTGTGGGGGGAGAGCAGTGGGAGGACCACAGTGGGAGGGCAAAAGAAAAAAGCTAGAAAGTGATAGCAGGAAGGGGCTGGGAGCTTAGGAAAGGAGACAGAAAGATGGGGAAAGAGAGCAAGACAGGGGAGGGGTTTAATGGAAACCAGAAGTCGATTTTAATGCCATCTGGTTGGAGAGTGCTGAGACGGATTTTTCAGTGTTGCTCCTTCAACTTGCAGGTGGCCTCAGTTTGGCAGTGCTTGAGGCCATGGACAGACATGTCAACATGGGAGTGGGGTATGGAATTGAAATGCTTGGCCACTGGGAGGTCCCCGCTATTGCAGTGGACAGAGCGAAGGTGCCAAAAAAACTTAGAATGTCAACAAATTTCAAATACTTTATAATAAAAGAGAGCTAGTTCATTGAAAAAAAAATCTGGAATGAAAGCCAAAGATGTCAAACAAACAGAATACCTCACATTTAAGTCCTTGGGAGTTCACAATCGGAGAACCTCAGAGCAACTGTGAGGAAGGCACATCAATACTTCAACGTCGGAGGAGATTGGCATGTTGTTGATGCAGTGAACTGGAATTCACTCTCTGTGTGTTGTTTAGATGGCTGGCTCCTCCCTTGGCTCCACCCTCACCTACCCCAATATAAACCCTGGTTTTCCCTCCTTACCTCAGATTCACCTGAGTACTATTGTCTCTACTAGCCATTGATTGTAAGCTATTAAAAAGCGTGTTTGTACTCCTCACTGGTCTCTGAGTGAAATCAGACGTGTTACAATTTTAATAGCTTAACTTTGAAGGATGGAAGCCCTGTTGAAGCCAGGCATGCTCTAGGTTGACCCTCTGTCCCTTGAGGCCCTGGAGGAATTCACCAACGGTCTGGAGAGCTTCCAGTCCTTCCTGACAGCCACACAAGACATCTTCAACTCTGATAGTCTCGAGGAGTCACGTGATGGAGTAGTGGCCGGTCGGGGAACTCCAGCCCTCTCCGGAAAAGTTTAAAAAGAAACACAGAAAACACAAAGGCACAAACTTAAAATTAAAATAAAGTGAAAGTAAAGGTGGGAAGAAAATGGCAGCGAAGAAAGAAAAGTTGAAAGCAACGGGAAGAAGAGAAGAAGAAAGGAGGTCGGAAGAAGAAGGTGAAGGCCTTACCTGTCTGAGGAGGCTCGCCGCGGAGAGAGAAGCCCGCTCCCTAAGGTCAGTCGAAGTCCCGAGCTCGGGACTACAAAAATGGCTCGCAGAGCCAAGCAAAAGTGCGCAACCGCGCATGACAAAAAAAACACTGACGGGAGGGGGGACCAGCTGAGGAGTCGATCTCCACAGCTGAGAATGACAGCTACAACACAACAACAGGAAGAGAACATAGAAAACAACGAGAACAAGAAAGAAGAGAGTAAAAAGAAAACAAGGAAACAACAGATGATCAACCCAGAGGAAGAAGAAGAAGAAGAACATAGAGAAATGGAAGAAGAAGGGAAGGGCAAGACAATGGATATATTTTTTTTTAAAGAATATACGGAATCAGTAAAAGAATGGCAATCGCAAGAATTTAGTGAAATAAAAAGAAGAATTAAAAGTACAGAAGAAAAAATGAATAGATTAGACATGGTCATGTCAGATATAGGAAAAAGAGTGGACAAGGTGGAAGAACAGAGGAGTCACGTGATGGAGTAGTGGCTGGTCAGGGAACTCGAGCCCTCTCCGGAAAAGTTTTAAAAAATACACAAAACTCAAAGGTACAAGAATAAAAATTAAAACAAAGTAAAAGTAAAGATGGGAAGAAAATGGCAGCGAAGAGAGAAAAGTCAAAAGCAACGGGAAGAAGAGAAGAAGAAAGAACGTCGGAAGAAGAAGGTGAAGGCCTTACCTGTCCGAGGAGGCCTGCCGTGGAGAGAGAAGCCCGCTCCCTAAGGTCAGTCGAAGTCCCGAGCTCGGGACTACAAAAATGGCTCGCGGAGCCAAGTAAAAGTGCGCAACCGCGCATGAAAAAAAACACACTGACAGGAGGGGGGAACAGCTGAGGAGTCGATCTCCACAGCTGAGGATAACAGCTGCAACACAACAACAGGAAGAGAACACACAAAACAACGAGAACAAGAAAGAAGAGAGTAAAAAGAAAACAAGGAAACAACAGATGACCAACCCAGAGGAAGAAGAAGAAGAAGAACATAGAGAAATGGAAGAAGAAGGGAAAGGCAAGACAATGGATATATATTTTTTGAAAGAATATATGGAATCAGTAAAAGAATGGCAATTACAAGAATTTAGTGAAATAAAAAGAAGAATTAAAAGTGCAGAAGAAAAAATGAATAGAATAGAGATGGTCATGTCAGATATAGGAAAAAGAGTGGACAATGTGGAAGAACGAGAAACAATCGTAGAAATGGAAGTAGAGGACTTAAAAGAGAAATTAGAAGAATCTAATAAAAAAATTAAAGAGACACAAGAGCTGTTAGCTCAGAAGATAGATATAATGGAAAACTATAATAGAAGAAATAATATAAAGATAGTGGGCCTTAAGGAAGATGAGAGAATTTATAAAAGAGTGGATCTCCAGTGTCCTAGGAAGACCAGAATTACAGGAAGAAATGGAAATAGAAAGGGCACATAGAACACTAGCCCCGAAACCACAGCCGCAGCAAAAACCAAGATCCATTTTAGTAAAATTCTTAAGATATACAACAAGAGAAAATATATTGGAGAAAGCAATGAAGAAAATAAGAGAAGATAAAAAGCCACTGGAATACAAAGGTCAAAAATTTTTTTTCTATCCAGACATAAGTTTTGAACTCCTGAAGATGAGAAAGGAGTTTAATACAGCAAAAACGATCTTATGGAAAAAAGGATATAAATTTATGTTAAAGTACCCAGCGGTACTTAAAATAGTTATTCCAGGGCAGCAAAACAGACTATTCTCGGATCCGGAGGAAGCACGAAAATTTGCAGAACAACTACAAAACAGGCAGAGAGATGAAGACATGTAACGAGAGTAAAAATGACCACGAACTCTATGTATGTGTGTATATGGGTATATATATATATATATATATATATATATATATGGGTATAAATATGTATATATATATATATATATATATATATATATATATATATATATATATAAAAAAATAATATATATATATAGGTGTGTATGTATATATGTGTGCACATGAGTGTATCCGTATTTAGAGGAAAATATATAGAGTATAGATAAGAATTAATAAGGGAATGAAAGGGAATAGAGGAAGTAAGGAGGGAATTAAAAGAGTGACCTTTGTTATATATGAAAATTGAAATCTTTTCCGGGGGGGGGCTGGGTGGGGAGGAGTTACGGTCACTGCAAAATCAGTTGAGGCTTGTGAGTGAATTCTCAAATCCAAATGGAGAGGGGAGATGTGGTAGCCCGACAAGGGATAAAGGGCAACTCAGGAAGGGGAGGGGATAGTGGGGCTAAAGAAATTTTAGATAGGAGAATAAGGGAAATGTTTGATGTTTTAGAAATGTTGTCTTATAAAGTGTTCAAAACAAGAAAGCAGAAATGGATAAGAAGGAAAGGTGATGATGAGCAAACGGAAAAGAAAGATAAACAAAGTATGAAATGGCTACGTTGAACTATATGACTTTAAATATTAACGGAATACATAACCAAATCAAAAGGAAGAAACTGCTAAATTTACTGAAAAACGAAAAAATTGATATAGCATTCGTGCAAGAAACACATTTAACTGAAATGGAGCACAAGAAATTAAAGAGAGATTGGGTAGGTCATGTAACAGCAGTGTCATATAATTCAAAAGCTAGATGAGTAGCTATATTAATCAGTAAAAATGTACCAATTAAAATAGAAGAGGAAATAATAGATCCAGCAGGGAGATATATAATGATAAAATGTCAGATATATTCGGAGTTTTGCAATTTACTCAATGTATATTCACCTAACGAAGAAGATCAAAAATTTATGCAAGATATTTTTTTGAAGGTAGCAGACACGCAAGGGAACATACTAATAGGAGGTGATTTCAACCTTAATTTGGATTCAAACATGGATAAAACTGGGTAAAAAATTAACAGAAAGAACAAAGTAACCAAATTTATAATTAAATTGATGCAAGAAATGCAACTTTTGGATATATGGAGGAAAAAACACCCAAAGGAAAAGGAATATTCATATTATTCGGGTAGACATAAAACATACTCAAGAATAGACCTATTCCTGTTATCAGCTCGCATGCAAGACAGAATAAGAAAAACAGAATATAAAGCTAGAATATTATCAGACCACTCACCCCTGATATTGACAATAGAGTTAGAGGACATCCCTCCAAGAATGTATAGATGGTGATTAAACACCATGCTACTTAAAAGGCAGGATTTTAGAGAATTAATTGAAAGACAAATTAAAATGTACTTTGAAATAAATACGGAATCAGCGAAAGATAAGTTTATACTATGGGACGCAATGAAAGCGTTCTTCAGAGGGCAAATTAAAAGTTATGTAACCAAGATGAAGAAGGACTACAATCAGGAAACAGAGCAGTTGGAAAGGGAAATAGCAAATATAGAAAAATAATTAGCAATGAAGGAAGACACAACTAAAAGAAGAGAATTGGCAGATAAAAAAATAAAATATGAAACACTACAAACATATAAGGTGGAGAAGAACATAATGAAGACAAAACAGAAATATTATGAACTAGGAGAAAAAACGCAAAAAATTCTAGCATGGCAGCTTAAGACAGAACAAATTAATAGAATGGTATTGGCATCAAGGAAAAAAGACTAACAAATCACATATAATCCAACGGAGATTAATGAAAACTTCAGAGAATTCTACGAACAATTATACCAAACTGAAAATGAAGGGAAGGAAGACAAAATAGATGAATTTTTAACTAAAATTGAACTACCAAAATTACAAATAGAGGAACAAAATAAATTAACAGAACCATTTGAAATAGTAGAAATACAAGAGATAATAAAAAAACTACCAAATAATAAAACACCAGGAGAGGATGGATTCCCAATAGAATTCTATAAAACATTTAAAGATTTATTAATTCCTCCCCTCCTGGAGGTAATCAACCAGATTGATAAAACACAAAGTTGCCAGATTCATGCAAAACAGCAATAATTACAGTAATACCAAAGACAGGGAAAGATCCACTCGCACCAGCGTCATATAGACCAATATCTTTACTTAACACAGATTATAAGATAATAGCTAAACTATTAGCAAACAGATTAGCCGACTATGTACCAAAAATAGTAAATCTAGACCAAACTGGATTTATTAAAAAAAGATGAACAACACACAATATTTGTAAATTTATTAACTTAATTCATGCAGTAGAAGGAAATAAAGCTCCAACAGTAGCGGTTGCTTTAGACGCAGAGAAGGCCTTTGACAGAGTAGAATGGAATTATTTATTCAAAGTACTACAAAAATTCAGTTTACCAGAGAAATATATTAATTGGATTAAAGCATTATATAAGGGGCCATTGGCAAAAGTGACAGTAAATGGATATATATCAAAGCAATTTAACTTAAGCAGATCAACAAGGCAGGGATGCCCACTATCGCCCTTATTGTTCGCGTTAGCTATAGAACCACTAGCAGAATTGATAAGAACAGAAAATAAAATAAAAGGGATAAAAATAAAAGATAAGGAATAGAAAATCAGTTTATTTGCAGATGACGTTATAGTATACTTAACAGAACCAGAAATATCAATAAAAGAATTACATAAGAAATTGAAGGAATATGGAGAAGTGTCGGGACACAAGATTAACGCAAATAAAAGTGAAGCACTGCCAATGAATAATGCGGATTTCTCAAAATTTAAGAAAGAATCACCATTCAGATGGCAAATGCAAGCAATACGATACCTAGATATACAAATAAATAAAAACCTCGGCCATCTATATAAACTCAATTATTATCCACTAATGAAAAAATTACAGGACGACTTAAAGCATTGGAAATACTTACCACTAACACTAATAGGAAGGATAAACTGTATTAAAATGAACATTTTACCAAGGATACAATACCTATTTCAGGCATTGCCAATACACTTGACGGAGAAATTCTTCAAGGAGTTAAAGAAAATAATAAGAAAATTTTTATGGAAAGGGGGGAAACCGAGGATAGCACTACATAAATTAACAGAATGGTATAAACAAGGAGGCTTACAACTGCCAAACCTTAAAAATTATTATAGAGCAGCACAATTAAGATACCTATCAGATTTTTATCAAAGAAGGGAAAAGCCAGATTGGACTAGATTAGAACTAGATAAAATAGGGGAAAAGATACCTGAACATATATTATACAAATGGGATGAAAAATTGGTACAACGTAGGAATTCTCCAGTATTACATCATCTGCTCAATATTTGGAAGAAGATTCATGTAGAAAGGAATAAAACAAATTACCAAATACCAAAACTAACACTTATGCAAAATCAGCTAATCCCTTTTACAATAGATAATCTTTCCTTTAGAGAATGGGAGAAAAAAGGGATCAAAAGAATAGAAAATTGCTTTTCAGGAAATAAATTATTATCCTTTGAACAAATGAAGGATAAATATAATATAACTCACGATACAGTGTTGGCATACTATCAACTGAAATCCTACTTGAAGGACAAATTGGGAAGCAGTCTGAGGTTACCAGAGGGAAGTAATTTTGAATATGTGATTACAGACACAATGATAATCAAAAAATTTATAACAAATATGTATATTAAACTGCAAGAAAAGGAGAATGAGGAAACAAATGGTAAAACTAAACAAAAATGGGAACAAGATTTAAACATAAAGAAGGAAACATGGGAGAAGTTATGCTCTGGAACTATGAGAAATACAATAAACACGAGGTTACGTATGATACAATATAACTGGATACACAGGGTATACATTACACCTCAAAAGTTAAATAAATGGGACCCAACAGTATCTGACAGATGTTTTTGCTGTAAAAAGGAAATGGGAACAACAATTCATGCAATCTGGACATGTGAGAAAGTGAAAAAATTTTGGGAAGATCTAAACCAGATATTAAATAAAATCACAAAAAGTAATATACCAAAAAACCCAGAGATCTTCCTCCGAAGTAACATAAAAAACAAAGAATTTGGACTTGATTTGGATGGTGCACAAAAAAGATTTGTTAGGATAGCCCTAGCTGTAGCAAAAAAATATATTATGTCAGCCTGGAAATTAGAAGATAACTTGAGAATACAACAATGGTATATAGAAATGAATACATGTATTCCATTAGAAGAAATAACATATAATTTAAGAAATAATATTACAATATTTGAACAAATATGGGAGCCATACATGAAACACAATAGAGAAAACCTACCGGGGACATCTACCACCTAAAATGACAGAAGGAGAAGGAAATGAAAAGCAATGACTCAGTGGAATTTCTTGTTTATTTTTATTGAGTGACAACATTGTTTGATGGGTTTAATATTTCTTAGATTCTGAACTTTAAATGAATGGGAGGGGAGGTAGGGAGGGTGGGATGGGAAGGGGGAGGGGGGGAGAAAATGACACTGTATATATCTGAAAAGGAAAATGTATGTATCTTGATCAATATGGTTTATAGTGTGAAAAATAAAAATTTTTAAAAAAAGATTAGCGTATACAGAGCCGTTGTCATACCCACACTCCTGTTCGGCTCCGAATCATGGGTCCTCTACCGGCATCACCTATGGCTCCTAGAACGCTTCCACCAGCGTTGTCTCCGCTCCATCCTCAACATTCATTGGAGCGACTTCATCACCAACATCGAAGTTCTCGAGATGGCAGAGGCCGACAGCATTGAATCGACACTGATGAAGATCCAACTGCGCTGGGTAGGTCACGTCTCCAGAATGGAGGACCATCGCCTTCCCAAGATTGTGTTATATGGCGAGCTCTCCACTGGACACCGAGAATGAGGTGCACCAAAGAAGAGGTACAAGGACTGCCTAAAGAAAGCTTTTGGTGCCTGCCACATTGACCACCGCCAGTGGGCTGATCTCGCCTCAAACCGTGCATTTTGGCGCCTCACAGTTCGGCAGGCAGCAACCTCCTTTGAAGAAGACCGCAGAGCCCACCTCACTGACAAAAGACAAAGGAGGAAAAACCCAACACCCAACCCCAACCAACCAATTTTCCCTTGCAACCGCTGCAACCGTGTCTGCCTGTCCCACATCGGACTTGTCAGCCACAGACGACCCTGCAGCTGACGTGGACATTACCCCTCCATTAATCTTAATCCGCGAAGCCAAGCCAAAGAAGAAGATATAAAATTGGTCCTCAAGATCAGAGTGGAGCTTAACTGGAAACTGGAATGGTGTATAAGGAAGGAAGGGAAACAAGCAATAGTGGCATGGAACATATAGAGATTAAAGAGGAGGAGATGCTTACTGCCTTACAGCGAATAAAGATAGATAAATCCCCTGGGCCTGAAATGATATTCCCTCGGATCTTGAGGGAGACACATGTAGAAATTGCAGGGGCCCTGGCAGAAATACTTAAAATATCCTTGGCCATGGGTGAGGTGCCGGAGGATTGGAGGGTTGTTTAACAAAAAGTTCCAAAAGTTAATCAGAAAATTACAAGCTGGTGAGCCTGACGTCAGAAATAGGTAAATTATGGAAAGCTGTTATGAGAGATTGATTATACAAGGGCTGAATTTTATAGTTGTTTTTAGGAGGTTACCAAGTAGATGAAGGAAAGGCTGTGGATGTGTCTACATGGGCTTTAGTAAAGGTCTTTGACAAGGTCCCACATGGGAGGCTAGTTCATCAGGATACTAGGTATCCATGGAAAGGATGTAAACTGGATTCGAAATTAGCTGAATGGGAGAAGACAGAGAGAGGCACTGAATGATTGCTTCTCAGACTTGAGGCCTGTGATTAGTGGTGTGCTCAGGGATCGATGCTTATGTACCGAACTGCACTGATCCAGAAGCGAACAGGGTCACGGAGGTGCAGGCTCGCATTTGCTGATGTCGCAATCGTCCCGGTGAGGTGGGAGGCCGCAAAGAATCATGGGCGTCGTGCTGATAAGCTCCCGCAAAGTTCCAGTAAAATCAGTTGGTTGATTCATCTCACTCACAGCTTCTGTGTGGTTTTTCTTTCATTCACTGCACAGCTCACTAACATAACATAACATATAACATAACATAACAATTACAGCACGGAAACAGGCCATTAGGCCCTTCTAGTCCTCACTGAACCAAACACCCCTTTCTAGTCCCACCTCCCTGCACAATGCCCATAACCCTCCATCTTCTTCTCATCCATATACCTGTCCAACCTTTTCTTAAATAATACAATTGACTCCGCCGCCACTATTTCTCCCGGAAGATCATTCCACACAGCTACCACTCTCTGAGTAAAGAAGTTCCCCCTCATGTTACCTCTAAACCTCTGCCCCTTAATTCTTAACTCATGTCCTCTTGTTTTAATCTTTCCTCCTCTTAACGGAAATAGTCTATCCACATCCATTCTGTCTATCCCTTTCATAATCTTAAATACTTCTATCAAATCCCCTCTCAACCTTCTACGCTCCAAAGAATAAAGACCCAATCTGTCCAATCTCTCCCCATACTCCAGATGCTTAAACCCAGGCATCATTCTGGTAAACCTTCTCTGCACTCTCTCCTCTCTGTTTATATCCTTCCTATAATTAGGCGACCAGAACTGCACACAGAACTCCAAATTAGGCCGCACCAACGTCTTATACAATCTCAACATCACCTCCCAACTCCTATATTCCATGCAATGATTGATAAAGGCCAGCATACTAAAAGCCTTCTTCACCACCCTATTCACGTGAGTTTCTACCTTCAGGGAACGATGTACCGTTACTCCTAAATCTTTCTGCTCTTCTGTATTCCTCAATGCTCTCCCATTTACCACATATGTCCTATTCTGATTCTTCTTACCAAAATGAAGCACCTCACACTTATCAGCATTAAATTCCATCTGCCATTTTTCAGCCCACTTTTCTAAGCAGCCCAAATCCCTCTGCAATCCTTGAAAACCTTCTTCATTATTCACTATTCCACCTATCTTAGTATTTTCTGCATATTTACTAATCCAATTCACCACCCCATCATCTAGATCATTAATGTATATAACGAACAACAATGGGCCCAATACAGATCCTTGAGGCACACCACTGGTCACCGGCCTCCAACCTGACAGACAATTATCCACTACCACTCTCTGGCCTCTCCCATTCAGCCAATGTTCAATCCATTTGACTATCTTAAAATTTATACCTAAAGACTGCACCTTCCTAACTAACCTTCCATGTGGTACCTTATCGAAGGCCTTACTGAAGTCCATATAGTCAACATCCACTGCGCTACCCTCATCCAGATTCCTAGTCACCTCTTCAAAAAATTCAATCAGATTGGTCAAACATGACCTTCCTCCCACAAATCCATGTTGAGTGCTCCTGATCAGACCCTGTCTATCCAGATGTTTATAAGTACTATCTCTAAGAATTTTCTCCATTAATTTACTTACCACAGACGTCAAACTTACAGGCCGATAGTTGCCAGGCTTCCTCCTTGAACCCTTTTTAAATAACGGAACCACATGCGCAATGCGCCAATCCTCCGGCACTATCCCCATATCTAATGACATTTGGAAAATTACCGCCAGAGCCTCTGCTATTTCCTCCTTCACTTCTCTCAATGTCCTGGGGAAGATCCCGTCTGGTCCCGGAGACTTATCCACCTTTATATTCTTCAAAAGCCTTAAAACTACACCTTTTGTAATCTCTATATTCCCCATATTTACCCAATTTGCTTTTTTTATCCCACATCTCCCAATATCCTTCTCCTTAGTGAATACCGAAGAAAAGAAACTGTTCAATATCTCCCCCATTTCTCTAGGCTCCACACACAGTTTTCCACTCTGATTTTCTAAGGGACCAATTTTGTCTCTAGCTTTCCTCTTACCATTAACATATTTGTAGAACTCTTTTGGATTAGTTTTCACCCTGCTTGCCATAGTTTTCTCGTACCTTCTTTTAGCTTTCCTAATTCCTCTCTTAAGATTCCTCTTACATTCAATGTATCTTTCAAACATCTCCTTAACTCCATGCTTCTTATATCTAACGTACGCCTCCCTTTTTCTTCGAACCAAGTTTCCAATATTCCTTGAAAACCACGGCTCTCTCCAACCTTTTGCCCCTCCTTTTAACCTAACAGGAACATAAAGCTTTTGCACTCTCAAAATCTGACCTTTAAAAGACTTCCATCTCTCTACTACATCCTGCCCATAAAACAAATTGTCCCAATGCACACCCTGCAAGTTCTTTCGCATCTCCTCAAATCTAGCTTTTCCCCAATCAAAAACCTCAATCCTTGGCCCTGATTTCTCTCTTTCCATAATGACATTGAAGCTGATGGCATTATGATCACTGGACCCGAAGTGCTCGCCAACACTAATCTCCATCACTTGACCCATCCCATTTGCCAACAGTAGATCTAACACTGCTCCTTCTCTGGTCGGCACCTCTACATATTGTTGTAAAAAACTATCTTGCACACATTTCACAAACTCTAACCCATCCAGTCCTTTCACAGAATGTGTTTCCCAATCTATATGTGGAAAATTAAAATCTCCCATAATTACAACCCTGTGCTTATCACAAATATCTACTATCTCCCTACAGATTTGCTCCTCTAGGTCTCGGTCCCCTCCGGGTGGTCTATAATACACCCCTACAAGTGCAACCTCTCCTTTCCTACTCCTCAGTTCCACCCAAATAGCCTCCGTGGATGTGCCCTCTAATCTATCCTTCCTAGGCACCGCTGTAATATTTTCCCTGACAAGCAATGCAACCCCACCTCCACTTGCCCCTCCGACTCTATCACACCTAAAACAACGAAACCCAGGGATATTCAGTTGCCAATCACATCCCTCCTGCAACCATGTCTCACTAATCGCTACCACATCATACTTCCAAGTATCAATCCACACCTTCAGCTCATCCACCTTTTTTACAATACTGTTGTTTGTTGTCGATATCAGTGATCTGGATAATAATCTGGTAAAATGGATCAGCAAATTTGCTGATGACACTAAAATTGGAGGTGATGTGGACAGTGAAGAAGGCTCTTAAAGTTTGCAGATGGATCTGGACCAACTGGAAAAATGGGACAGAAAATGTCAGATGGAAGTTAATGCAGACAAGTGTGAAATGTTGCATTTTGGAAGGACAAATCAAGAAAGGACAAACATATGTAATGGGATAAGATGATGAAATATATGTTTAACAGGGGGAATAAGATTAGGTAATTTAGGTCACTTTTCATAAGCAAACATCACATTTCAGAAACAGACAGAAGCAGACAGAAACAGAAAGAGAGAGGAAGAAGATTAAAGCTCCAGCAGGCAGTCAGTGCAAGGCTACAGAGTGAGAGGTGTAGCAATCAGTGAAAGGATGGCAAGTGAAAAGCCTGCTCAAGACCCCATTTCAAGAAGGGTTTTGACTTCCAAGTTCAGCCTATCCAAAATTTCTGTCGTGGCTGGTTGTTGTGTTTCCCTTGAAATAGTGGAAAAGAAGAACTCTTTGTGGTGACTTGGAAGAAGACACTTTTTTTGGAAAGACATTTTGGTTGCTGATTGAAGGAAATCAGTTTGTGGTCCAACGACTAACAAATCTCTCTCTGCACCCACCAAAGACCTTCCTGTCTGGTAACAACTTAAGTTAAGGCACCAAAACCTGTTGAATGTAATAACTGCTTAATTCTGTGCACAAGTACTGAAAATTGCCTGATACCAGTAAACTTGGAAAAGTGAACAGTAAATGACTGGACAGTGAAAAACAACAATCTTTACACACATACACACACACACACACACACACACGCGCATGGGGAGGGGGAGGGGGGGTTAAGTTAAATAACTTAATAGTGATGTTAAATATTGATATTAATATTCTGTATTAATAAAACCAGTTTTGTTTAAGTCGCCAATGTCTTGGTGAATTCCTGTTGCTGTTGGTTTTTGAGTACTTAAGACTTGTAACAAGTGGGGGGGGGGGGAGGGGGTGGGGGAGGTCTCCGTGCGATTTGAAACGTTTGGAGGTTTGGGAACTTTAACCTTTGGAGTTTTTGTGATTTATTAGTAAATTGTTTTTCCAAGCTAATTTAAAGCTTGTGTGGGGAAAAGCAGCAATGAATAGTGAATTTTTGGAGCTGTAAAGAAAAAGAAAACAGGAACGGACGGCCATTGCTGGCTGAAGTCAAGGGTTTTATGAGGAGAATAGAAATACAGGGAATCATAGTGAAATATTAGAGGTGAGTGAAAATTTGAAGAGGAAGGCAACATTTTTTTCCTGAGGATAAATTTGTTGAAGCAACTAAAAAAATTGGAGCTGGTTGGAGAGAGAGAGAGAGAGAGAGAGAGAGAGAGAGAGAGAGAGAGAGAGAAACAGGAGTTTGAATTGCAGAAATACAAATTTGAATTAGAGAAGCTAAGTCTTGAGATGGAAAGAGGTAAGAGAACTGAAGCTCAAACTCCTGGAGAGGTTTTTGCTAGTAGAGAGGTTAATCTAGTTCCTCCTTTCAATGAGAGGGATATTGCTACATATTTTCAACTTTTTGAAAAGGTTGCTCAGTGCCTCACTCTGGATAAAGACAAGAGGCCTCTTCTGCTCCAAAGTGTTTTTTTTTTTGGCTTGGCTTCGTGGACGAAGATTTATGGAGGGGTAATGTCCACGTCAGCTGCAGGCTCGTTTGTGGCTGACAAGTCCAATGCGGGACAGGCAGGCACGGTTGCAGCGGCTGCAGGGGAAAATTGGTGGGTTGGGGTTGGGTGTTGGGTTTTTCCTCCTTTGTCTTTTGTCAGTGAGGTGGGTTTGACTACAGAGCAAGTTGCAAATTATGAGACTGTTATACAAGCAGTAATAAAAGCTTATGAGTTGGTTCCAGAAGCATCCAGACAAAAATTTAGGAGTTTGAGGAAAGCATGGAACCAATCTTGTATGGATTTTGCATGTGTATGTTTTGACTGTTGATGCACCTCAAAAGGAATAAATAATGATTTCAACAGAGCAAGAGGATTGATATTAATTAAGGAAATTAAAAGGTGTGTTCGCAATGAGATCAAATTAGACCTGGATGAGGAAGACAAGGCAACAAACGGCTACGTTAGCGATGAATATGCCTTAATTCACAAAAGCAAATTTGAACAATAGTGAGCCTTTTCAGAAGGTTAATGTGGAATCGACCAGTAAGCCTGAAATTAAGTCTACGGAGAATATTAAGAGGAAAGATAAGGGTAAAGTAGGAAAGGATTTGTCTGTTATTACTGTAAGATCCTAAGTCATGTTCTTGCAAATTGTTTAGTGCTGAAAAAAGAAAGATAAAGAGATATTACCAGAAGCTTGTATTCAGACAGTTAAACTTAATGAGAACAGAGGTTTCATACCTGGTAAGGATGTTTTGTATCAGAGGACTTGATTTCAGTAAAGGAAGGAACTTCCAATGTGCCAGTGTCTCAAGAGACACTGGGGCTGCCCGGTCATTGTTGTTGGAGAATGTCTTGATCCTTGATCAAAGACGACTTTGATTAGAGGTGCTGATGGAGATGGAGAATCAATAGCTTTGTACAATGTAGTGTTGAATTCAGAATTAGTTAAAGGACCAGTTGTAGTAGAAGTTATTTCAAATTTCCCCATGTGAGGAGTCTCATTCTTACTAGTGAATGACTTGATGGAGGATAAAATTGGGTCAGTCTTGAGATTTATAAATATGTCAAGTAAGGGTGAGGTTGATGAAGATTGTGAGATATATTTTGTGTGCGCTGTGACAAGGTTTTTGTCGAAGAAAATGATGAGAGCAGAGGAAGATCCAGTTGATAGAGACTTGCCCAGTACTTCTGAAATAGTCCAGAAAGAGCAGGTTATATCTGAGAGTCAGGATTTGTCTTTGTCAAGGAAAGAGTTAATTGAGCAGCACAAGGCAGATTCGGATCTTACTGTCTTGAGGAAGGAGGTTGTGGATGAGGAGTAGATTAAGGAAATGCCCTGTGGATATTACCGCTAGGGTGAATTATTAAGGAGGAAAATGAGACCTTATAACGGGCAGTGATTCATCAGGTGGTTATTCCTAAAGCCTACTGGAATGAAGTTTTAAATTTGGCCCATAAATACAGCTTTGGGAGGTCATCTAGGTGAAAAGAAGACCATGAATAAAATTTTGAAACAATTTTTCCTGGCCTGATCTGAGGAAGAATGTTGTAAATTGTTTCCGGATATGTCATCTTTGTCAGGTTGTGTGGAAACCTAATAGGGTCCTCCGGTAGCTCCCTTGCAACCTATTGTTGGAGAACCTTTCACTAGAGTTATTGTGAATTGTGTGGATCCCATGCCCTAAACAAAAGCTGGGAATCAGTACTTATTAACAATTATGCGTACGGCGTCCAGATTCCCAGAGGCTATACCATTGAGGAATATCAAAGCAAAAACAGTGGCAAAGGCTTTGCAAAAATTTTTTCACAGTTTTTGGGTTACCTAGAGATCCAGAGCAATCAAGGAAGCAATTTCATGTCAGGGTTGTTTCAGCAGTTGATTTCTGAGCTGGGAATTAAACAGACATTTCATCTGTGTACCATGCTCAAACTCAGGGAGCTTTGGAAGTGTTTCATTTTAATCTTAAAAATACGATGAGGAGTTATTGTCTGTAGAATGAAAAGGACTGAGGCAAAGATATTCATTTACTATTATTTGTTGAAAGAGAGTCTGTGCAGGATTCATTAGGTTTCAGCCCTTTTGAATTTGTGTTTGGACATCAAAACTGAATGATGTTAACTATGTGATAAACACTCCAGATCATAGGAATAAAACTCAGATTTGTCATGTCAACAAGTTGAAACCTTACTATAAAAAAAATGATAATAGAGAACAGTTTGAATCAGAGGTGTTAGTTGTTTACAGGGTTAAGGAAGCGATGGATCATGTGAGGGTAACCTTAAAGAAATCATAGTTCCCGTCTAACTCAACAAGAACAAAAGCATTTGAAGCAGTTGTTTTTGAAATATACAAATTTGTTTCCTGATGTGCCAAAAAGGACATCAGTGATATGTTATGATGTGGATCTGGGAGAAGCGAGTCCCATAAAACAACATCCTTATCGAGTAAACATTGAAAAGAGTAAAATAATGGATCAGGAGGTGGAATACATGTTGGAAAAAGATGAAATTGCCTACTTTAAAGAGAAAAACTATTCCACTATTGAGAAGGAACTGTGGTCTCTAAAACTCACTCTGCAGAATTTTAATATGTTTCTGGGTACAACCCAAGAACAAGTAATGATATTTATTGACCACAATCCTCTGGTGCTTTTGAATAAGATGAAGAATAAAAATAGGAGATTATTAAAGAGGGATTTGATCTTACAAAAATATAATTTGCAATATAATCATATCAAAGGAACAAAAAGCTTGTCTAGATCATGTAAAAATCTTTAATTATTGGGATACTTTCCTATATCATGAAATATTGTAACCATTGTTGTTCTGGTTAATCTACCAATTTGTGTACATTATAAAAGAATTTTAGCTCAAGAGCTAATAATTCCTTTGTAGGGGAGAGTGTAATGGGATGTTAATATGTTTAAAAGCGGGAATAAGATTAGGTAGTTCAGGTCACTTTTCACAAGCAGAGAGAGAGAGAGAGAGAGAGAGAGAGAGAGAGAGAGAGAGAATGAATCAGAAACAGAAAAATGTGGGGGGAAGAGAGAGGAAGATTAAAGCTCAAACAGGCAGTCAGTGCAAGACTGATAACCTTGCTAAGGACCCCATTTCAAGAAGGGTTTTGAGTTCTGAGTTCAGCCTGTTCGAAATCTCTGTATTTGCGTCTCTCCTGAAATAGGGGAAAAGAAGAACTCTTTGTGGTAACCTGGAAGAAGGCACGTTAATTTGGAAAGACACTTTGGTTGCTAATTGAAGGAAATCACTTTGTGTATCCAAAGAAAAACAAACCTCTATCTGCATCCACCAAAGACCTTCCTGTCTGGTAACAACTGAAGTTAAGTCACCAGAGCTTATTGAATGTAATGACTGTTTAATTCTGTGCATAAGTACTGAAAACTGCCTGATACCAGTAAACTTAGAAAAGTGAACAGTAAATTACTGGACAGTGAAAAAGAACCATCTTCACTCACACACACACACACACACACACACACACACACACACACACACACACTCACACTCACACTCACACACACACTCACACACACACACACACACACACACACTCACACACACTCACACACACACACACTCACACACACACTCACACACACACACACTCACTCACACACACACACACACACACACACACACACACACGCGCGCGCGCGCGCGCGAACGTTAAATGTTGTTTTTATTATTCTGCATTAGGAAAATAAAACCAATTTTGTTTAAGTTGCCATTGCCTTGGTGAATTTTGAGTCCTTAGGGCGCATAACACATAGTAAATGGAAGGGCACTGAGGAGTGCGGAGGAACAAAGTGATCTGGGAATAAAGATAAGAGGTAAAATTCTCTTGACCCTGTGGTTAAATGAAAAAACACACAAATGCTGGAGAAACTCAGCAGGTCAAACCGTGCCTTTATGTAGCAAAGGTTTTGTCGAACATCTCTCATGTTCCCCCACACCTTGATGAAGGGCTCAAGCCCGAAACATTGGTGATGTATATTCATCTTTGCTACATAAGGGCACTGTTTGATTTGCTGAATTTATCCAGCATTTGTGGGAATAAAGATACATAATTCCCTGAAAATGGCATCACAGATAGAAGGGTTGTAAAGAAAGCTTTTGGCATCTTGGACTTCATAAATTATTGAGTACAGGAGTTGGGATGTCATAGTGAAGTTGTATAAGACATTGGTGAGGCCAAATTTGGAGTATTATGTGTAGTTCTGGTAGCCAAATTACAGAAAGAGTATCAGTAAGATTGAAAGAGTGCAGAAGATTTACTAGGATGTTGCCGGATCTTCAGGAGTTGAGTTACAGGGAAACATTAAACAAGTTAGGGCTTTATTCCTTAGAAGAATGAGGGAAATCAGAATTTATTGTCATGAACAAGTCACAAAATTCGGTGCTTTGTGGCAGCGTCATAGTGCAGACATTCATATTATAACCATCTTACAATATTGCTATAAATAAAAATACTGCACGTAAAGTAAGGCAGTTTCTTTGGTTCATTGATTATTCAGGAATCTGATTGGAGTGGGGAAGCCGTCCTTGTGCTGCTGACTGCTTGTATTTAGGTTCCTGTACCTTTTTCCTGATGGTAGTAGAGTAAAGAGGGCGTGGTCTGGATGGTGGGGATCTCTGAGGACAGAGGTTGCTTTTAAAAGACACCGCCTCATGTAGATGTCCTTGATGGAGTGAAATCTGGTACCTGTGATGTCTGTTAACTTATCCTGAGAGTTGGGTATCTCCATATCAGGCAGTGATGCAACCAGCCAGAAGGCTCTCCACAGTAGACCTGTAGAAGTTTTTGAGAGTTTTCGGTCACATATTGAACCTCCTCAGACACCAAACAAAGTATAGGCACTGGCGAGTTTTCTTTATGATTGCATCAATGTGAAGGCTCCAGAAAAGATCCTCGGAAATGTTGATACGCAGGTATTTGAATTTCTTGACCCTCTCCACTACGGAGCCTGCGATAGGTTGTGTTCCACTAACTTCCTTCTCAAGTCCACAATCATGTCCTTGGTTTTGCTAATGTTAAGTGCAAGGTTGTTGTCATTATACCATTCAATGAGTTGATCTATCTCCCTCCTATACGCTTCCTCATTGCCATTTGTGATTCTGCTGACAACTGTGGTGTCATCGGAAAACTTATAGATGGCTTTTGGAATTTTGCCTGGCCATACAGTCATGGGTGTATGAGTAGAGCAGCGGGCTAAGCACACAGCCTTGGGGTGCGCTTGTGTTGATAATACGTGATGATTTGATAGAGGTTTACTAAATTATGAGGGGTATCGTCAGAGTAAATGCGAGTTAGCTCTTTCCACTTAGGAGAGATAAATACCATAGGACATGGCTTTAGGGTGAAAGGGGAAAGGTTTAGGGGGAACTTTGGGGGGGGGGGGAGTTCTTCACTTAGAGAGTGGAGTGAGTGTGGAACAAGCTGCCATCTGAGATGGTAAATGCAGGATCACTTAAAATTTTATGAATAAATTGGATGGGAGAGGTCTGGAGGGTTATGGATTGGGTGCAGGTCAGTGGTACTTGAGGAATGATGTTTTGGCACAGACTAGGAGAGCCGAATGGACTGTTTTCTGTGCTGTAGTTTTCTATGGATCTAACTTGTGTCCTACTCCAGCAAATCTGTTTTTTCAGATCTCCCTCTTCAATCTGTTTCTTTCTTGATTTTAATTTATATCTACAACTTCTGTTGTAATTTGTGCATCAGTCGAAATGCTTCTGATTTATGGAACACAGAACATTACAACACAGTACTGGCCCTTGCATTGGGCCAAAAGAAAATTAAAAAATACTAAACCCTTCCTATCTCATAACACTCTATCTTTCATCCATGTGCTTATCTACAAGTCCTTTAAATGCCCTTAATGTTTCCACCTCCACCGCCATCCCTGGTAAGGCATTCCAGGTCCATAACTCAGTGTAAAAAAAACATCCCTAATGTCTCCCCTAAACTTTCATCCCATAAGTTTGTAGAGATGTCCTCTGGTGTTTGCTTTTCCGTTTCTTGGAAAAAGGCACTGATTGTCCATCTTGACCATGCCTCTAAGAATCTTGTAGACCTCTTGTCTTCTTTCAATCTTCTACACATCAAAGAGAAATGTCCTAGCTCTGCTAACCTTTCCAATCCAGGCAACATCCTAGTAAATCTCCTCTGCACTCTCTCCATAGCTTCCACATCCTTCCAGAATTGAACACAATACTCTAAGTATGGATTCACCAGAGATTTATAGATTTGCATGACCTTTTGACTCTTGAACTCAATCCCTTTATTAATAAAGCCCAGCATCCCATTGGCCTTCTTAACTATTTTGTCAAACTGCGCAGCAACCTTGAGTTATGTATGGATTTGGATCCCAGTGTCCCTCCGTTCCTCTACACTATTGTATCCAACCATTAACCCTGTACTCAGTCTTCTGGTTTGACCTTTCAAAATGCACTACCTCACACTTATCTGGATTGAACACCATTTGCCACTTGTCCACCCAACTCTGCATCCATCCTTTTGAAACCTATGACAGACTTCAGCACTATCCAGAACTTCACCTTTTGTATCATCCACCAACTTACTGATCCATCCTTCTGCTTCTTCATCTAGATCATTTATTAAAAAGTCACAGAGCAGGGGTCGCAGAAAAGATCCCTGCGGAACTCCACGAGTCACAACACTTTCTGTCCACTACTACACTCTGCTTTCTACGTGGAAGTCAATTTCTGAGCAAAGACTCACAGATACATTAATATAAATGTGCTATGAATTGGTACATGAAAGGAATTATTTTGCTGGGACAATTATCAAAAAGAACACTTCGATTCATTCGAAGTATTTGCTTAGTCAAATCACTTTGCGATCTCTATGCAAAGTACTTCTGGAATTGTGGCACTGCTCCTTAGTAAACAGCACAAAGAAAACATTTCAAGTTTTCCCCAGATCACAGCATACCGTGAGAAAAGTTCTACAAATGCTCATATGTAGGATGTTGCCTCATCATCAGGGACCCAGAGAGATGAGCAATAAAACTGTTGAGGTATGGGATCTCAGCCAAATCCAGGCAATGACTCATTCACATTATAGCAAAAGGCACTGGAAAGAAATAAGGGTTGCTCACACCAACCTCTTTCCATTCTCCAAACCTTGGGATGAAGAGGCCAACAATTGTAATCAACCAATGCAATCTGCCACTGTCTTAATGACAAATACCAACTCAGCTGATGGGAAATACCTTAGTCTGTTATAAAAAATGACACATTTGAGAGACCAGAAGTTTCAATGTGCTCAGTAACCCACTGGTTTCAAAAATGTCAGTGATTTGTGATTTATCCACTTGGTGTCAGTGAAGATACTTATCAAGAGAAATGTAACACCTTCACCTTCCAAGTCCTGGTTTGTTGTATCAGTACAAGGCTCCTTAGATTGGAATACATATTTCTATATGCAAAAGTTCAAATTTGTTTATATCTCTCTTTTACAAATAGTTGCAACATGGCTTTCGTTCTTCCAGAGCAAGAATGTCAATCCATTACTTGCACTTTCTAAAAAGAAGCATTTCATTCATTACTGGTGAGGAGAAGTGCAAATCCTGGAACAGTCTTACAATATGATTTGGGACGTGCATTGATGATCAAGATCAAGAATAGATAATGCCTGTACTAACAGACAAGGCACATATAATAGGTTTTGTTTAATTATAAAAGATAAAACAGGAGAGTTTGCCAATGTCACCCACTAAGTAAAACAAATGAAGTATCATTATGACAGGGATCTCCCAGTGGCTGACCATTTCAATTCTTCGTTCTGCTCCAACATGTCTGCTCATGGCCCCATTCACTATCAAACCAAAGCCACACACAAATTGGAGGAGCAACACCTAATATTCTGTTTGGGCACTCTCCACTAGATGGGATTGACATTGACTTCTCCTGTTTTTGCTAGGCTACTCCCTGTTCTCTCTCCTTTCACCATCCCTCTTCTTTCCTCCCCATTCACAGAGCCGTCCCCCCTCTCCCCTTGTTTGTTGGTGTATCCTCCCTCCCTTATCTATCTATTATCTCATGCCTGACGGACTGTGCTCCTCCCCCAACCCCACAATTTTGTTCAGGCACCTGCCTACCTTTTGCTCTAACCTTGAATAGATCAAGCCCAGAACATTGGTTTTGGGTCTTTATCTTTGCTATATAAAGTACACCGTGACAGAGGTGCACCAAAGAAGAGGTACAAGGACTGCCTAAAGAAATCTCTTGGTGCCTGCCACATTGACCACCGCCAGTGGGCTGATATTGCCTCAAACCGTGCATCTTGGCGCCTCACAGTTCAGCGGGCAGCAACCTCCTTTGAAGAAGACCGCAGAGCCCACCTCACTGACAAAAGACAAAGGAGGAAAAACCCAACACCCAACCCCAAACAACCAATTTTCCCCTGCAACCGTGTCTGCCTGTCCCGCATCGGACTTGTCAGCCACAAACGAGCCTGCAGCTGACGTGGACATTTACCCCCTCCATAAATCTTCGTCCGCGAAGCCAAGCCAAAGAAAGAAAAGTACACTGTTTGACCAGCTGAGTTTCTCCAGCTTTGTAATTTGACTTTTATATAATTCCTCAATATAGACGCTCATTCTCCTTGACTACTTTGTGTTAAATAGACAGGGGTTTGATGCTTTGTTTCTTTTTCCCTACTCTGACTATGGAAGTTGGTACTGTGGTCACCAATTTTTAACATCTATCGTCACCAATCTACCATGAAGGATGTGGTCAACCTGGTTATCTCAAAGAAGCAGGCAATGGATATCATTAATTCACCAACACAGCAGTCATTGGATTTCTGGAAATATAGAGATAATGAAGATAGGTGCTGGGAAACGAGAACATGGATGGATGGATGGCTACTGTCCCTTATTTCTTATATACATGATCTATATTCAACTATACCTGCAATGGAAGGGGGGTCATCAGCCTCAAAGGTCCTTTCATAAACTTCTGTAAGTTTATGTCAATGAGAATCCATGGGATTTTTTGGAAATAGTTATTACCTTTAATGTAAGATGTTCAAGGCAACAACATTATCAAATAAATCACACAGAAAATACCTCCTGTGCTGAAAAGAATCGCTCACATATGCAGGCCAAAGAGAGCATCTTAGAAGGAGAAGATATTGGGAGAAAGCTTCATGTCACAGGGTTAAAGAAGCTGCAGACAGTCGCTAACAATGACATATCAGTTTTAGATGTAGGACCTGAGGGTAGATAAAGAAAGAGATGAGCTTATTTATCCCTGCACTAAAAATATCCGGGATCAGGCTTACCTCTTCATTATAACATTATGTGCAAGAAGCAAGATAATTAAAAATTACAGTGAAGGATTCCAGGTGCAAATGATCTTAAATACAAAGGACGATGACAATTATCCTTGTTGAGGAGGGCATGAAGCTCAACTTCATGAAATAAGGCACTTGGTTTTAACTTGGCAATGTCCTAAAGTTAGACAATTTTGATTGGGGGTAAGTAATTTTTTTGGAACAAATTACTGGGGTCAAATTCCCACAGGACCAGATGTTATTTTTATTGAGTAATATTAAGGCTCAAAGGCCAAAATTAAAATTAAAAATTTATCAAATTGAATTTGTGTTAATTGCTCTGGCAGTTTCTAGGAAATGTATAGCAATATCATGGAAGTCAGAATTAGATTTAGGCATGGAAAGTTGACATGCAGAACTTCATAGTTGTATACCTTCAGAGAAAATTACTTATATGAGATAAATATCATTTTTTTTGGAAAAGATGGAACCCATATTTACAAAATTTTGCTTTGCATTTGTGATTGACTCTCTGAAGACCTCACTTCTTGGTAACCTCCAATAGACTTTATAAATGTTTTATTTTCTTGGCATTCTCCGGTTTTTCTTTCTTTCTTTTCTTTTAGGGGTGGGGGAATGGGAAATGGGAGGGTGCAAGGGTGGGTTAGGGGATGGGATGATATATACATGTATAATTTCTTTTGAAATAATTTAGAATTGAATGAAATGTAACCATTATTGGGGTTTAAATATTTATAAATAAATAATTTTAAAAAATGTGAGGCACTTGGTCAGCAATTAAAATCTAAACTGATCCCTGTGAAAAGAGAAAAGATCGATCGACATTATGGTTTTCGTTCATGCAACAAATGGATTGTCAACACAACAAGGTTATGGGAATAAAAGCAGACATTATTGTTCTGTAACCAAATTAAACAGGACTGATTACTGGGAAAGATCACAGGCATGTCACACAAATCATCAAGGAGGGTCCTTATGTGATTGACATGCAAGAATGTGGCCTTCCTTTCAAAGATATATCAGCCATAAAATAAATTGTGTAAAGAAACACGGAAGTCTGCAGATGCTGAGATTGTAGTCAAAACACACAGAAATTATGGAGGATCTCAGCAGGTTTCGCAGCATCCACAGAAGATAAAGATATATTACTGATGTTTCGGACCCGAGTCCTTCTTTAAGATATAAGCAAAAAGCAGCCCGGTGTCTTAATTAAATATGAGAGAAAGGATGGCAGGAGGAGTCCAGACCAACAAAAGTGTTAATTGGATTTGATAAGAGGAAAGGTGAGAATTGACTTTGGCTCTGTGAAAGGAGTCAGAGGAAAAAGGGGAGGGTCAGAACTAGAAGGAAGGAGGCAGAGAAGGAGGAGGGCAGGGGTGGTTCTTAACAGAAACTGGAGAAGTCAATGTTAATGCCATCCGGTTGGAGGGTTCACTGCCACAAGACAGAAGATGAAGTGTCCTTCCTCCAATCTGTGGGTGGTCTCAGTCTGGTAAAGCAAGAGATTCCAGCAAGGGAATGGCACATGGAATGAGTGGGAAATCAACACTATTGCCACAAGGGAAGTTAAAGCCAAAGTAAAAGCAAACGAGATGGCATACAAGGAAGGAAAAATTAGAACCAGAGAACTTTACAGCACAGAAATAGGCCTCTTCGCCCGAACCATTTTATATTGCCTAGTCCTACTGACTTGCACCCAGGTCTTAGCCCTCCATGCCTCTCCCATCCATGTATCTGTCCAAATTCCTCTTAAATGTTAAAATTGAGCCCGCATTAACCACTTTAATAAGGTCCCACATAGGAGATTGGTGGGCAAAATTAGAGCACATGGTATTGGGGGTAAGATACTGACATGGATAGAAAATTGGTAGGCAGACAGGAAACAAAGAGTAGGAATTAATGGGTGCCTTTCAGAATGGCAGGTAATGACTAGTGGGGTACCACAAGGCTTGGCGCTAGGACCACAGCTATTTACAATATATATTAATGATTTAATGATTTAGATCAGTGGTTCTCAACCTTTTTCTTTCTACTCACATACCATTTTAAGTAATCCCTAAGCCATCGGTTCTCTAAGGGATTGCTTAAGGTGGTATGTGAGTGGAAAGGAAAAGGTTGAGAACCACTGATTTAGATGAAGAGATTAAAAGTAACATTAGAAAATTTGCAGATGACACAAAGTTGGGTGGCAGTGTGAAATGTGAGGAAGATGTTATGTGAATATAGAGTGACTTGGACAGGTTGGGTGAGTGGGCAGATGCAGTTCAATGTGGACAAATGCGACGTTATCCAATTTGATGGCAAGTTCAGGAAGGCAGATTACTATCTGAATGGTGTTCATCAGTCACTGAAAGTAAGCATGCAAATACAGCAGGCAGTGAACAAAGCATGTTGGCCTTCATAACAAGGGGAGTTGAGTATAGGAGCAAAGAAGTGCTTTTACAGTTGTACTGGGCCCTGGTGCGACTGCACCTGGAGTATTATGTGCAGTTTTGATCTCCAAATTTGAGGAAGAACATTCTTGCTATTGAGGGAGTTTCAGCATAAGTTCAGAAGGTTAATTCCCGGGATGGCGGGATTATCATATGTTGAAATATTGGAGAGACTAGGCTTGTACACACTGGAATTTAGAAGGATGAGAGGGGTTCTGACTGAAACATACAAGATTATTAAGGGATTGGACATGCTCGAGGCAGGAAACATGTTGGGGGAGTCCAGAACGAGAGCCCATAGTTTAAGATTAAGGGGTAGACCATAATGAATGTGGAGAAAGAACTTTTTCACCCAGAGAGTTGTGGTTCTGTTTAATGCTCTGCCTCAGAAGGCAGTGGAAGCCAATTTCTTGGATGCTTTAAAAAAAAATATCTTAAAGATAGCAGATTCTAGGGATATGGGGAGAAGGCAGCAATGGGATGCTAATTGCAGATGAAGGGCCTACTCCTGTACCCACCATCTATTCATCTGGAAGCTGGTTCCCCCACCACTTTCTATGTGAAGAAGTTCCCCTCTCGTGTTCCCCCTAAATGTTTCCCCTTTCACTCTTAACCCATGTCCTCTGGTTTATGTCTCACAGTGGAAAAAGCCTATGTGCATTTACTCTGACTATGCCCCCGATAATTTTAAGTTCCTCTATTAAATCTCCTCTCATTCTTCTATGCTCCATGGAATAAAGTCCTAACTTGTATAACCTTTCCCTGTAACTGAGTTCCTGAAGTCTGGGCAACATCCTAGTAAATCTTCTCTGCACTCTTTCTATCTTATTGTTATCTTTCCTGTAGTTAGGCGACCAAAACTGGACACAATACTCCAAATTTGGCCTCACCAACATCTTATACAACTTTAACATAACATCTAAACACCCATACTCGATGCAGCCATTCCCCGGCATATGTCCGAGTTTCGTTCTGTCATATCGCTAAATGAACACGTCGCAAGTATGTTTAAGCTTACCCGTGCTTACCAAATGGCAACGGAGACAGTCACTATTGTATGCATGCAGCCGTTTTTTTTTAGTCGTACAGATGGTCATAAGTCAGAGAAAGGCTGTACTTTGATTTTTGAAGGCCAAAAGCCAAAAGCTCTCTTTAAAACCCCATCTACCTATCACACCACTTTAAGGGAATTATGTAACTGTATTCCCAGCTCCCTCTGTTCTATTGCATTCCTCAGTGCCCTCATTTATTATGTATGCCCTTTCTTGGTTTGTCCTTCCAAAATGCATTAAATTCCATCTGCCATTTTACCAGCTAGTCTAGATCCCTCTGTGGTATTGAAAACCTTCTTCACTGTCCACAACACCTCCAATCTTAGTATCATCTGCAAACCAGCTGATCCAATTTACTATATTGTCATCCAGATCATTGATATAGATGACAAACAACAACGATCTCAGCACTGATCCCTGAAGCACACTACTAGTCATAGGCCTCCAGTCTGAGAAGCAATCATTCACCACTACTTTCTGGCTTTTCCTGTCCAGCCATTGTTGAATCCAGTTCACTACTTCACCATGAATACCTGGTGTATGAGCCTTCCCGACTATCCTCCCATGTGGACCTTGTCAAAGTCCTTACTAAAGTCTATGTAGACAACATCCATAGTCTTTCCTTTGTCAACTTTCCTGGTGACCTCGAAAAATTCTATAATAGATTAGTTAAACACGACCTACCACACACAAAGCAATGTTGACTATCCCAAATCAGTCCATAGCTATCCAAATAAGTATATAGCTAATCTCTAAGAACACCTTCCAATAATTTACCTAGTACTAATGTGAGGCTCACTGGCCTATAATTTACAGGGTTACTTTTGGAGCCTTTTTTAAACAACGGAACAACATGAACAACAATCCTCTGACACCACACCCGTGGCTAAGGATATTTTAAACATTTCTGTCAAAGCCCCTGCAATTTCTACACTAGCCTTCCTCAAGTTCTGACGGAATATCTTGTCAGACCCAGGGATTTATCAACCCTTATTTGCTTTAAGACAGCAAGCACTTCCTCCTCTTTAATCTGTATAGGTTCCATAACCTTACTGCTTGTTTTCCTTACTTCCCATAACTCTCTGCCCTTTTCCTTTTTTTTCACAACCTTATTTATTCATTCAACAAGGTTATTACATACAGTAGAAAAAGTACATATTGTGAACAATAAAAAAATTTTTATATAAAAAAGAAAAAGGAGAAAAAAAAAGAAACCCCCTCCCCCTCTCAGCCAGCTCTCTTTAGGAGAGCCAAAAAGAAAGAAAACTAAAATATAAATTAAAAAATATTTACTAAAATCTAATCAAAGTAAATTTAAATGTAAATATTCTGAATATAAAGACCACTTGTTAAGAAAAAAAGAATAATTATCATGTAAAACATATGTAATTTTTTCCATTATCTAACAAGTTTTCATCTCATTATGCCATCTATTAATACCAATCACATTAGCAATTTCCATGTACTTGCTATACATTTTTTTGCTACAGATAAAGCTAAATATACAAAAGCGATCTGAAATTTATCTAATCCCAAATCTTTCAAAGGCTTCAACTTACCCAACAAAAATATTGTCGGGTCTAAAAGTATTTTAATCTTATACAAATGTTCCAAAAACAATTGAATTGCTTTCCAAAAAGATTGTATATGTACACATAACCAAACAGCATGAAAAAAAGTTCCAACCGAATTACCACATCTAAAACAAGTCTGATTCACTAAAACCATATTTTTTTTTTAACTTTTCAGGTGTTAAATACAATTGATGTAAAAAATTGTAATTAACCATTGCATAACGAACATTTATCAATCTAGTAACACGATCATGACAGATATCTAACCAGTCGTCCTCAGAAAAAATAAAATTAATATCCTTTTCCCATTTAATCTTAGATCTATCCCATCCCTTTTTTTCCATACTTGTAATATTTGATATATCAATGAAATATTTCCCTTCTTTAGTAATACAATCACAAGAAAAGATTCAAATTTAGTCAATTTAGGTAAAGTCATATCTCTACCAAATATTTGTTTTACTAAAGATCAAAGTTGATAATAAATGAATAAAGAATTCTCATTAATACCAAAATCTTCCCTCATTTGATTAAAGGATAAAAATTTACCTTCTTTAAAACAATCCCCCAGATTTTTTATACTTTTAGATTTCCAATATAATAAACATTGATTATGCATTGAAAAAGGAATAAGTTGATTATTATATAACGGTGTTTCTGCCCTTTTCCTGAGTGACTACTGCTGAAAAAAAATTCAGATCTTTCCCATCTCTTTTGGCCCCATTCAAAGCCAACCACTCTGGTCTTCAAGGGGACCAATTTTGTCCCTTACTATCCTTTTGCTCTTAATATATCTGTAGAAACTCTAGGGGAGGGAATGATTCTTCTTTGTCTCTAGTTCAGATTCGTGCTATCTCTTTTGGTGAAACGTGTGACTTCACTTAAATGGAGGGATGCTGTCTCACCGACGCATGATCAGTGGTTGCGTGACATCATGTCTTGTTTGAATATTGAAAAGATTCATTATTCAGTTAATAATTCAGATATAAGATTTCAGACGTTGTGGGGGTCATTTATGACTCACTTTCTTATTTTATAATTTTGCTTCAACATAATTGAATTGTTTGACTTGCATCCTTTCCATGTTCTTTTCACATGTCTTTTCTCCATTTTCATCCACAATGAAAATACAATTATAAAATTGTAAATGCATACATTAAATATTACTCATACATACATACTCATACATTGTGTTTAATCCCCCATCCCCTCTCTCCTAAAACCCCCAAAAGAAAAATAATAGAAATAGAAAAAATAAAATAGATGTAGAAAATAAAGAGGATTATTTCAGAAGTACTCTTCACCACACAATATATTCCTTAAGGAGGGTCATATACATAAAACAAATTATTTTAATCTCTAAATTTATATTCACGTATAAATACAAGCCTCAAATTTACAAAGTAGTCTCACATTAATCTCTTCATCTCTAAATATTCCTTATCAGTTAAATTTAGTAAAAATAAAAAAAACTACTTCTTCCATTTATTATTGTTCCTTTATATCTGTCCAAATAATTCAAATCTTACTTCAATCTACTATTCCTTTATATCCAGCCAAACTATCCTCCAATAATATAAATCTTACTTCTGAGTTACTCCAACTCCTTTTGAAATCCAGATATAGAGAATAAAGAGAAATAATAATGAATTAAACCATATTATTGATAATTAATAATCAGTAAATAAGAAATCCCCCCCTTACTCCCAGAGTTTAGAATATACAGCGCCACCCCTATTGAGGAGGATACGGCATCCGCCTCAAAAAGGTACATGATCAAAGGATCCCAGAATCCGACACCCCTGACCTCCCAGGTATACATATCTTTTAATAATGTATCAACCTTAATAATCAAATTACATCAACACATCTCATTCCCTTGGTTCAATAATAGGTAATGTCTCCACAAATGCTTGTTTACAATCTGTAAAAAATTTCTTGTTGCCATCAAATAATGAGATTTTCAACATAGTTGGGTAATGAAGTATGAATTTGTAGCCTTTTTCCCCCAAAGGGTTTTCTTAACTGGATCCAACTCTCTTCTTCTGGTCAACAATTGTATACTAATATCTGGTAGAAGAAAATCTTTGATTCATAATATTCAAGTGGGCTCTTTCTTATTCTTTCTCTTTCAGATGCCAAGGCCGAAAATTTTTCTTTACCTTGATATTTTAAACATTTAACCACTATAGAGCAAGGCTTTTTATCCAGTTGTGATCATGGCTTAAGGGATCTATGTGCCCTTTCAATTTCAATAGGTCTTTCAAATTTCTTCACCCCAGAACTTTAGGTATCCAGCTTTATAGGAATTGAATCATATCTTGTTTTTCTTCTCCCTCTTTCAACCCAACAATTTTAATATTTCTTCTACTAAATTTTCACTACTGTCAATTTTTTACAAACATTTCTTCCTTTCAACAGATCCCACTATAACTTCATTCTCCAATTTTCCCACCTTCTCCTGTACATTTTCAACCTTTGATTCCACTTTTTTAATCTTATGATTTATTTTACCTACATCTTGGATCTTTTCCCATATCAGCTGTCAACTTGATAACCTTTATATTCATATGTTTTACTTCGTTCCTCAGATATTTCTTTAGCCAGTCCCATCATACATTGCAACATTTTTCTTACAAGCTCCTCCTGTGACGTCTCTTTAGATTCTGTTTCGTGCAAGAAATTCCATTCAGGTAATTCTTTCATCAAAGCTAATACTTCCTCAAATGGCCTGTGCATGCACGCTGGTTCAAGCATGCACAGTGACACACTTCCTTCTTGTTCAACACTAATCTTCGGGAGGGATGCATCTGCAAGCATCTCCTTCATCTCAATCTTCTGTTGGGAACTCATCACAACTCCAGGTCCAGGTACCTTCTGTGATTGAGGCCTCCCTTCGAGTTCCTTGGAGACACCATTAGACAGTCCAACGATGACATTTTTCTTATTTGGATACATTGTAGCCGTCTGCTACAAGGAAACACACACATTCACAATGCGGGAGGTTAAGCTCTGACTTTTTGAGGCTGGAAAGGCTCCTTTTATACTGTTGGAGTTCCCGCCATTTGGTTGATTGGCAGATATCAGCCACATGAATAAGAAAAACAGGATTCCTGCCCGCGGGGACATTCTTATACATGAATCCCCTTTTTCCCCAGCCTGGTGTTGCTCTGTTAGCTGGGCAGCCTGGCCAGCACCATTTTAGGGCAGCCCTAGCTTCCAACCGTGCCGGTTCGCTATGCTAGTGAGTTATGCTACTGTTTATTACTGCGTGCTGTGCTGGCCCGATCTTCACGGTTGCAGGCCGCCACAACATCTTAAAAGGTAAATATATTATTCTTGCAATATTTCTTCCTATTTAACTTTATCTTACTTCATTTACATATTCTTTTTTTCCTGTTTTCCCGATCATGTGACTTTCCCCTTGTTACTCCTTTTTTGTTATTTTCCTTTTTTCTTCTATCTTTTCATTTTTTTTTACTATTAGTTCCTTTTTAATAAACTACTCTAGACTATAAATTATAAATATGTTTAACAATTTATGTTTGTTTTTGACATACTGATTGTTTTATTAATTATGTCTAACTGTTTATATAATCTCATTGTATTATAAGCTCTATTAAAATCAATAAAAATATTTTAAAAAGAAAAGAAACCCTCAGGATTTTCCTTCACATTGTCTTCTTTCAGCTTGCAGATTTCTTTCTTTTTTTAAAATTTTTTATTTTTCACACCATAAATCACATTAACCATGGTACACACTTTTTCCTTTTCACACATATACAGTGCCATTTTATCCCCCCCCTCCCTCCTCCCATCTCACCCTCCCTACCTCCCCCCTCTCGTCCATTTAAGCTATACAATCTAGGATACATTAAACCAGTCAGACAATGTTGTCATTCAATAAAAATACACCAGAAATTCTACTGAGTCCATTCTTTTCATTTCCTTTTCCTTCCGTTAACTGAGGTAATGATTGTCCCCGGTAGGTTTTCGCTATTGTATTTAATGTAAGGCTCCCATATTTGTTCGAATATTTCAATATTATTTCTTAAACTATATGTTATTTTTTCTAATGGAATACATTTATTCATTTCTATATACCATTGTTATATTTTCAAATTATCTTCCAATTTCCAGGTTGACATAATACATTTTTTTGCTACGGCTAGAGCTATCTTAACAAATCTTTTTTGTGCATCCTCCAAATCAATTCCAAATTCTTTGTTTTTTATGTTACTTAGGAGGAAGATCTCTGGATTCTTTGGTATATTGTTTTCTGTTATTTTATTTAATATCTGATTTAGATCTTCCCAAATTTTTTTTACTTTCTCACATGTCCAGATTGCATGAATTGTTGTTCCCATTTCTTTTTTACATCGAAAACATCTATCAGATACTGTTGGGTCCCATTTATTTAACTTTTGAGGTGTAATGTATAGCCTGTGTATCCAGTTATATTGTATCATATGTAACCTCGTATTTATTGTATTTCTCATCGTTCCGGAGCATAAATTCTCCCATGTTTCCTTTTTTATCTTTATATTTAAATCTTGTTCCCATTTTTGTTTAGTTTTACCATTTGTTTCCTCATTCTCCTTTTCTTGCAGTTTAATATACATATTTGTTATAAATCTTTTGATTATCATTGTATCTGTAATCACATATTCAAGGTTACTTCCCTCTGGCAAGCTCAAACTGCTTCCTAATTTATCCTTCAAGTAGGATCTCAATTGGTAATATGCCAGCGCTGTATCTTGAGTTATATTGTACTTATCTTTCATTTGTTCAAAGGATAAGAATCTATTTCCTGAAAAACAATTTTCTATTCTTTTAATCCCTTTTTTTTCCCCATTCTCTAAAGGAAAGGTTATCTATTGTAAAAGGGAGTAACTTGTTTTGCGTCAATATTAGTTTTGGTAATTGATAATTTGTTTTATTTCTTTCTACATGAATCTTCTTCCAAATATTGAGGAGATGATGTAATACTGGAGAACTTCTATGTTGTACCAATTTTTCATCCCATTTATATAATATGTGTTCAGGTATCTTTTCCCCTATTTTATCTAATTCTAATCTCGTCCAATCTGGCTTTTCCCTTGTTCGATAAAAATCTGATAGGTATCTTAATTGTGCGGCTCTATAATAATTTTTAAAGTTTGGCAGTTGTAAGCCTCCTTGTTTATACCATTCTGTTAATTTATCTAGTGCTATCCTCGGTTTCCCCCCTCTCCATAAAAATTTCCTTTTTATTTTCTTTAACTCCTTGAAGAATTTCTCTATCAGTTTGTACACCTAGGTATCTTATTGCTTGCATTTGCCATCTAAATGGTGATTCCTTCTTAAATTTTGAGAAATCCGCATTATTCATAGGAATTGCTTCACTTTTATTTACGTTTATCTTGTAACCCGACACTTCTCCATATTCCTTCAATTTCTTATATAATTCTTTTATTGATAGTTCTGGTTCCGTTAAGTACACTATAACATCATCCGCAAATAAACTGATTTTATATTCCTTATCTTTTATTTTTATTCCTTTTATATTATTATCTGTTCTTATCAATTCTGCTAGTGGTTCTATAGCTAACGCAAACAATCAAGGTGATAGTGGGCATCCCTGCCATATTGACCTGCTTAAGTTAAATTGCTTTGATACATGTCCATTTACTGTCACTTTCGCTAACGGTCCCTTATATAATGCTTTAATCCAATTAATATACTTCTCCGGTAAACTGAATTTTTGCAATACTTTGAACAAATAATTCCATTCTACTCTGTCAAAGGCCTTCTCTGCGTCTAAAGCAAATGCTACTGTAGGTGCTTTATTCCCTTCTACTGCATGAATTAAGTTAATAAATTTACAAATATTGTCTGTTGTGCGTCTTTTTTTGATAAATCCAGTTTGGTCTAAATTTACCATTTTCGGTACATACTCTGCTAATCTGTTTGCAAATAGTTTAGCTATTATCTTATAATCTGTGTTAAGTAAAGATATTGGTCTATATGACGCTGGTGAGAGTGGATCTTTCCCTTGCTTTAGTATTACTGTAATTATTGCTGTTTTACATGAATCTGGTAAGCTTTGTGTTTTATCAATCTGGTTGATTACTTCCAGGAGGGGCGGAATTAATAAGTCTTTAAATGTTTTGTAGAATTCTATTGGGAATCCATCCTCTCCTGGTGTCTTATTATTTGGTAATTTTTTTATTATCTCTTGTATTTCTACTATTCCAAATGGCTCTGTTAATTTATTTTGTTCCTCTATTTGTAGTTTTGGTAGTTCAATTTTAGTCAGAAATTCATCTATTTTCCCTTCTTTCCCTTCGTTTTCAGTTCGGTATAATTGTTCATAGAATTCTCTAAAGTTTTCCTTAATTTCTTTTGGATTATATGTAATTTGTTTGTCTTTTTTCCTTGATGCCAATACCATTTTCTTAGCTTGTTCTGTCTTAAGCTGCCATGCTAGGATTTTGTGCGTTTTTTCACCTAGTTCATAATATTTCTGTTTTGTCTTCATTATATTCTTCTCCACCTTATATGTTTGTAGTGTTTCATATTTTATTTTTTTATCCGCCAATTCTCTTCTTTTAGTTGTATCTTCCTTCATTGCTAATTCTTTTTCTATATTTACTATTTCCCTTTCCAACTGCTCTGTTTCCTGATTATAGTCCTTCTTCATCTTGGTTACATAACTTATTATTTGCCCTCTAATGAATGCTTTCATTGCATCCCATAGTATAAACTTATCTTCCATTGATTCCGTATTTATTTCAAAATACATTTTTATTTGTTTTTCAATAAATTCTCTAAAATCCTGCCTTTTAAGTAACATGGGGTTTAATCTCCATCTATACATTCTTGGAGGGATGTCCTCTAGCTTTACTGTCAATATTAAGGGTGAATGGTCCGATAGTATTCTAGCTTTATATTCTGTTTTTCTTACTCTATCTTGCATACTAGCTGATAACAAAAATAGGTCTATTCTTGAGTATGTTTTATGTCTAGCCGAGTAATATGAATATTCCTTTTCTTTTGGGTGTTGTTTCCTCCATATATCCAAAAGTTGCATTTCTTCCATTGATTTAATTATAAATTTGGTTACTTTGTTCTTTCTGTTAATTTTTTTCCCAGTTTTATCCATATTTGAATCCAAATTCAGGTTGAAATCCCCTCCTATTAATATGTTCCCTTGTGTATTTGCTACCTTCAAAAAGATATCTTGCATAAACTTTTGATCTTCTTCGTTAGGTGAATATACATTGAGTAGATTCCAAAACTCCGAATATATCTGACATTTTATCATTACATATCTCCCTGCTGGATCTATTATTTCCTCTTCTATTTTAAATGGCACATTTTTACTAATTAATATAGCTACTCCTCTTGCTTTTGAATTATACGATGCTGCTGTTACGTGTCCTACCCAATCTCTCTTTAATTTCTTGTGCTCCAATTCAGTTAAATGTGTTTCTTGCACAAATGCTATATCATTTTTTTCTTTTTTCAGTAAATTTAGCAGTTTCTTCCTTTTAATTTGGTTATGTATTCCATTAATATTTAAAGTCATATAGTTCAACGTAGCCATTTTATATTTTGTTTATATTCCCTTTCCGTTTCTCCATCATTACCTTTCCTTCTTATCCATTTCTGTTTTCTTGTTTTAAACCCTTTATAAGACAACATTCCTAAAACATCAAACATTTTCCTTATTCTCCTATTTAAAACTTCTTTATCCCCAATCTCCCCTTCCCCTCCCGAGTTGTCCTTTATCCCTTGTCGGACAACCACATCTCCCCTCTCCATTTGGATTTGCGAATTCACTCGCAAGCGTCAGCCGATTTTGCAGTGACTGCAACTTCTCCCCACCCAGCCCCCCCCCAGAAAAGATTTCACTTTTCATATGTAACAAAGGTCACTCTTTTAGTTCCCTCCTTATTCCCTCTATTCCATTTCCTTCCCTATTAATTCTTGTCTATACTATCTATATTTTCCTCTAAATACGGATACATTCATGTATGCACATTATACATATACACACATATACCTCTTTACCCACAAACATATAAATCGTGGTCATTTTTACTCTTATTACATATCTTCATCTCTCTGGTTGTTTTGTAGTTGTTCTGCAAATTTCCTTGCTTCCTCTGGATCCGAGAATAGTTTTTTTTTCCATAAGATCGTTTTCGATGTATTGAACTCCTTTCTCTTCTTCAGGAGTTCAAAACTTATCTGTCTTTTTAGTTCTCAGTCTTTTGTACTCTCGTTACACGTCTTCATCCCTCAGTCTATTTTGTAATTGTTCTGCAAATTTTTGTGCTTCCTCTGGATCCGAGAATAGTCTGTTTTGTTGTCCTGGAATAAATATTTTCAATACCGCTGGATGCTTTAGTATAAATTTATACCCTTTCTTCCATAAAATCGTCTTTGCTGTATTGAACTCCTTTCTCTTCTTCAGGAGTTCAAAACTTATATCTGGATAAATGAAGATTTTTTGCCCTTTGTACTCCAGTGGCTTGTTGCCCACTCTTACTTTTTCCATTGTCTTCTCCAGTACCTTTTCTCTTGTAGTATATCTTAGGAATTTTACTAAAATAGATCTTGGCTTTTGTTGTGGTTGTGGTTTAAAGGCCAATGCTCTATGTGCCCTTTCTATTTCCATTTCTTGCTGTAGTTCTGGACATCCTAGGATCCTGGGGATCCAATCTTTTATAAACTCTCTCATATTCTTGCCTTCTTCATCTTCCTTAAGGCCCACTATCTTTATGTTATTTCTTCTGTTATAATTTTCCATTATATCTATTTTCTGAGCTAACAGTTCTTGTGTCTCTATAACTTTTTTATTAGATTCCTCTAATTTCTTTTTTAAGTCCTCTACCTCCATTTCTACTGCTGCTTCCCGCTCTTCCATCTTGTCCATTCTCTTTCCCATTTCTGTTAAGGTCATATCTATTTTATTCATTTTCTCTTCTGTATTGTTTATTCTTCTTCTTAAATCATTAAATTCTTGCGCTTGCCATTCTTTAAATGACTCCATGTATTCTTTAATAAGAGAAAGTATATCCTTTATCTTGCCTTTCCCTTCTTCTTCTATTTCACTGTACTCTTCCTCTTCCTCTTCTTCTTCCTCTGGGTTGGCCATCTGTTGTTTCTTTGTTGCCCTTTTCTTCTCTCTTTCTTGTTTTCGTTGTCTTCTATGTTCTCCTCTTGCTGCAGGTGTTCTGCAGCTGTCATTGCCGGCTGTGGAGATCGACTCCCCAGCTGGTCACCCCTCCCGTCGGTGTGTTTTTTTGCATGCGCGACTCTTCGCGCATGCGCGGTTGCGCACTTTTACTCGGCTCAGAGAGCCATTTTTGTAGTCCACTTTTTACCAACCTGAGGGAGCGGGTTTCTCTCTCCACCGCGGGCCTCTTCGAACAGGTAAGGCCTTCTCCTTCTTCTTCCGTTGTCTTCTCTTCCTCTCTTCTTACCGTTGATTTCGATTTTTCTTTTTTTGTCGCCATCTTCTTTCCACCTTTATACTCACTTTTCTTTAATTTTTATTTTTGTGCCTTTGTGTTTTCCTTTGTTTTTTCCGACTTTTCTGGAGAGGGCTGGAGTTCACCGTCCGGCCACTACTCCATCACGTGATTCCACCCCGCAGATTTCTTTCTTGATGATTTTCTTGCGTTTTTATATATTACTCCAGTACCTCAATTGTCCCATGTTCCCTCTACCTTTCATACATCTTTCGTCTTTCAAACCAGATCTCCAATATTTCCACCTTTGAAGGTCCTCCACTTACCTCGCACATCCTTGCCTGAAAATAATTTATCCCCAATCCACATATTCTAGATCCTTTCTCATTTACTCAAAATTGGCCTTTTTCCAATTTAGAATCTCAACCCAAGGACCAGACTCATTGACAACTGGATGGTTTATAATAGAATCCCATGAGTGTAGTCATACTTTTCCCATTTCTCAGCTCCACCCATATAGCCTCAGTAGACAAGCCCTCTGGACTGTCCTGCCTGAGCACATCTGCGATATTTTCCTTGAAGAGCAATGCCAACCCCCCCATTCTATTCTAAAGCAACGGAAGCCTGGAATATTGAGCTGCCAGTTCTGCCCCTCCAGCAACCGTGGCATGCCAATCCATGCTCTAAGCTCGCCTGCCTTTCCCATAATCCTCCTTGCATTGAAATAGATGCACCTGAGAACATTTCCACCACCTGCAACACATTAACTTTTAACGGTGCAAGTAAATTTCTCATCATCTTTTCCCTTCTCCACTCCTCTATCTGCTCTGGCACTCTGTTCCCCTTCCCCTGCAAATCTAGTTTAAACCCACGGAGCAGCAAGAGCAAACCTTAGTGGGAAGATTGGGAAACATAAAAACAGAAGACAACTAAGAAGGTGATTAGGAACAAAAAGATGAATTGTGAAAGGAGGTTAGAAAATAATATCAAAGAGTATACTAAAAGCTTTTTTAAATATAGAAAGAGAAAAGGAGAGACAAAAGGAGATATCCAACTGATAGAAAATGACACTGGAGAAATTGTCATGGGAGACAAGGAGATGAGCTCTGTATTGATCCAGCAAAACAGGACAAGATTAGTCTTCACTGTGGAAGACATTAGTGGCATACCAGACTCTCAGGGGTCTCTGGGAAGAGAAGTGGCACAGTCAAGATCACAAGAGAGTAGGCACTTGGGAAATTAATTATTCCAAGGGTAGATAAGTCTCCTGGTCCAGATGGAAGGTCAGGTTCTGAAAGAGGTAGGTTTAGAGATTGTGGAGGCATTGATAATGATCATCCAAAAATTAATGGATTCTGGCAAGGTTCCAGCTGTTTAAGAAGGGAATGAGGCATCAGAAAGGAACTTATAGAACTATTAGCCTTATATTAGCCTTATATCAGTGGCTAGGAAGCTGTTGGAGTCAATTGTCCAGGATGAGGTTACATGAAAAGATAGGCCGAAGTCATCATGGTTTCCTTAAAGGAACGTCATGCCTAACAAACACGTTGCAAATTTTGGAAGAGATCACAGTACAAGTTGTACAAGGCCTTCAACAAGGTGCCACACATGAGGCTGTTAAACAAGATGAGAGCCTGTTTTCTAACATGGATAGAGAATTGGCTGATCAGCAGGAAGCAGAGAGAGGGAATAAAAGGATCCTATTCAGGTTGGCTATAGGTAACCAGTGTTGTTCTGCAGAAGTTGGTGTTGGGGCCACTACTTTTAGCACTGTAAACAAATGATTTGGATTATACAATAGATGGCTTTGAGGCAAAATTTGCAGATGATACCAAAATACTGTGTATTTCAGTGTATAAGTTGACTGACAGATAGGTTGACCCTCTTTTTTAGACTAATTTTAATGGTTTTATGGTATATTTGGTGTATGTCAACCCAATTTTCTGGCTGTCCAGGAGTCCCAGCAACAAATCAAAAAATTTTAAAACCCCCAATCGCCAAGTAACAAAACTGTAAATTACCGTAGGCATGTGAAAAGAAACAGTTAAAAAAAACCTTTGGCCTAATGGGGAGGAGTGGCGACCTCAGGCTCCCAGGTGAGAGCGGGGACCTCAGGCTCTATAATTATAGAATGTCTGGGTGGGTTATGGTGGCACCCAGTGGTGAGAAGGTGTTAGGCAATGGCAGCGCCGGCGAAGAGGAGGCTCTTTCAGGGTCGACATACACTGAATCGGCATAAAACAGCTTTTTGACCTGAATTTAAGGTCTCAAAAGTATATCTGGTGTATGTTGACCCCCATTTTTTGAGTGATTTTTGAACGTTTTATGTCTCGACTTATACGCCGAAATATATGGTAGGTAGTAGGGCGTAGAGTGTTGAGGATACGGAAAGATTGCAGAGAAAATTGGAGAAATTAGAAGAACGGGCAAAGAGGTGACAGATGAAATGTGATGTTGGAAAGTAGACTTTAGTAGAAGAAATAGACGGGCAGGTTATTATCCGAAATCAGATTTTCCAAAATCCTCATTTATCCAAAATGTTTTAAAAATTTTGGATAAATGAGGATATCTGAATCAAATCAGAAATCCTCATTTATCTAAAAATTTTTCAGAGCTGAGCCAGCGAGGGACCTCAATGGGGAGGTGTCGGTGATTATCGGCAGCCAGCATTTTTTTGGTGAGAATTAAATATTATTTTAATGCTTTAAAAAGCCTTCCCTTGTTGTTTGTTGTTGTTTAAACACTGTTAGAAGTGATTTTGCTACTACTCCTACTGGGCTTGTTAAAAAAATGACCAGTTATCCTAAAAAAAATGTTTATCCGACATAGACCCAGTTCTGACCATTTTGGATAATCGGAGTGGTACTGAATTTAGATGGGGAGTCAATCCAAAATTTAGAAGTGCAAAAGGACTTTGGAATCCTCGTGCAGGATACGTTAAAGGTTAACCTCCAGGTTGAGTGGGTGGTGATGAAGGTGAATGCAATGTTGGCATTCATTTCCAGAGAACTAGCATATAAGAGCAGGGATGTGATGTTGAGACTCAAAAGGGCACTGGTGAGACTTCACTCGGAGTACTGTGTCCTGTTTTGAGCACCTTATTTGAGAAAAGGCATGCTGGAATTCGAGAGGGTTCACAGAAGATTTACTAGAACTATACCAGGAATGAAAGGATTAGTATACGACATTTAGAACGCTGAAACTGCCTTAATTGCACCCAGCAACCTGCTTCTACAGCCACCTGCGACAAGTTCTAATTTAATTCGATTTAAAACAGAGATGCGGAAAAATTTCTTTAGCCAGAGGGTCTTGCGTCTGTGGAACTTGTTGCAGACGGCTGTGGAACCGAAGTTGCTAAGTACATTTAAGACAGAGATCGATAGGTATTTGACTAATCAGGGCGTCACGGGTGATGGGGAGAAGGCTAGTGAATGGGGCCTGAGTGGGAGGATGATCGAATGACAAAGCAGGTCTCGATGGGCTGACTTCTGCTCCTATATCTTGTGATGACAGCAGTTGGAGCTGAAGTGCTTCAATGAAGCGATCTACCCCTCTATGAAGTAGAGACCACAACAGGAACACTGGATGCAGTTGATTCACAAGTAAAACATTGCTTCACTTGGAAGGACCATTTGGGGACCGGAATTACTTTTATTCCACGCTGAAACAAACCATTAATTTACACAGCTGAAAGCACACTGGGCATGAAGAATGTTTGAGTAGAGTCAGCATTGCAAGAGAGTATGCTGTATGATACTCTCGCAAGATGCCATCGCCCAGCATCACAAGAGAGTAGCGTATAGAAGCCCCTTTGCTAGTTGTTCTCAGGGAGAAAAATTAAAATAGAGCAGGAGTAGCACAGGAGGCATTGACGTTGCGGAAGCCCACCCAATTTAGGGTTGAAATATTAGTTCAACAAGCTACAGAGCAAGTGGAAGATAAAAGATATAGGTACTACTACTTATTGTTTCAGTCTTTCTTTTTAGGGTAACTAATTTTGTCTCTGGATATATTAGTTGGCATAATGGAGGGAGGGATGGGGGGGGGGGAAATTGAACTCAATGAAAAAGCTTGTATATAGTTGGAAAAGGTAATGTTTTTATTATTGTGGATTTTTATGGATTATTGACACTGTTTGAATTTGAAAAATTATAAATAATTTTAAAAAAAGTATGGAGACCAGAATTGTATGCATACTTCAGATGCAGCCTCACCAGTACTTTGTACAGTTGCAGCTATTACGAGCTCCTGTTTTAGTAAAATGGGATAATATAAACAGGAGGTCAGTTAACATTTAACATTTCACACAAGCTCCATCACAACACGAGTCACAGCCCAGCGACAATTCGATACTTTGGAAGAACTGAGGAAAGTTTGTCACAGTCTGTCCCAGATGTGATTCATTTGCAAAGACATTATGATTTTGCAAGGGAGAACCATCCTGACGGCTGAAGGGAAAACAGGTTTTTGAAGCAGCTCGTGTGGCCGGCCATTTTTGAGGAATTCAGAGCAAAGTATGCTCTGTGAATGATTGGGCCTTTTCGGTGGATTGACCTGTGCCAGGTGGGTGTTTTGGATGCTTAAAACTGATTATGACTAACTGTGAAGGTCACTTGGAGAGACCGGTGCCAGGGTCTTGGAAACTTCATGGAGGCTGCCCAGTTCGAATCTTGACCAGGAGGGTTATGGCCACAGCTTGTGTGGATGCACAGTTCTTCAAAAGCAATGCAAGAAGAATTTGTGAGTCTGTAGCAGGCACAACTCTAGTCTTCATTCTTCCCATCAGTTCAATTCTGGGCAGCAACTTTCAAAGGCCCACGCTTCAACACGGAATTTAAAAGACTGAAGATTGAAGTAATTTTTTTTAGATTTTGGCCTGGACTGCAATGGTTTGGGTATTTTCTCTCTCTCTCTCTCTCACACACACACACACACACACACACACACACACACAGCCCGGGGATAGCTTCCATCAGTGCCTCCAAGGATGAGTATTCTCGCATGGTCGACGAGTTCCTCTCCATCCTGCAGCCGTAGTTTACTTCCACCATGCCCCAACATAGAGTCTGCGACCACATCTCGACCCAGGGCCCCCCTCCAGGCCAAAGCCAGGCGGTTGCTACCCGAGAAGCTGCAACTGGAATTCTCCTGACTGCAGGAGCTGGGGATCAACTGCAGATCAGATAACCCTTGGGGCTCCCCCCTCCACATGGTCCCCAAGGCTTCCGGGGATGGCGCCCATGCGGAGACTACCATCACCTCAATGATGCAACAACGCCGGACCGATACCCCATCCTGCACATACAGGACTTTACAGCCAACTTGCACGGCACCTGGGGTTTCTCAAAAGTCAACCTGGTACGAGGTTACCACCAAATCCCGGTACACCCTGACAACATTGGCAAAACCGCGATCATCACCCCGTTCGGCCTCTTCAAGTTTCTGCGGATGCCCTTCAGCCTCAAAATCATGGCCCAGATATTCCAATGCCTGATGGACACGGTTGGCAGAGACTTGGACAGGGTTTATCTATCTCGATGACATCCTTATCGCCAGTTGGGACCACGACCAGCACAAGGTCCATCTCCGTGCGCTGTTCACCTGCCTGGCAGAGTTTTGCCTCATGGTCAACGTGGCCAAGTGTCAGTTCGGTAAAGAGTCGCTGCAGTTCCTGGGCCATACCATCTTGGCAGACGGAGCCGCCCCGGCACCCAAGAAGGTCGCAACTGTATGCCAGTTCCCGAAGCTCAACACCCTCAAGGGCTTACAGGAACTTGTTGGCATGGTCAACTTTTATCACCGGTGGCTTGCATCATGTGGCCGTTGTTCGCAATGATTACCGCCAAGAACAAAACCCTGGAATGGACAGAAGAGGCTGAGAATGCTTTTGTTGCGACAAAAGACGCCCTGGCGTGCGCCACCCTACTAGCCTACCCTCAGCCGGACACCTACACCGCGCTCTCAGTGGATGTGTCAGCCATGACCGTCGGGAGCATCCTGGAGTAATCAGTCAATGGCCAGTGGTCCCAGCTTGCCTTCAGCAGGTACTTCCGGCCCCCATAACTGAAGTACAGCGCCTTCGACAGGGAACTCTTGGCCCCGTACCAGGCCATCAGACATTTTTGGTACTTCCTGGAGGGCAGGCCATTGATCGTGTTCATGACCACAAACCACTCAATCAGGCCCTCGCTACGTCAAAGAATCCCTGGTCGGGGTGCCAGCAGTGGCATCTGTCCTATGCATCGGAGTTCACCACCGACATCCGACACCGAGTGGATGAGGACAATGTCATGGCAGACACGCACTCAAGGCTCACCATCCACATCTTTGCCCCCAGCCTAGACTACGCCCAGCTAGCACAGGCACAGAAGGAGGTTGCGGACACACAAGCTTTCTGCACTGCCATCATGGGTCTCCAGCTCCAGGTCCTCAAGCTGCTGGACAGCCCCAACAAGATGCTCTGCGACGTCTCCACCAGCTCGCTGTGGCCAATAGTTCCACTGCAATGGAGGATGCAGGCCTTCAGCACGATCTTTGATTTGGCCCACCCCTCAGTCAAGATCTCGGTTCACATGATGGCGGAACAGATCGTGTGGCATGGCCTCAAGAAGCAGGTAGCCCAGATTGAGAGAAACTGCATGCAGTGCACCATGTAAAGGCCCTGGTACAGAAGTTTGACTCCACAGCCAAGAGGTTCTAGCACATACACGTTGATATCATGGGCCCCGTCCAGGGATGCCCGCTATTTGTTGACAGTGGTTGACCACATGATGAGGTGGTCAGAAGCCATCCCACTGAAGGACACGTCCGCCAAGACCTGCTTCAGGAACCTACTTGCCCACTAGATCGCCAGTTTCGCTCCCCCGGCGCACATGGTGAGCGACAGGGGAGTCCAGTTCATATCCACCCTCTGGTCACAGCTGGCGAATCTCTTGGGGATCAAGCTCCACCGCATACTATCCCCAAGCCAACGGCCTAGTTGAGTGCTTCCACTGGCACCTAACACTTTAATTTTGATGCAGTTAACCTTTCCCACCAAAGTAATTGGTAAGTCTCTCCATTTCTGTAGGTGCCTTTCTATTTTCCCAAGAATTTAGTTTGTACATTTTACATGTTATTGTCAATTGCTATTCCAAGATATTTTATTCTATCTGTCTTCCATTTAAATTTACTTCATTTTTGGTATTTTTCATATTCAAAATTTGTTTATGGCATTTTCACTTTTATCCATATTTTTCTAGTGTTCCTTGCAATTTTTTCAAAGATTGTGCCAGTTCTTATAGGTACAATAGCACATCATTGGTGAATAGATTGATTTTGTCATTCTTTCCCGACTTGAAGCCCTTTATATCCGAATCTTCTTATTATCTTATTACAATTGCTAAAATAAAAAGCGCTGATGACAGGGGGGGGCATACTCAAGGGGAACACCACTGACATCTGATTATTTGTTATTATTTTAGTTTGCAGTTTATGGTATAAGGTTTTTATATGCCCATGCCACATTTTCTAGTGGTTTAAATAAAAAGGGCCATTCCAAATGGTCAAATGCTTTTTGTGCATCAAGGGAGACTGTAATACTTGGATTTCATTCAGATTTAGCTATGTGTATTATATTAAATAAATAAAAATAAAATATTTAAGAAATGCCTTCCTTTAACAAATCCTGCCATATGTATCAGCCAATGCTTTCGCTAGTATCTTATAATCAACATTTAACAAGGATATTGATCTGTATGATGAAATTTTTTGTGGGTCCCTATTCTTTTTTGGCAATACTGTAATAATCGCGGTTTAGAATGACTCCGGGAGGGTTTGTGTTTCCACAGCTTGGTCCAGGACATCCATTAAAAGAGGCATTAATAATTCTTTGAATTGTTTATAAAACTCAGGTGGAAATCCATTCAGTGATTTATTAGCCTGTAGAGTGCCAAGGGCCTTTTCGATTTCTTCCCTTGGAATTTTGACATTCAGCAAAACTTCTTCCATTTCGTTCTCATCTCCTAGTAATTCTGATTTGTATAGTTTCGTGTAATATTTGTGTAAAAGTGTCATTAATTTCTTTTTGCTTATATACTAGAGGGTGTTTCTGTTTTTATTGCATTTATCATTCTTGATGACTTGTTTTAATCTGCCAAGCTAACTTTGTGTGCCCGTTCACTCAACTCATAGTATTTAGTTTTTAATAGCTTTTTCTGTCATATTTTTGTATTGTATACCTTAGCTTTTTATTCTCCAGAAATCTGTATTCTTCTCATAGTCATTCTTACATTTTTTTTCTTATTCTTTAATAATCTTTCTCCAAACTGCTTACTTCTGCCATATGTTCCCTCTTAAGATTCTTCATATAGGATATAATTTGTCCCCGAATTATGCTTTTAGTAGACAGATGATTTCTTTCACAAAATATTTCTGTCTCTATAAATTTGCAAGTCTGTTCTTTGAAGCAATGCAGTATTGAGATGCCATCTGTATACATTCTCTCGCTTTTCCATTCTTGTTTTAGTTAATATTAATGGAGAATGGTCTGATAGAGGCCTCGCTAGATATTCTGTTTTTATCACTACTTTTTAACTGGGCAGACATCAATCCTTGTATGTGAGCAGTGCACCCATGAGTAAAAAAAAGTCCCTCTCTGTGGGATTTGATGCCTCCATTCATCGATAAGATTTAGATCTTTTACATATGAAATTGTGGTTTTTGATGCTTTTGTCCTCATTATTGTTCTTGTTGATTTATCTTGTATCAGGTCCAAGCAGAAATTAAAGTCTTCTCCAATATATTTTATCTTCCCTCTGCTGTTTTTAAGATGCCCCTTATAAAAGCTTCATCGTCATAATTCGAGACAAATATTCATAAATGTTCATGCTTCTCCATAAATTTTACATTGTGCCATTACATGCCTTCCAGCTTGATCAATCAAGGTATCTTCTACACTGGTGTATTTTTATTAATTAGAATAGCCACCCCTCTTGCCTTTGAACCAAAGGAAGACTATTATTTGTCCCAGCCATCCTCTTAATTTATCATGTTCCAATTTACTAAGATGTGTTTCCTGCAAAAAGATTATATTGTAGCGAATAAACTATGAGAACATGGAGAAGAATGACACACACACCAAATCCTTGGAAACAAAACTGATTTAATCGCTCTGGCCATCATGCTTATATGGACTCCTGGTGCTGACATCAGGGCTCCGAGTCATCGGAGCACCAGCCTTGGGTTGGCCGGCATTCCCTCCAGAGTTCCCCATCTTCCTGCCGTGTGGAAGTCACCTGGGACAACTCCCAGGACTGCGCAGTCGCCGTATTCGTCTCCATGCGCGGGTGCCACACAACCCACACCCCCAAAACCAACAACCAAGCCTTTGGCCGTAGCCTTAGGCCTGCCTCTGCATTGTGGGGGAGTTCAGATATGCCAGTTTCAGGCAGTCGACGGTAAAAGTCTCCTCCTTACCACCGATGTCAAGGACAAAAGTAGAACCACTGTCCCTAACGATCTTGTAGGGCCCCTCGTAACGTCATTGTACTGGTGGTCTGTGTGGACCCCTTCTCACTAGCAAGTCTTTAGGTCCTTCAGGATGGTATGCTTGGGCTGGCCTTGCAATAGGGGTTACTGTGGGACCAAAGACCCCAGTTTTTGCCGCAGGTTCTGGGGTCTTCCAGCATTTATCAGGAGCTAGGAACTTCCCAGGAATGATTAAGGATGCGCCATAGACCATCTCTGCCGCCGAGGTATTGAAGTTCTCCTTCAGCATGGTACGAATCCCCAATAGGCAGTTCGTCCATCCAGTTGGGACCCTTGAGCCAGGCCATCAAGACTGCCTTCAGGTGCCCGTGGAAGCAGTCCACTAATCTTTTGGCCTGAGGCTTGCATGCTGTGGTATGGTGGAGCTGCATCCCCAGAAAGTTAGCCAGCACTGCCCTGAGCCCGGTGGTGAATTGTATCCCACCACCCACCCCCCCCCCCCCCACTTTTCCGGTTGAAGGTGCTCCAGGTCCCTGAATCAGGACACCCATGTGTCAATGAGTGCCCTAGCGCAGGTTTCTGTGGTGTCAGCAGGTGGACCGCTTCCGGCCACCTCAAGGATTGGTCAACCATGATGACGAGGTACCTCACCCCCACAGGAAACTGGTAACGGCCCCACTAAGTCAATGTGCATATGGCTGAACGTGCACCATGCTAACTCAAATGTCTGTGTGGGTGCTTACCTGTGATCCTGCACTTTGGAGGATTAACAGTTCATGTAGGTTTTGACCTGTTTACAGAGGCCATACCAGACAAACCTGTTGGCCACCATTTTTTCCATGGCGTGAATAGCATAGTGCACCAGATTGTGGATGGTGTCGAAAACCTGGCACCACCATGTAGCCAGAACGATGGGCAGGAGCTGCTGGTAGAAACATCAGACAACAGCAACAGGTTTCCTGGGCCGACCAAGACATCCTTCCCCCTGAGACCGGAGACTGCGGTCTTGTAAGCAGGATCTTGGAGTCCTGCTGCTGCGCTTTGCCAAAGGTCATGTAATCGACCCCTTGGGACTGGGCATGTATCAATTCGATCGCGTTTGGATAGAGTGTTGGCTACCACGTTGTTTTCCCCATTATATGTTGAATGTCAGACATGTAGGACAAGTGTGTCTTTTGTCGGGCCAACAACGGGTCAGATACTTTATGGAAGGCAAAGATCAGCAGCTTGTGATCGGCTTCAATTGCCGGCCTTCCAAAAAGTAACAGAAATGTCTTACCACCAGGTACAGTGCCAATAGCTTTCAGTCAAAAGTGCTGTATTTGAGCTTTGAAGGGTGGAAGTGCCTGCTGGAAAAGGCCAGGGGTTGCCTCTGGTCTAGGGTGGTCCAGGAGAGTGGCGTTGGCCAGTGTGTCTTTGGCATTCTGATATGCCCTGGAAGATTCCTCGTCTTTTGCCTTGCCTGTCATCAGCGCGAAGAGGGAGTGCATGATTTGTGCCACTGCCGGTATGAAGCTGTGATAAAAGTTTATCATACTGGCGGATTCCTGCAGCCCTTTTACCGTGCCGGGGCACCTCAACCTTCTCATGGAGGGGTGTAGCCCCGTGCCTGTTAATCCTGTTCCCCAGGAAATCGATGGTGTCCACCAAACTGGCACTTAATAGGGTTGATAGTCAGCCTGAACTCTCAGGCAGGTGCACAGTTGTCTCAGGTGGATGGCGTGGTCCTTGCGGCTGTCCAAATAGATGAACGTAAATGGAAGGTCCTAGCCCACTGCATCCATAAGCCGCTGTAAAGCTTGTGCCGTGTTCTTTAGATCAAAGGGCATGTGGAAAAATTCAAACAAACCAAAGGGGGGTTATGATCACAGTTTTGAGGATGTCCTGGGAGGTGAACTGGGATTTGTGGTACACCTTGGAGAACATCCATGCCCCGTGCAGGTTGGCAGCAAAGTCTTAGATGTAGGGCACAGGATATCTGTCAGGCATGGTGGCCTTTTTGAGGCAGCGGTAGTCACTGCATGGTCTCCAACCCCCTGCAGATTTTGGCACTATGCGTAGGGGAGTGACCCAGGGACTGTCAGACACTGCACAATCCCAAGCTCCTCCATTTAAAAAAGAACTCCTCCATCACCAGGCTGAGCTTCTCGGGAGAGAGTTGGCGTGCCCTGGCATGGAAAGACCCCGGAGAACAGTGGCACCATTATCAAGGAGAACTCTGCCGGATGCGGGTGAATTCATTGTTCAAGAGTGTTATAGAGTTCCAGTTTTGGGGGTGGGGGTAGCTTGGCTTCCCCCAGAGGCAGAGTCTGAAAGGTTTTGATGTGCACTAAGCACCGCCCCTTGAGGTTGACAAGCAAGTAGTGGGTCTAAAGGAAGTTGGCCCCCAGGAGCGGTTGCGAGGGTGAAGGTCCATATAAAGCAGCTGTGGCCAAAATGAAGGGGAATGGTGTGGGTCCCAAAAGTCAAAATGGAGGAGCTGATGGCTGCATTCAGTGTTGGTCCCTGCTTGCCGCTGTGGGTGTCGATGCTTATCTTGGCGCCAGTGTCGACGAGCAAATGCCTGCCCAACAGTGAGTCCAGACATAGAGGAGGCTATACATGGGCCAATTGCCGCAGCCATCAACAACATTTGGCCAGGGCATTTCCCAGAAACCCACAGGGTGGGCAGCCTTAACATGCCTCTGCACCCCATCACTGGTGGAAGTAGCATAGCTGTCCCAGAGTGTTCTCGTGCCTTCACCTCACTGGGAGTTGTTTGTGGGGTTTGCCTATGATGGTGCTGGTGTCCTTCGTTTTCCAGAGCCTGGCCTGAAATCCTTGTCTGTGAGCAAGAGTTGTATATTCTCAAGCAGCTGCTCCAGGAAGATCTGCTCAAAGGCTTGTAGCCCTAGATTAGAGTGAGCATTTCCATCTTTAAGGCAGACAGGGCCTTGTCCCCCAATCCATCCAAATGCAGCAATTGGGCAGCGCGTTCAAACTGGGAGAGCCCAACTCTTGCTCACAGATGAGGACTTCAACGACCCTCCGAGGGTCACAGCCCAAGCAGACATGCTCTGGAGAGCGAAGGACACCAGTACTCACGTAGACCACATCAGCAAGCCCTGCGAGATCACAACTAGTAGAGAGACATTAAAACCGTGGGACAGCTCTGCTACATCAGCAATGGGGTGCAGAGACCTATCAATGCCTCCCACACTGTGGGTTTCTGGGAAATGTCCTGGCCAATTGTCGTTGATGGCTGTGGCAGTTGGTCCATGTGATTGCCTCCTCTACGTCTGGGACTCCTTGTCGGGCGGGTGTTTCCTGGTCAACACTGGCCCCGAGATAAGCCTCCTACCCTTCTCGCAGACCTCAATATCCACAGTGGCAAGCAGGGCCCAGCTCTGAGGGCATACAACAGCTCCTCCATTCAGACTTTTGGGATCCACACTATTCCCCTTTGGTTCATGGACATTCACCCTCACGGCAGTGGCGCAACCGCTCCTGGCTGCCCACTTCCTTCGGGCCCACTGCTTGCTTGTCAATCTCAAGGGATGGCGCTTGGTGCACGCCAGAACTTTTCAGACTCTGCCTCTGGGGGAAGCCAAACTATCTGTTCTCCGCACCAGGACTCTCGAACACATTTTTGGACAATGAATTTGCCTACATCCTAGCAGAGTTCCCTTTGACATTGGCGCCACAGTTCTCTATGGCTGAGCCAAAGCACATTTTGACCGAAGGTCCCCCCCCACTCCATGCCGGGGTGCGCAGACTGACTCATGAAAAGCCCAGCCTAGTGTAGAAGGAGTTTAAGAAAATGGAGGAGCTGTGGATTGTACGGTGCTGCACAGTCCCTGTGCCTCCCCCTTACACATGGTGCCCAAATCAGCTGGGGAAGGGGGAGGGGGTTAGGGAGCTGGAGACCATGCGGTGATTAACCCCACCTCAATGAAGCCACCACACTCAACAGATATGCCATGCCCCACATCCAAGACTTTGCTGCCAACCTGCATGGGGCACAGTTGTTCTCCAAGGTGGAACTCATCTGGGGGCTATCACCTCCACGACATCCCCAAGACCGCAATTATAACCCCCTTTGGCTTGTCTGAATTTTTCAGCATGACCCTCATTCTAAAGAATACAGCATGAACTCTTCAGTGGCTGATGGACGCAGTAGGCCGGGACCTCCTATTTGGATGATATCCTCATAGCAGCTGCAGTCACAAAGATCACGCCACCCACCTGAGACAGCTGTGCACCCGGTTAAGTGAGTTCGGGCTGACAATCAACTCCGCAAAGTGCCAATTCAGCCTGGACACCATTTCCTGGGGTATAGAAAAAACAGACACGCGGCTACATCCCTGCCCAAGAAGGTCAATGCTGAATGGCACTTTGCCAAGCCACACACGGTAAAAGGGCTACAAGAATTCACTGGTATGAACGCACTGGCCAACGCCACCCACCACCCTAACAGTTGACGCTTCCAGCACCTTAGGGAGCGTGCTGAAACAGCTCATCGAGGGCCAGTGGAAACCCTTGGCCTTTTATCAGCAGGCACCTCCACCCTCCAGAGCTCAAATACAGTGCTTTTCACCAAGAGCTTCTGGCACTGTACGTGACAGTAAAACATTTCCGTTACTTTTTGGAAGGCCAGGTCTTCACCGATCACAAGCCGCTGATCTTTGTCTTCTATAAGGTATCGGACCCGTGGTCAGCCCGACAACAGACATTTACCACAGCATATAACAGAGAGAAAAGAAACCTAGAAGCCGATGCTCTGTCACTCTCCACGATTGAGTTGGTACACACCCTGTCCCGGGGGTCAACTACGAAGCCCTCACCAAAGCACAGCAGCAGGACCTTTAGATCCCGCGTATAGGACCGCTCTCTCCAGCCTCAGGTTAGAAGACATCCCTGTCGGCCCAGTTAACCTGACACTGCTGTGCGACATCTCTACCGGAAGCCCCCACCTCATTGTTCCAACTATGGAGGAGCCAGGTTTTCAACACCAGACACAACCTGGCAAACCCTGCAATCTGAGCCATGGTCAAAATGGTGCTAAGCACGTTTGTCTGGCATGGCCTCCATAAACAGGTCAGCCAGTGGGCCAAAACCTGTACAAACTGCCAGTCTACCAAAGTGCAGGTTGACACGAGTACCCGCACAGACTTTTGAGCCGTTGTGGCCCAGATTCAGCCATTTACACATTGACATAGTTGGGCCATTATCAGTTTCCCATGGGGCAAGATATTGCTTGACCATGGTCGACCGCTGCACGAGGTGGCCTGAGGTGGCCCCGCTGCCTGATACCACCACAGAAACCTGTGCTAGGGCACTCAACCAGATTCGGGGTCCCAGAGCACCTAGCTTTGGATGGGGGGCACAATTCACCTCTGAGCAGTGTTGGCTAACTTTCTAGGGACACAGCTCCACCACACCACAGCTTAAGGCCAATGGGTTGGTGGAGTGCTTTCACAGGCACCTCAAGGCAGCCTTGATGGCCTGGATCAAGGGTCCCAACTGGGTGGACGAACTGTCTTGGGTCCTGTTGGGGAATTGTACCACGCCGAAGAAAGAATTAAATGCCTCGGCGGCGGAGGTCTATGACACACCCCTAATCATTCCCAGGGAGTTCCTGGCACCTGATAAATGTCCAGAAGACCCTGCAGCAACCCTCAAGAACTTGCAGTGAAAACTGGGGTCCCTGGTCCAGCAGCAACCCCCACCACATGGCCAGCCCAAACATAACATCCCAAGGGATTTAAAGACTTGTCAGTATGTATTTGTGGGAAGGGGCACACACCGGCCGCCCTTACAAAATGACCCTACAAGTTGCCCTACAGGGTCATCAGGGACAATGGCTCCACCTTCATCCTCGACATCGGAGGAGACTTTTACTGTTGACCACTAGAAAACAGCGTATCTGGACTGTAAGGAGGCGGTCTCCATAGGGGCAGCTACCCAAGGCAATGGACAATGGCCCAAACACCGGTTTTTTTTGGGGGGAGGGTGTCATGTAGTGGCCCGTGCACAGTGACACGGACCGGCTGACAAAATGGCCAACACACGTAGTGGTAGCACGGAACGGAGCTGGGGGTGGACACTGGCTTTCATCCCAGGTGACCTCCCACACATCGGGAAGACTGGGAACTCTGACAGGAGCACTGGCCAGCGCTCCAATGACACGGGGTTCCTGACATCAGTGCCTGGGGCCCATATAAGCGTGACAGCCAGATCAATAAACCAGTCTTACTTTCCAAAGGTTTGGTGTGTGTATCATCCTTCTCCACACTCACGTATCGTGAACGCTACAGTATACTAAATACTGTCGTATTTCCCTATTAAAAGACATTTCCAACACTTACATTTCCCCTTTAAGAAACACATATCCAACCCTAACTCAAACAGTTACATTGACAATAGCACCCAGATGCCCGCGAATAAACTCCGTGGGTTCTTCTGAAGAATAAACGGTCCCTTTGGTGCCATCTTTTAAAATCACTCCTCTCCTGGCACCATCTTCTCCCCCCCCCCCACCCCCACCCTGGAGTTCCCACCTTGCTGCTTTCCTTACCACCTTTCTGTCTTTTCAGAGTTCTCCATATAAACCAATGTTGTTTTTCTTTTAACATTTAAAACAAGATGGCTCAGTACGATTAGTATAAATAAAAAGATATATCTTTCAGTTTGTCTCATTTTGAAATAGTCTTTTCAGCCCTTTCAGCTGACGACTTTAATCTTTTCATAACTTTCTTAAAAATTCTTCCACTTCTTTATTCCTGAAAATTCATCGATTACCTTCTAAGACATCTACCCTCAGCTTTGCTGGATAAATCATTGAATATTTAAAGTTTTTAGATCACAGTTGTCTCTACTTTGTCAAATTCCTTTCTTTGTTTGACCAAGGCAGGGCTGAAGACCTGGAAAAACATTACTTTTGCATTGTCCGCCATAATTAATTTTCAAATATTCATATGCTGCTCCAAAGATCGCATCTCTCTTCCGGTAATTTAAAAGTCTTACCAGGACTGGTTGTGGTCACTGTTCGGCGGCTCTTTTGGGTCAGAGGGTCCGGTGAGCCCTTTCAATTTGCAGCTTTGCAATTGTGGAATCGATTCAACGAAACTCACTGGGGCTTTTCTCTCTATTCCTTCTCAGTCCAATAATCCTTATGTTGTTTCGTCTGCTGAAATTTTCCATGTGGTTTAATCTTATCTATCAGTCCTTTAGTTTCTGTGCCCCATATTTTTGCTTTTTCTTCCAGTACCTTCAGCCTGGTTTTTGTTTTGTCCAGCTCAGCCTCTGAATGAGTCATTCCTTTTAGTCTTCCACAACTTCTTTAATTTCCGTTACCTTCTCTGATATATCTCTCATCGTTGATTCCATAGTCGTAAAACGACTGCATAAAGTTTCCATCATGTTCATTGTGTACATCTTGGGCCGACCCACCAGCTTTGCTGCCTTCAGCCAATTCCAAGGCCCCTGTTAAGTCACTCCTCATCAGGCTTCCACTCGATGTTCCTGGCTGAACTATTCTTCAGTTTTTGTTTTGGTTGCCTCGATTGTTTGTTACTAGTTTTATCCATTTTTGATGATAAAATTCTGGTTTTTAAGCATTTTTTGTCGAGAGCTCTTTCAAAACACTTCTGCTCAGCTCATTAGCATGGCCATGCCGCCCAAGTACCAAAGTCTTAAAGCAAACTTTTTAATTAAATGTATTTGACAAGCAGTAACAAGAATACAGGACATGTAAGAGACAAAATATGCGTACTTACTTTGTTAGTTGGTGTCCCAGGGTCCATACTCTGCGTGCAGCCATCTTTGATTCCTGTGGGTATGCGCGAGTCTTCAGTTGGCTCATGCGCAGTGGGTTCGTGTATTGGAGTTCAGTTGTCACATGCGTGAGATGACTAACAAAGTAAGTACGCACATTTTGGCTCTTCCATACCCTGTATCCCCCATTATAGTTTGTCAAATGGAACATAAGCTGCGTAAATTTTCTATTTTTTCTTATACATTTTTAAAAATTTGGTCATATGTACGGAAATACGCAAGTCACATAGGTCGCAAGTTGGTGATTACCTGCACTTGAAGAGTACAGGAAAAGCAAGAAAATACTCAAGCAAGAAATCAGGAAGGCAAAAAGAAGACATGAGGCTTCTCTGGCAGAAAATGTGAAGGTAAACCCGAAGAGCTTCTATAATTATATTGAATAAAAGTTTAGTAAGGGACAAAATTGGTCATCGCGAGGATCAGAGTGGTCAACTATGTGTGGAGTCTCATGCAATGGGGGAGATCTTACACAAATTGTTTTGCATCAGTATTTACTCAAGAAACTGGCATAGTGTATAAGGAAGGAAGGGAAACAAACATGGAACATATGGAGATTAAGGAGTAAGACTCTGACAGTGAATAAAGGTAGATAAGTCACCTGGGCTGGATATGATAGTCCCTCGCACCTTGAGTGAGACTAGTGTAGAAATTTCAGGGGCCCTGGCAGATATATTCAAAATGTCCTTGGCCATGGGTGAGGTGTCAGAGGATTGGAGGGTACTCATGTTGTTTAAAAAAGGCTGCAAAAAATAAACCAGGCAGTTAAAGGCCGATGAGCCTGACGTCAGTCATAGCTAAATTATTGGAAGGAGTTCTGAGGGACAGGATAAATAGGTACTTGGACAGTCATGGGCTGAATAAGGATAGTCAGCATGGCTTTGTGCCTGGTAGATCAGGTTTAACGAATCTTGTAGTTTTTCAAGGAGGTTACCAAGTAGATGAAGCAAGGCTGTGGATGTGTCTACATTGGCTTTAGGAAGGCCTTTGACAAGGTTAGTTCAGAAGGTTATAACACTAGGTATTCATGGAAAGGTTGTAAAGTGGATTTGTAATTGGCTGTGTGGGAGAAAGCAGAGAGTGGTTGTGGATGGTTGCTTCTCAGACTGGAGGCCTGTGACTAGTGTTGTGCCTCAGGGATCCGTGTTGGGATCCTTGTTGCATCTATCAATGATCGGGATGATCATGTGGTAAACTGTGTCATCAGCACACTTGCTGATCTAAAGATAGAAGGCGCTGTGGACAGTGAGGAAGTTTTCAAAGTTTGCAGAGGGATCTGGACCAAAAAATTGCAGATGGGGTTTAATGCAGAGAAGTGTGAGGTAATGCATTTTGGAAGGGCAAACCAAGGTAAGACATACACAGTAAATGATAGGGCTCTGAGGAATGCAGAGGAGCAGAGAGATCTGGGACTACAGATACATTGTTCTCTGAAGGTGGTGTTGCATGTAGACAGGGTTGTAAAGAAAGCTTTTGACATCTTAGCCTTTATAAATCAGAGTACTGAATATAGGAGTTGGGATGTTATGTTGACGTTGTTTAAGACATTGATGAGACCTTGGAATTATTTGTCCAGTTCCGGAACCTAACCGCAGGAAGGATATCAATAAGACTGAAAGAGTCCAGAGGCTTATGAGGATGTGCCGAAGTCTTTAGGAGTTGAGCTACAGAGAAAGATTAAACAGGTTAGGACTTTATTCCTTGGAGTGAAGAAGAATGAGAGGAGATCTGACAGAGGTTTACAAGATTATGAGAGGTATAGACATATAGAGAGGATGTGAGTAGGCTTTTTCCACTCAGATTGAGGGAGATAAATTTGAGAGGTCATAGTTTTAAGCTGAAAGGGGAAAGGTTTAGGGGAAACGTTAGGGGGAAGTTCTTCATTCAGTGAGTGGTGAGAGTGTGGAATGAGCTGCCATCTGATGTGATGAACACAGGCTTTAAGAATAAATTGGAAAGATACTTGGATGGCACAGGAGGGTTATGGAATGGGAGCAGGTCAGTGGGACTAGCGAGATGATGGTTGGCACAGACTAGAGGGGCTGAATGGTCTATTTTCTGCGTTGTAGCATTCTGTGGTTCTATAGTTCTATGCAGATGTATGGAGGGCAGCAACACGGTGTGCAACCTGGACCTCATATCCATGCTCATTGTCACATTTGTTCTCTATTTTGTTCAAATTTCAAAAAAGAATAAGCAAACACAGCATTCTAAAGTCCTATAGAACAGCTTTCCTCAATCTAACTTAAAAGGCTTGCAATGATCCATCTTCCACTACCTAAATTTGACTCTGATGGACCCCAACTCCTCATTCACTGTTGTTTAGTTTCCAGACATATCAAGGACTTGGACCATTGTTCTCAATCCAAGATCACCAATGTCTCATTGCCCTTGGTCAAATTGCTCACTTACAGAATCTTGGAGAAAAAGAGTGATGAGGGAAAGTTTTCCTGGCAAGGCACAGCAGACAAGATTGAGTCAAGGAGCAACCATTACAAGCAGTGGGGAGTATTTGGATGTCATAAAGAACATGAACCCACATGTTTTCAGCATTGTCGTTTCCCTAGTCTTCAAGTTTGAAGTGAGAGAGAAAGCACTGAAAGCCTATCTAATCAAGCAACCTGATTTCTAACATGCTGGATGATCCAATAATCTTGTCCTCTGTTCCTGTGCAACATTTATTCAGTTCAATGTGCACAAGTGCTAAAGATCACGAGTAAAGCTCCTATAAAATGGGTGAAAATGGCACCATTACCCCTCCTACAGATAATTATCAGTTCTCCAAAGACAAATACAACCCTTCATATGGTAACATGTACAATTCAGCATTTTCTTTGTCAGCCACAAACGAGTCTGCAGCTGACGTGGACATTTACCCCCTCCATAAATCTTCGTCCGCGAAGCCAAGCCAAAGAAAGAAGATGAATAGCTACCACGAGCTGCGCGGCCTAGCATATTACTTCAGCGGGAAAATCTGACGTCCACGCAGTCAGAAATAAAAAAGGCAGATCTATCAAAATCAAAACAATTGCAAAGGTTGAAAATCCGAAATATAAAAAGGGCATCAGCAACCATAGAAAGAGAAGTGCTCAACATTTTAGGCCTGTGATCCCTCATCAGAACAATCAAGACTTTCTTGTTAAAATAGCTTCTCAAAATTATTTTCACTGCACAAAATGTGGTCATCCTGTCAATTTAAAAACGTAGAAACTTCATGAAATTAAAGACACCTTCAAAGCAAAAATTAAAGTGATAAATTTAGATATTTATACAGAAATTTGATTAGGAAAAACATTACTTAAAAGAACACAACAATGTAAGTGTATCAGTCCCATCTGCAAATAGCAAATTTAATCCACAATCCTAGAAAGATGCCATGAAACAAACTAGGTTTTAAAAATAAGCAACTTTAGAACACCACCACCACCTACAGGACATACATCATAGCCCAATATTTCCTGTTTATGTCAATTTACCCTCCTTACTACCTAGTCTAGGCACTTGCCAACTACATCCAACAAATGTGATTTTATGCAAACTAATTTTACATTCATGAGATAACACGGTAACAGGCCCTTTCGGCCCACAAGCACATCCACAACCCAATGTGTCAGCTGTAACTTGCATAGTACTTGAATTTTAAAAATAAAGCAGATAAATTGTCACAATAGAACTTCTGTTTCATGCTGTAACATACATACAGCATTTTTGCCTGTTGTGGATTCAAATTCTACTCCAAAAATTTGCACTTACAATTTAGATCACTACAACAGTTCCCTAAAGTGTCAAAGCAAATTAGAGATGAAAAGATCCATTAAGAATGGTCAAAGAATGACAATAAAAATACACTTTTAGTCTTGAAAATAGAATTTGTGTATTTAAACAGCGACAGGTCACTGGTTCACAATATGCCAAAACTCTCAAAATTCCAGTTGAATGCAAATATCAGTGTTAAAACATACGACAAGATTTGTAAACCTCATCTCAGGGACGTAGGGATTTATCAAGATTTTGGGTGATTTTACAAACAACAGGTCACAGAACTTAGTATCATCAAGGTGACCGTGTAAACAGATCAAAGAGATAATATTGTTCTATTACAAGTCATTTTGAATCACTATCATTTATCCATTTTAAAACAAATCCCAATGTACCCAGGGTAACTAGTTGAAAAAATGATATGCCACAAAGAGAAAGCCAATGGGATTTAAAAAGCAGTGCAGAACCCAAACGTTTAGGAGATCAAACAAATAATCCCACTTTTAATGTCTCAGGAGCTTTACTAGACATAATACGTCATGTAGAATGATACAAAAAAAAGGGCCAAGTTTAGTATCCAAGTGGCTGAAAACATAGCCAACATTGAGGAATGCAAAGATTCTGGGCTGTAATTCTGGAACAGAATACAGAAGTAAGAAACACCAGTGAAACCATGCAGAGGCAATGTCGATCATCAAGACTGGAACATTGAGGGGCTTAACATGGGTCTGTGAATGCAAGAAGCCAAGTTTCAGGTAAGTGGATAAAGGTTGGATAGACATGGATGAGGGTTTAAGCTGCAGACCACAGAAGGCTTTACACTGGGGGTGGGCATGGACAATAACAATTCTGGTGATGGAGAGAGAATGGGGTTAGAAGCTCAACTCACAATTAGATCGGGCAAAGGTTATTAGGGTCTTACAGAGCTGAATTGCCAGGGATAGACCCAGGGTAAACAAGTCAAAACAATAGCACGCATTGAAGATAACAACGGAGTTTTGCAATTGACTGGAATGATATTTCCACGCAACTGATACTGGATGCCCATTCAGTATCTCGTCAAAGTATACAGATCGAGTAACTGCCTCCACACATGAATGTTATCTTAGTGTTTGCTGTGCTCTTGAGGTTTCTAAATTAGTCATAAAAGATTAAACTAGGACATTGATGCTTAAAACATTTTTTTTTTTTTTACACATACCTAAGCAGCTGCAAGTAATGGTATCACTGTCGATACATGCTCTTCAAATCAAATGGAAGATGTCCAACTTTAACAGCAAGGTCATGCATTGATCCGAGACTCAAATTTCAATCTGAATCATATCTTCTTTGGTCAAATGAAAAATTATTTGATTAACTAATGGTTCACATTGTTAACGATGATTTACTAGGACAGCATTGATTTAATTCTTGAAGTGCTGAGCTAACTGATCATAATTTGGTGGCAATAATAAAGGGACAATTCCTTAATCTCTGACTGGTGAAGATGAGAAGTTTGTGGAGGTTTGGTATGACATTGGAAACCCTGGCAAATTTCTACAGAGGTGTGGTGGATACATCACAGTCTGGTATGGAGACACCAATACCCCGAGCATAAAGCCTAGTGGACACAGCCCAGGCAAAACCCTCCCCACCATCGAGAATATCTGTGGGGAACATTGCAATCAAGTAATCCACATGCTGTGTTCTCGCTGTCATCAGGAAAGAGGTATAGGTGCCACAAGACTCATACCACCAGGTTCAGGAAAAGCTGCTCCACCATCAGACTCATCAACAACAAATTCAATCAGGGACTCATTTAAGAACTTCTACTTTTGCACTTTATTGGTTTTTTTTCTCCTCTCTGTATTGCAGTTTGTTTACAAGTGTAAGTTGTGTTCAGTTTTTTTTATTGCACTACTAATAAGTGGCAATGCTGCCTTGCCCGCATGAAAAAGAATCTCAGGGTTGTATGTGATGTTATATATGTACTCTGACAGTAAATCTGAAATCAAATCAATGACCTAGCATTTCTGCTGCTAAGTCTGCTGGGAGATGCACAAGCATGTTGGATCCTGGAAATGGACCAAGTTGAGCAACATTACCCAGCCCCCTGGTTGCCTGTCCTATCATTTCTCAGGCTGGATTCACAAATAAAGGATGGACAGTTGGACAAAATGTGAAAGGACAGCAAAGTCTGGTCAAAATGCATCTGAAGCACAAACTACTGAACAGAGATGAAAGTTCTCATTCAACCCTTGACACCTGCTCCAAAAATAATCACGAAAACTGGACAATTAACATAGTATACCAAAGCCCAAAATTGGGCCTCCCCAACAACGTCATCATCCAGAAGATTAAATCTTAAGCTCAAATCTTTTTAGCTCAATCTTTCAATCAGGCTCTCCCATCTCCCACATCCACCAACCCCAATTGAGTGTTTTATTTCTTCTAAAACAGTATTATGAATTAAAAATTGAAATTCATGTGAAAAGCATTCTTCAATAGTGAAGCAGAGCCATTGGGACCATTTTTGGACAATGTAAAAGTAGATATTATACAAATACCTGAAAACAAAACCAGTGATTGAAACTGTTCCAAAAGATCATCATTTTATTTGAATTATTTTAATTATAGTCACCCATTGCTATTTTTATGTGAATTTTACAGAAGTCATTTTGAGCCTTTCTCGCAACACGTGTTTTTATTGTGATTTTTCCATTTGAAATGAGAATCATTCATTTCAAAAAAAAATTACCCCTCTTTACTGTCACCATTCTTTCTTCACTCTGGTTGCCAAGAGGGTCCGGTCCAAGCCATCGACAGCGGCCATGTTGATCCACCTTCAAATGAGAAGCAAAAGAAATTCCACAGGACTAGAAACAAGGGAAGCCCTGCAGGTTGATTAAAAAAAAAATTGCCACACAATAAACAGAAGCTCAGAAACACTCACTGCCGAGTGTTGATGGAAGAAGCACCGCATATAATTAAACCCTCTAAAGTCAACTACAAAGAGCCAAAGCTAAGAATGCATATACTAAGAAAAGCATCTAAAAGCTGCCAGATCTACTCAGCGATAGAAGCATCGAAAATCTCAAACAAAACATGCACAATTACAGTAACACCAGAAATCAGCAAAAAGGAGCGGCAAGAAGATTCTGTCTAAACAGGTTGCATACACAAATCTGCACCCACCTCACAAAACCTGCAGGCTAAGGCATCCTTGCCGAGTATAATGGTTTCCAACACACCATCTTAAATATTGCCCAAAGAGGATGACATGTGTCCCCAAACCGTGGGCCAAGGACCACATTGGTCCTCAAATCAAAGATAAAAGGAATGATATTTTCACCATTTTGTCCAGATGAAACTTTTGGGCAAGAGCTTTGGAAAGAACCGCTCTTACCATATTTTCTGATGGCTGCAAGTCTGTAATCAGAAGCCAAAAATTCATGAATGTCAGTTATTTAAAGGAAAATATGAATTTTAATTAAAAACATGATTTCCCTCCCACTCCTTCACCTCCTTAGCGAGAAGCTACACAGCTTTTAAAACAATCCATGTATTGTATGGTTAAAAACATTATTTTATTCCTGGAATTATATTTTAAATCCAGTTTAATGGAACAAAAATTTGCCCCAAATCCTACGTGAAACAAATTTGAATCACTTCAATCTGTGGACATGGTTCGACATGTACATTGGCAATATTAGTTTGTCTCACAAATGCTGTGACAGACCTGCTGTGTATTTCAAACACTGATCTGACCAACTCAGTGAAAGAAACAGTATGATTAGGTACTTTCAAATTGCAGCACCCGGGTTGCCCTCCTGGGACCCGGGTGTAATTAATGAGTCATGGGTGCAGGATGCACCTTTCAAATCGCAGCCAGACCTACCTGATAAATTGCCAAACCAGCGATTTAAGGTGGATTCCACACCCGCGATGACACAGTGAGTGATGAGTCATGCACTCACAGGAAGTATCAGCCATCATTTGCCCCCCCCCCACCCCCAGCAGTCAGTAGACCACCTGTCAGTCGTTCCCCTCCCCACTGGTGACTTGTCATTGGCACGAACAGGGTGCAGGGGGGGGGGGGGTGGGGGAATGGGTAGTGACAGCTCAATGCGGGTGTGTGGGAGCAATGGCCATCTTCCTTACACATAATTCCCCACATTGCTGCAACTATCTTCCCCAGATGGGGCACAATAGCTAGGGGTTTCCCTGTGATTCACGCATGAAAGCGCTGCCGTCACCAGAGTAACCGGGTCAGCCATTTCCCCTTTCAAACCACAAGAGCTGGACATCCGGGTTCTTCGACCACCTCTGAGGTAGGTCAGGAATCCAGTTGGGTTCTGACCGGATTGACCTAGTTGGACTCTTTCAAATCGCAATGTACCTGGGTCGTTAACCATGCAAATTGCCCGGTTAACCCTATTTTACATGGCAGTTTGAAAGGGCCTATGGATCATCCTTCACACTCATTAACATGGCAAAGATTTCAAAAACTAATGCAGGTGCAGAATAAAGGTTACCAAGGATACAGAACCATATAGTAAAAATGGTTTCAAAATAGTGGCACTGCTAGGGGAATGGCATTTTGATGAATTTGGTAATATGGGAAAGTACATCTGAAAAATGCAGAATGGAACCATGCTGTAAGAACATGAGAAACGGCAGGCCATTCAGTCCTTCAAAACTGACCCACCATTTGATATGATCACAACCTACCTTTTTCTTCAATGTCACTTATCTATAGATTCACTAAATATCTAAAATAAATGTCTTCGCCAACATACTCAGTAACTGGGCAGAGGACTCCTAAAATTCAATATCTTCTTGGAAAGAAATTTATTTTCAACACTTCTGAAAGATCAGCTCCTTCCTTCAAGCCACAGAACATCATCCTGAAATTTTTATAATTCAATGAAATTTTCTCATGCTTTTAAGCTTCAGAATCCAAGCTCCCTCTGCTTAATTCATGGTAAACCTTCATGTAAGTATTTCCTTCCATAAATTGAGAGATCAGACCTACATACAATATTCCAGTTACAGCCTTATTCTTGGAGTGAAATTCTGTTGAAGAAAGCCTAACATTTGCTTTACAAATAACTTGCTGAACATGCAGATTAATAGTCAGTGATCCACTCATGTCCCCTTAATTACTGTTCATTAAATGCTCTGCATTTGTTTAAATGGATGACCTTACCTTTTCTGCATTATATTTCATTCACCCTGAAGCCCCCTTGACATTCTTCCAAGATCTTTAGGCTACAGGTCTAACTCAACTAACTTGGAGATATTGCACTTGATCCCCTAACTTAAACCACCGATCGCAAGTTTTGAACTAAAAGATCCCAGCAGAACTCCACTAGACACAGTCATCAATATGAAAATAAACATTTTTTTTCTATTTTTGTGATTGTTAGACAGTCCTACAACCACATCAGTATGTTATTACCAACCCCACATGCTTTCATTTTATTTATCACGTTCCACTTTAAAAACCTTGCTGAAAGTCCTTCTCCAAGTTCCCACTTATTCCACCTTAAATAAATGAACAAGCAAACAGGACTTCTTATTTATAAATCCACACTAATGCAACCCAACTTTGATTTTTTTTTTACAAAGGGGCTCCATGCCATATACCTAGTGAAAGGTGCTACATTTTCTTTACCGATGTAGAATATCTAATCTGCGGTTCTATTTTCTCCTTCCTTTAAATTCTAATCTGTGGTAACCAAGCGAGAACCTGAAATTTTGGAAGATGACAACTAGCAGACCCCTTATAGCTGTCGCTTTCAAAACTTTTGATGCTTCATCAATTTATGTTAATTTATGGGCTGCATATCCACTAATGTTTCTCAAAACATAAATAAAAATCTCCTGCAATTCCTTATTTAAGACTGCTATTTCTTCCATGTTTTCTGCTTCTTCTTTACATTATTTTACTTTAGACTCCACTGCCTCCTAGTATAATGTTCAATGTCACATAAACCAAGGATCCTTTTTCACATAACTGCAAGGAAATGTGAAGTGATGGAATGAAGAACCAAGGCCAATAACTGCCCCTTGAAGACAAAACCTATTTCAAAATTTCCCAACTGTACTCCGATAACACAGACCCAGCTCCCAATCATAAAGCAGGTTTAAAAATTTCAAATGAGCCTGCACACAAGTTGCTAGATAGATTTAAGCCTGATCATTTATTCAGGCTTCTCTACAGATCTGCTCTCAGATTAATTCCTTCAGTCAGCCTTTGCCAATTTGGAAGCATTCTCTCCAAAACAGGCTGTGGGTTCTACTCCCACACTAAACCCTGGAGCAGAAAATTCAGGTTCTACCAGCGAGCTTCATTAAGGATGAAGTCTTTATCAAGAGACATCAAACCCTGCATTTTTCCCCTTCCTCCCAGTCAAGGGGTTTAAAGCATCCAGGGATGAAATAGGAACATAAGAAATAGGAGCAGGGGTAGGCCATCCAACCCGTCAAGCTGGCTCTACCTTTCAATGACATTATGGCTGACCTGATGATGGGCTCATCTTCACCTACCTGCCTTTTCTCCATATCCCATAATTTATGTAAAGAAAACTATCCAACTTAGTCTTAAATATATTTACTGATGTCGCCTCCACTGCTTCAATGGGCAGCGAATTCCACAGATTCACCACTCTCTGGGAAAAGCAGTTCCTCCTCCTCTCCATCCTAAATTACCACACTGAAACTTGAGCCAAGTTCTAGTCTCCCCCACCCATGGAAACAATTTACCTATCCTTTCATAATTTTATGTTTCTATATGATCCCCTTTTATTCTTCTAAATTCTAGTGAGTACAGTTCCAGACGAATCAGTCTATCCTAAATGAATCCCCTCATTTCCGGAATCAACCTGGTGAACCTCCTCTGCAACACCTCCAAAGCCACTACATCTTTCCTCAAGTAAAGAGACCAGTACTCCAGATGTGGCCTCACCAGTTCCTTGTACAGTTGTAGCATAAACTTCCTGCTCCTGAATTCAATCCCTATTCAATCCCTCCAACAATGAAGGCCAACATTCCATTTGCCTTCTTGATAGCCTGCTGCATCTGCAATTCAAGCTCTCCCAAGTCCTTCTTCATGGCAGCATGCTGCAATTGCTTGCCATTTTTCCTTCCAAATTGTATAACTTCACTTCTACCAAACCCTCTATTTCTCTCTAGACTCTCCGTATCCTCCACACATATTGCTTTTCCAACCAATTTAGTGCCAGCAGCAAATTTAAATACACTCTTTTCCAGATTATCTATATATATATATATATATATATATATATATATATATATATATATATATATCTCTTTTTATATCTATATATATATCTATATATATCTATATCTATATATAGATATTGTGAACAGATGCAGGGCCCAACAGCAACCTCTGCAGTACCCCGCTCACCACTGATCTGCGCCCAAAATGGCAGCACCTATGATTGGCAGCAGACACAAAAGGGTTACAGATTCCAGGTGACCAAAGGACTGGTGCAGGGCACCAGAAAACAGGGAGAACAGCTCCCCCACCCACCCCAGTTTGAGAAGGAGAAGCAGAGGAGAAGACCCTTAGGCGGTGACTTCGGCGGCCGACCAATGAGGGGGTCCGGGGGCTTAAGAGCGCACAGGCGGCGGGATTGTTGGCGACTCGAGGCGAGGAACTCACACAGGCTGCCGCCATCTGGGGTCGAGGGGGTCACACCGGGTGGCAGACTGCTGGAGACTGGCTGAAGGGGTATCGAAACTGGGACGCAAGAGGGTGCCGAGGGCACTGAAGGCTTCCTGATCATGTCGGACGTGCGGATCTGGAGTTTGGGTTGCTGATGGTTTGGAATGAAGGCACCCACAGATTCTCAGTGACTTGGGGGGTGGGGCTTACTCTTTTGCTTCTCTTTCTCTATAAGGGGCAGCCAGCAATTTCCATTGATGGCAAAACTCTCTGCCTTAGAGAACAAATTCAGTGCAGTACTGCAGTGTCTTTATTACCTGACAAGAAAGGAATCTGATGCCAACCAGAAAAACACCCTTGTATCCCAACTCTCTGAAATCAAATTGTCTGGGATAATGGGATCCTGCTGTGCACGGCCTCCAATCAGCGGTGGTGAATGGGGAGGCAGGCCTGCGGTGGGGAGAGAAGCCTCCCTCAGTGAGCCCACCCACCATCGACCCCCTGCCCAAAAGCACGCACCGCTCTCGAACTCCTGATTCTTCGTCAGATGGTCCTTGTAGGCGACGGTGCTGGAGCTGCTGTTGCCATCCTTGGCCCATTCGCGGCTCGTCAGCCGCCAGAGCTTCATCTCCTCGCTGCCACCTCAGGGGCACCAAACCATCCGCGGGGACTGCCAGGCCGCGAGCAGCCCCGCCTCTCTCCGCCGCCGATTGGCGAAGGCTGCCGGATTGACGGACGGGGCCGGCTGCGGACTGGGTGACCAACGCGAGCAGCCCCGCCTCTCTCCGCCGCCGATTGGCTCGCGGGGGTGGGGGGCCGGCTGCGGATTGGTGAGTCCTGCGTTCCCGCCCCGAATTCCACCCCCCCCCCGTGATTAAGTTGAAAGGTCATAGGCTGAAACGGCACGGCGCCCCTGCTTGTCCCAGATTCCCTTCCTTGATTGGCTGAACGATTATCAATAACAGTGGTTCCGCCTCCTCGCGGTGCGGTCACGCGCTCCAATCGCCCCGCCTCCGCCTTCTGATTGACAGATGGGGTGATTAGGGACACTGAAAGGTTTCTCAAACTTTTTCTTTCCACTCACTAACCAGAGCCCCTGATCTGGGGCCACAGAGAGAGGAGGTGAAGGTTGGTTGACAGCACAAGGTTTTCCAGTCACATTATACTTGTGTCATTTCAATGCATCTAATCCACAATTTAAATGCCCCCAGCTCCCCCATTAGCATTTGCCTCTGGATCACAAGCCATTACGAGTTTGTCATATACAGTGCCCTCCCTAATGTTTGAGACAAAAACATTTTTATTCCTTTATTTGACCCAGTGCTCCAGTTTTAAATTTGTAATCGAGCAATTCAAGTGATTAAAGGGCACATTCCAGATTTTTATTAAAAGCTATTGACCATGTAGGAATTACTGCACTTTTTAAAGTGGTCTGCTCATTTAAGGGCACCATAATATTTAGGACATAGCCATGGTGTGTATATCAAAGAGGTCATGTTTAGCACTTTGTGGCATATCCCTTGCATGCAAAGATTGTTTGATGTATGTGATTCATCGGGGTGATGTTCTGCCAGGCTTCTACTGCAGCCCCTGCTTGTTCCCTTGGCTTCTCCCCATCCTGAAGACATGCTTAATTAGATTTAGATCAGTTGACTTCCCTGGCCATTGAAGAATTTTACATTTTTAATGTTGGTTGGTTGCTTTAGCAGTATGTTTGGAATCATTAGTAAAGCACAAAAGTCTGCAGGCCCCACGGTTGAAGTAAAATGCTGGAGAAACTCAGCAGGTCACACAGTGTCCTTTCTGAGGCAAAGATTAAAGTACATAACCAATGTTTCAGGCTTGAGCCCCTCATCAAGGTGCGAAAAATGTTGGCAGGCATCTGAATAAAAGGGTAAGGGGGGAGGGAATGGCCACAAATACAGGAGGTAATAGGTGGAGAAGGGAGGGAGGGCAAAGCAGCAGGCAGGGAAGAATGGATGGCGAGGTGAATAGAGAGGTAAAGGGGGTGGAGAGCTGACAGGGAAAGGAGAAATTAACAGAAACCAGAAAAGTCTATGTTAATGACATTCAGATGGAAAATCAGGTGTTGTTCCTCCAATTTATGTGGACCTAGTGGGATAGTACATGAGGGGCCAGACATATGAGTATGGGAGTGTGTCACAGAATTGAAATGGTTGGCCACTGGGAGGTCTCCTTCACCGCCTCCCAGTTTCTCTGAAGTAGAGAAGGCCATCAAGAGAGCACTAGATGCAGTAAATCAATCTCACGGATATGTAAGTTAACTTTGCTTTACTTGAAAGGCTTATTTGGGGTCCTGGACTGTGGTGAGGGAGGAGGTGTGGGCATATAATGTGGCATCTCTTGCAGCCACATGGGAAGGTCATGGGGGGGGGGGGGTGGTGGTGGAAGGAGATATGAGTGGACAAGGAGTCACGGAGGGAGTGGTCCCTACAGAAGGCGGAGAGAGAAGGGAAATTATGTTTGGTGGTGAGATCTTGTAGTAAATGCACTAAATTCTGGAAGATAACATGTTGGATGTGGAGGCTGGTGGGGTGGTAAGTGAAGATGAGGGGGATTCTATGTTTGTTGTGACTGGGGGGTGAGAGGGGGCCGGGTGAGAGTAGGAAATGGAGGAGATGCAGTGGAGAGCCAGCCACGTTTGTGGAAGGCAGACATTTCAAAAGGTCTGGAGAGCAAAATCTCATCTTGGGAACAGATGCAGTGGAGACTGAGAAATTGAGAGAATAGAATCCTTGCAGGGGACAGAGAGTGAGGAAGTGTTGTCAAGATAGTTGGTGGGTTTGTAAAATATGTTAGTGGAAAGCCGGTCTCGCAAGATGGAGATATCCAGAAAGGGGAGTGTGTTGTCATAGATGGACCAGGTGAGTTTGAGATTGGGGTGGAAGTTGGCCACGAAGTAAATGAAGTATTTTAAATTTGCTGAATAAAGGACACTATTTGACATGCTGAGTTTCTCCAGCTTTGAGTTTTTACTGTTTGGGATTGTTGTATTGCTATAGGATAAAGTATAATCTAATGAGTTTGGAGGCATTTGCTCAAACTTGAGCAGGTAAGATAGAACATAAATGATACAGCCCTCAATGTTGTGCCTTCTTTTAAAAAAAAAGTACAAAAACCTCCCTATCCCATAACCCTCTATTTTTCTTTCATCCATGCCCACAAATGTTTCTATGGAGCAGCATTCATTTAGCTATTGCCATCAGCAGTTATATCATGAATGTATGTGCACCAGTACCTGTGTGCACCATACATGCCCAAGCCACAACACTCTCACCACCATATTTCATAGTTGAGGTGATATGCTTTGGATCATGGGCAGTTCCTTTGCTCCTCCACACTTTGATCTTGCCATCACTCTGATACAGGTTAATTTTGGTCTTGTAGCTGGCTGCTACAAGCTATGGCTCTGTGGAGCCTATAACCACAGAAGATAACTGAGAAAGAACACACTGTTCCCAGAAAGAATGACACAAACCCAGTTGAGTGGAGTTAACACTGAGCTTTATTGGGCTCACAGCCCTGCTTTTATTCTCAAGATGAGGGGCGTGGTCAAAACCCTCAGCACTGATTGGTGTGTTTGTGATCCCCTTTCCCTGATAGGCCAGTTAAGTTCTTGGTTGTGGCCCATTGGAGGGCAGCACTCTGGGCCTCGAGCAGCCTGCTGGATAGTCGTGTTCGTCCTTTTGTTAGGCCCTGTGGGGGAGCTGCAAAGGGCCGCCACAGTCTCATCTATCCAAAATACCCTTTTCCTGAATTCTGCAGGCTTCTTTAAATACTTCTTGGCAAACTATAATTTGACCATCCTGTTTCTGTGGTTAACCATTGGTTTGCATCTTTCAGTGCAGCCTCCGTAGTTCAGTCTTCTGTGGTCAGTAGTCATTGATACACCCACACCTGCCACCTGAAGAGTTTTTCTGTTCTCTGTTCTGACAGACAGGCATTTGGGGATTTTCTTCATTTTAAGAATTCTTCTGTCATCAGCAAGTGGAGATCCTCAGCCTACCAGTCCCTTTGCAATTACTGAGCTCATCAGTGTGAACTTTCTTCTTAATTATGTTTCAAATAGTTGATTTGGGTGATCTTAAGGTTTTATTTGTGTTTTTCAGCCTCAAAAGGCTTCGTTGACTTTTATTGGCACAAATCTGGTCCTCATCCAGAAAAATAACAACTTCAAACTCCAAAGGTGATCAAAAGCTTAAAAGCAAGACTAGCTCTCTTGTACCTGCACCAATGAAGCAATATACCAGAGTACTCAAACACCCGTGAAGCCAAATGCCTCAATCATTATGGTGCCCTGAAATGGGGGGAAACTATGTATAAAAAGTGCTGGAACTTCTTTGTTGTGTATACAAACAACCATAAAATCTGGAATGTGCACTTTAATCACATGAATTGTTTGATTAAAAATTCACACTATGGGGCAGTGGCAAATAAAAACAAATATCTGACCCTAACATTATGGTGGACACTATACAAAATATTTATAAACTGAAATTCTTACTTGCTGCAGAACAAGTTCTTCATAAAGAAAAAGACAATTAAAAGATACTGTATCTCTGGATCCACAGAGAATGAGAGGTGTCCATCATTATGAAATTGGGGAGACAGCCCACACCTTTTTCCAAGGGTGTCTATGGCCAATACCAGTAGACAACCATGTAAGATGAATGGAAGAGTTCAGAGGTAGATTTATCTACAGAGTGATGGATAGCCAGAATGCATTGCTGGGGGCAGTTGATGGAAATAAGAACTTTTAGAAGATTATTCGATAAACACCTGGATGCAAGAAAAATGGATGATGAGCTGTGAGTAGAAAAAGGTTGATGTGGAGTAGGCAAAGTACCTGCACTGTGCTGTACTCTTCCATATGATAAATACAAAAGAGAATCAATTTTCAGTTACCGTAGAGCAAGAGAAAAAAAATGGCATTTCAATAATGCTGACATTTCTTTCTGTGGTGTTTCTTTACACAGAACATTCTCAATAACTGTGAACAATATATTTTGTTCTACAACACATCCTTTAAGATGCTTCAGAATAGTCTATTGAATAAAACATTGTAGAATATAGATGATGTCTCATTAAATATATTGTTTGATTTCTCTATTTAATATTTTATAACAGAATACCGCAAGAATCTGCACAACTGTTATACACAGCACCTTCTTGAGGGCTGTACCTCACATAGATGTCTTAACTAGATGGGAAGTCAGGCCCAGTGATGAGCCTGGCTATATTTGCTACTTTCTGCATAACCAGTCAGTACACTATCCACAGAGCACCTATCTTTCTTCTTTCTTTGGCTTGGCTTTGCGGACGAAGATTTAGTTTGATAAAAAGCATTCAATGATGTCAAGTTTCCTCAGGCTTCTGAGAAAGTATAGGTGTTGGTGTGGTGATTCGAGGTAAGGTCTTCTGAAATAAGGACTCCCAGGAGTTTGCTGGTACTAACCCGCTCCAGCACCATCACATAATGTGGTCCCTCAGCCACCCTTCCAAAACTCCTTGGTTTTGGTGACATCGAGAGCAAAATTGTTTTTCTGGCATCATCCAACCAGATTCAGTCTTTTGACTCATCAATTCCCATTACTCAGCCAAGAACAGCGATGTTGTAAGTGAATTTACTGACTGCATTTGGCTAGTCATTAGTGTACAAGGAATAGAGCAGGGGACTTCACTCAGCCTTAGGATGCGCACGTGGATGGCGAGGAGGTGATGTTACCAATCTGCATTGATTGAGTGTGTTAATGAGGAAGCCTAGGACCCAGTTGTGGACAGCCACAGGTCCCTTAGTTTGGCTATGGTGTGATCATGTTGAATGCTCAGCCTTACATAGATGTTCTTGTGGAAAGGATTCGATCTGTTCCATATCCTTTCATCAGGTGAAATCCACTACATCCCTGTACTCTGATAGATGCCAATTCTTCAGTCATTGATATGCTGGCATCATGTCATAAAAACTGGCATATTGAGTAAGCCACTGGCATCATGGTTCAACCATCCTGTTAAATCTCTTATCCCTCCACACTTTTCAGAAACAAACCAACCTGGTGTTCACAGCCCATCAGGGGAATTAGCCCTGGGCTAATCTGCTATGCAGTGAGCAAAGTGGTCCAACAGAGCATCACCACCTCTCCCCCCTCCACCCCCCCCCCCCCCAAGTAACTTCACAACCAAGATTTACCTGCTTCGTTGTAATCATATATGTCCATCAGAAGCAGAGATAACCAATGGAAATATCCTGTGGCAAGCTGAAGTTTTTCAGCTGGTTAAACTCTGGTAGCACTGGTTCTACAAACTTGTATCTCAGCTCTGAACTGTATGGAAAGAGACTGCATACGCTATATTAGCCAGAAAAAGCCTCTACAGTTGAGTGTAGATTTCTCCATAGCTTGATTGGAGACTCAAAAATGGTGGTAGTTTCCATAAATGTCAGACATAAATGTCTTTCTATTACATCATAAGCCAAATGGAATATAGAACAGTACAGGCCCCTCAGCCCACATAAATGTACTCCAATAATCACTCAAATTCTTCTCTCCCTCAGTCTTCCATAGTGGTTCTCAACCTTTTCCACTCACATACCACTAACTATACCCTATGTCATAGGTGCTCTGTCATTAGTAAGGGATTGTTTAAGGTGGTATGTGGATAGAAAAAGTTTGAAAACCACTGTTTTAACTGTCCATAATTGACTCGTTATGTGCACAGTTTCATAACTATAGAAAATGAGCCAATGACAATTTTCTCAAGCAAAACATTTCAGTAACAATTGGGTTGAGAGCAGTGATTCTCAACCTTCCCTTCCCACTCACATCCCACCTTAATCAATCTCTTACTAATCACAGAGCACCAATGCTATAAGAATTACAAAGTGGGATGTGAGTGGAAAGAAAGGTTGAGAACCACTGGTCCAGAACCACCTATTTTTCTTACATTCAATGTGGAGCAGATCAAGAACTTCAAATTCCTGGGTGTCAACATCATCAAGGATCTGTCCTGGAGCCTCCATGTTCATGCAATTATGCAGTGGAGAGCATTCTAGCTGGTTACATCACTGTCTGGTACAGAGATCCCAATTCTCAGAGTAAGAAAAAATCCAGAGGGTTGTTAACTCTGCCTGTGACATCATAGGCATCAGATGTCACTCCAACAAGGACATCTACAAGAGGCAATGTCTTAAGAAAGCAGCTTCAAGGACCCCCACCACCCAGCCCATGCCCTCTTCACTCTGCTACCATCAGGAAAAAGGTACAGGAGCCTAAAGATGAGCAATCAGGGGCACAAGGACAGCTTCTTCCCCCACTGCCATCAGATTCCTGAATGAACCTCAGATGCTGCCTTGGACTTCTTGCACTATTGTTTTTTTAATTTTCTTTTTTAAAAAAAAAGATAGTTTATATAAATGTTTGTATGATGATGCTGCCACAAAGCAAATTTTGTGTCATGCTCTTGACAATTCTCATTTTATCCAAGTCTTTTAAAGATATTGCATCAGCCTCAACCACTAACCCCAGTCATGCATTCCAGGTACTGGCTGTAAAGATCCTACCCAAAACATTAACTTAACTAGATGTCCTTTGGTATGCTGCAAGTGCTGTGGTTAATAAGGGATTACTCAAGGTTGTATGCGAGTAGAAAGAAAAAAAGTTGAGAGCCACTGTTCTAAACTATTCACAATGACTCCAACCTTCATACCATCTGCAAACTTATTAACACCCTTCCACTCCTTTTCCAAATCATTTGGAAAGATCACAGTTGGCAACACAGTTATCGTCACACCTTTATAGCACCAGTGATCAGGACCAGACTGGGGTTTGAATTCCGCACGAAGGAGTTTGCAAGTTCTCAGTGTTTGTGGGTTTTCTATGGGGGTTCTGGTTTCCTCCCATGTTCAGAAACATATCAGGGTGAAGGTTAATTGGAGTCACTGACTCATGGGCCAAAATGGCCTGTTTTCATGCTGTCTGTCCAAATAGGGCTCACAGACCAAATCCCTGGGTAATACCACTGTCAGAATACATTCCATCTACTACCACCCTCTGTCATCTGCAGGCAGGCCAATTCAGGATCCATGCAACTAGGTTTCTATGCCTCATGAACCTTCTGGATGAGCCTATGTGAGAAAACTTGTCCAAATACTTAACTAAAATCCATGTGCACCCCATCCAATACTTTATTTGTCACCTTGATGAAAAACAACCGGCTCCTCACAAAGCCATATTGACTACCCCTAATAAAACTAGGCTTCTCCAAATCTCAAATCCTGACTCTGATAGTTTTTCTACCACTGATCTATAATTGCCAAAATTCTCCTCATTACCTTTGAGCAATCCTCTGGTAACAATCCTTGGCCAGGGAAGACCAGACAGTCATCTGACCAGGAATCCTTCAGTGGTTCCCTCAAAAAACAATCTTTCTGAACCTCAACATACTCCAACATTATGCTGACCACATGTCATTCCCTCTATTCAGTGAGCATTGAAGCCAAGTGTTAAGGATCCCCTGCATCTCCTCTGCCTCCAGATGAACATTGCCCCTTTGTCCTTGAACAATCATACCCTCTCTAGTCATCCTCTTGCTCTTCATGAACATGTATTTGACTAGAATCCTAACCAAGATGACTCAATATATTCCACAAGAGTGGGTATAGACCAGTGCTGTAAAATCCCCAAAACGTTTTGGCTATTTATCAACTTGTCAGTCTGGTCAATTGTTAGCAAGGTAATGTACCGTAAATTGCTCTGTGAAGCACATTTCTCAACCAATAACCTGTTCAGATCCTAAAGTTACAAGGACTATTAAAAATTGTATAATACACAGGACCTTCAGTCCAATTCATCCATGCCAACCAAGCTGGTTACTTGAACTGGTTCTATTTGACCACCATCCCTCCAATCTTTTCTATTCATGTACCTATCCAATTAAAAAAAATTATTATTTTTTTTTAAATACTGTATTTATACCCACTTCCTCTGGAGTTTATTACATGTATTCAACCACTCTGAAAGGTTGGCCTTTAACCCTTTGGACTCTTCCCATTTTTTAACTTTTCATAACTTTTTTTTAAATTTTTTTATTTTTCACACCATAAATCACATTAGCCATGATATACACTTTCTTTTTCACACATATACAGTGACTTTTTCTCCCCCCCCACCCTCCTCCCAAGCCACCCCCCCACCCCCCCCCCTCATCCATTTTAGGTATACAATCTAGGTTGCATTAAACCAGTCAGACAATGTTGTCATTCAACAAAAATACACCAGAAATTCTACTGAGTCCATTCTTTTCTTTCCTTCTCCTTCCATCAACTTATGTAATGATTGTCCCCGGTAGGTTTTCGCTATTGTATTTAATGTAAGGCTGCCATATTTGTTTGAATATTTCAATATTATTTCTTAAACTATATGTTATTTTTTCTAATGGAATACATTTATTCATTTCTATATACCATTGTTGTATTTTCAAATTATCTTCCAATTTCCAGGTTGACATAATACATTTTTTTGCTACGGCTAGAGCTATCTTAACAAATCTTTTTTGTGCATCCTCCAAGTCAATTCCAAATTCTTTGTTTTTTATGTTACTTAGGAGGAAGATCTCTGGATTCTTTGGTATATTGTTTTCTGTTATTTTATTTAATATCTTTTCATAACTGAGTGGGTGAACAACAGAATGAACACTAGTAAGAATCAGCTGGTGGTTGGGTTTCAAACCAGTCCCTGAAAACTGGGACATTTGAACACGAAGGGTTAGTCTTCCCCATAGTCTTAAATTTTAGACTAGATCCTACCAATCTAATTGAAGGAAACTGTGACAATCATAACCTGATTGGTCATAACCAAACAAAGTTCCTTGAAAGAAATTTCTTAAAGAAAACATCTCAGTACATCTCCACTGTAAATTTCATAAATATTAAAGACAGCTGCATTTACAAGTGCTTTTATTCAGGCAAAGAATACAATACAATTCTACATCACTAACATTTGTAAAAAAAGGTTGCAGTTTTCAAAATTAATGTTTTATAAAGCTATTATATTATTGAATTTAAACATTTTTAAATTATCCTGGAGATGATGCAGACTGGTTTGGATCACAATTTACAATATTAAAAGTTACAAAAGTGTCCTAATTATTACTGAAGACAGGTACACTGGGCAGCTGATGTTCACACATACAGCTAAATTCAACTTTCAGCTTGGATTACGTGGAGTAACGTTCAGTTGTTGGTGTTTCCACTTAGTTTGAAAGTTCAAATTCATTGCTGAGACCACAGGGCAAATGGCCATCAGTCACCTAGTCAGTTGGCAACTGAAGCTCAAGAAATAACCAGCTCTGGGAACCATTCTAGAAGACACAATGAGCACATTCAAACCAAACTTTTTCCAATCCCTCCCCCAACCTTTCCTGGACCCACACAGCAAAAAAAACCCACTATAAACAAGTTTGTAATCACATTTCTGACTAATTTACAGACTCCAACTGAATTTTACCAATAACCATTATCATTGGTAAAAAGAAACCAGCTCACTGTACATCATCAATCACAGTTACAGCTACTGCAATTATTGTGGACTGAGAATAGAAAATGGAACACTTGGCCCCTACCTTTGTCATTCCCTCCCTTGTAGATTTCATGCCTTCTTCTGGGATACTGAAGTCTGACAAATACTTTTTTTTCCCAATCAACTCCAAAAGCTAACAAACCCTGGGTAAAAAAAAAACCTTGTCCTTTTCAATGTAGATTCATCAGTTGGTTTCACAGGCAGTCCATTGAATTCTCTGGAACTATACTCAGTGCACTTCCAGCTCCAAGTCCCTTCAGAGGTGTACAGGTGGGAGGAAGCATTGCATTTGAACTTGGGTCAACATTTTCAATATCTTCCATTTTTTCACTAACACCTTCCCAATTGATGTGGAATCTGGTAACCCTTGGATTAGAAGCCAAAATATTTCGCTGGAGCTAGAGGGCAAAGATAAATAGATTCAGTGCCAGTTACACTAATGTAAATCATCCCAACATAACAAGATCATTCACACATTTCTGACAAATTTACAGGGCGACACAAAAAAGCCTGAAGATGCTGTGATTGGTGGTAAAAAAACAGTGCTGGAGAAATTCAGCAGGTTCTGCCACATCCAAAGGAGGCCAAAATATCACAAGCATTTCAGACCTTTGAAGTTACAAAGTTACTGGGATTCAAATCCACCTTTATGATAAATAAACCACTAACAAATATCAATTGCAGAGTGCTGCTTGGTATATGAAACACTCAGGGATGAAGATGGCAACTAAATTTCTAGACAAGACTATTGCAGGAAGACTGCAACCAAATCTGCCTTTGAAGTGATCCATGACACTATTAATGGTGCAGCTTGTTTCACTGTTACTTTGTATCATGGCCTCATAAGCCATCTGTGTGGAATTTTTAATCTCCCACCTCCCAGATTTAATGCCCCTAGATTGCAGGTGGGTAGCAGAATCTGGAGAGAATCGAACTTGCGGTTAGTGTAGGATTAGGACAAATGTCAGCCTGCTTCCATTCACAGCTGACTATTTCAATGGAGATAAGAGACTTGGATGTTCCAGGGTTCAAAGAGCAGCACAGGTAGGGTAATTGGGTGGCTCAGACTTGAGCTGGGAGGACCCGTTTACTGCACAGCATGTCCATTTTAAATTTAAATTCTGCAAAAAATGTATGGCTGAGTTTTGAGTTGTGTGTGGATAAAAGTTCTTCAGGATTTGGTACTAACGTTTGAGCTCTCTGAAAAGGGCACATTTCTTTGTCAAGATTAGATTGTAAAGCATCATAAAACATCCCACTGCACTTGTCGGACAAAAAGAAACATAGATGCAACTGCAGAGTAACTAGTGTACAATAATGCAGAAAAATCTAATCAGTTCCATGTAAGCAAACAGCAGGAATAAATGGTCTACTCAAACCTAATGCACAAATGGAAAACAACATTGCCGACCTTGGGCCATGGCATATTACATGGCAAGTTTCAATCAACTTTTACTAATATATACTGCACTGTGAAGCATAAAGTGCATCAACCTCAGTCACATTTTCCATAAACACGTGCAGAGAAATCCCAAAAAGGATGGAATATCTAGTCATATTAAAAGGCACCATATAAAGGGGCTATTAAATTGTGAAAGTCGACATACAGCTGTTTAAGATGGAAGTAGTAGAGCTCCTGATCCCAGGTTCTGGGCAATATTTTAGCACAAATAGGAGGTGGTGTGGCTGTTCCCTTGAAACAATATTGACGGTGGTTGGAATTATTCTTAAGGGTAAGGAAGCTGTCTCAGTTTTGATCATTAAGGTCTATGGCATAGATGGAAAGCACTGGGCAAATACAAAGCAGGGAAGAAAAACCTGACATTGCTCCAGGAGTTGGTTATCAACTCAATGGCCCATTCCTTTAATGGTTTTGTAATCCAATGAGTAGGCGAGACAATGAAGCAATCAGAATAAACAAATGGTAGTGTTAAGGCAGAGCACTTGAGGATATTTTACAAAAAGGTTTTGCTCAAAAAACATTGAAAGTTTCTACACAAACAGCCATTTAATCCATTGCGGCCAAAAAATTAGTGGTCCCACTTAAACCAGTGGTTCTCAATTGGGCCACATGTTTCCATGTGGGTCTTTAAACTGTTAATTCCACTAAAACCACTAATGTTTACTATCATTTAAAAAAAAGCTAGACTTCCAATTTTGTTTCAAAACAATTGATGTACTGTAGTCCTTACCTTGGCATAGTCTGGTTTCATTGGTGGGTTCTCTTTTAATTCAGGATCAGTATATTCATTATTCACATAATAGCCCACACGAATAAACTCTTGATCTCTGTACGTGCATGTGATGAGCACGACAGTCACACCAACTGCATCAGCATCCGGGATAAGACTTGCATTTGGGGCATCAGCCTGGAATAGCAGAGAGAACAATGGTTTGTATAATTTAGAAAATCAAGTTCATTTCTCATCCAATTGTACAAGTACAACCAGATGAAACAGTGTTCTCCAGTCCTCAGTGCAAAAAAAACTACAAAACATCTGTACAGTATATATATATATATATCTTTGGCTTGGCTTCGCGGACGAAGATTTATGGAGGGGGTAAAAAAGTCCACGTCAGCTGCAGGCTCGTTTGTGGCTGACCAGTCCGATGCGGGACAGGCAGACACGATTGCAGCGGTTGCAAGGGAAAATTGGTTGGTTGGGGTTGGGTGTTGGGTTTTTCCTCCTTTGCCTTTTGTCAGTGAGGTGGGCTCTGCGGTCTTCTTCAAAGGAGGCTGCTGCCCACCAAACTGTGAGGCGCCAAGATGCACGGTTTGAGGCGTTATCAGCCCACTGGCGGTGGTCAATGTGGCAGGCACCAAGAGATTTCTTTAGGCAGTCCTTGTACCTTTTCTTTGGTGCACCTCTGTCACGGTGGCCAGTGGAGAGCTCGCCATATAATACGATCTTGGGACCCTCATCAGTGTCTATGCTCCAACCCTCCATGCGGAACCAGCAGAAAAGAACAAGTTCTACACCGACCTGCGCAACCTCATCCAACGTACCCCTACAGCCGACAAGGTTGTCATCCTGGGCGACTTCAACGCTCGTGTCGGCAAAGACTCAGAAACCTGGCCAGGAATCCTGGGCAAGCATGGCGTCGGCAAGTGCAACGACAATGGGCGCCTCCTGTTGGAGCTCTGCGCAGAACAGCGGCTTGTCATTACAAACACCCTTTTTCAGCAGAGGGACAGCCTTAAGACCACCTGGATGCATCCCCGATCCAAACACTGGCACCTCCTGGACTACATCCTGGTGCGAGAAAGTGACAAACAAGATGTGCTCCACACCAGGGTCATGCCTAGCGCGGAATGCCACACTGACCACCGGCTGGTTCGCTGCAAGCTCAACCTTCACTTCAAGCCAAAGCCCAGGAACAATAAAGCCCCCAGAAAGAGGTTCAATGTTGGAAAACTGCAGTCAGACGAAGCGAGAGGAAACTTCCAGGCAAACCTCAAAGCAAAGCTCGACGTTGCAACCCGCCTCACGGACCCGTCCCCTGAAACCCTCTGGGATCAGTTGAAGGCTACCATACTGCAATCCACTGAAGAGGTACTGGGCTTCTCCTCCAGGAAAAACAAGGACTGGTTTGACGAAAACAGCCAGGAAATCCAGGAGCTGCTGGCAAAGAAGCGAGCTGCCCACCAGGCTCACCTTACAAAGCCGTCCTGTCCAGAGAAGAAACAAGCCTTCCGTCGCGCATGCAGCCATCTTCAGCGCAAACTCCGGGAGATCCAAAATGAGTGGTGGACTAGCCTCACCAAACGAACACAGCTCAGCGCGGACATTGGCGACTTCAGGGGTTTCTACGAGGCTCTAAAGGCTGTGTACGGCCCCTCACCCCAAGTCCAAAGCCCGCTGCGCAGCTCAGACGGCAAAGTCCTCCTCAGCGACAAGATCTCCATCCTCAACCGATGGTCAGAACACTTCCAATCTCTTTTCAGTACCAACCGCTCAGTCCAAGATTCCGCCCTGCTCCAGCTCCCTCAACAGCCCCTAAGGCTAGAGCTGGATGAGGTTCCCACCCTGGATGAGACATATAAGGCAATCGAACAACTGAAAAGTGGCAAAGCAGCAGGTATGGATGGAATCCCCCCAGAAGTCTGGAAGGCTGGCGGCAAAACTCTGCATGCCAAACTACATGAGTTTTTCAAGCTTTGTTGGGACCAAGGTAAACTGCCTCAGGATCTTCGTGATGCCACCATCATATATATATATATATAAATATTAAAATAGGGGAGGGGTGGCTCTGTGAGTGGAGAGGGAAGGGATGGAGAGATAGAGGAAAGACAGGGAGGGAGAACAGAGTAGGCTAGCAGAAAGTGGAGAAGTTGATGTTAATACCATCTGGTTGGAATGCACCCAGACAGAATACAAGCTCATCCGATTTTTGTGTGATATTGATAGACACAGTTGCATCCTCAAATATGCACAAAATTGTTTCAATTCAATTTTAGCCTCCAAATACACAAACCCCAAAATCTCAAACCTCTAATGGCTCAATATCCTTTAGGATACAAGACATTCCCTAGGTGCAGCTGCTATCCTCAGTTATAAAAAGACCCCTTTAGGAAGAGAAATCGCTAATTCTACTGGCAAAAACAGAAGGCATCTTGTCCCCAAGTGTTGGATCATGGACATTGATTCAGTTTATTCAAATTATACAGCTTAGATGGTCAAGAAAAAGGCACCAGTTTAAAAAAAAAATCAGTATTATTAAATGGCCAGTCACAGAAGTAGTAACTGTTGCAACTAGTTACCAACTATGAGGAGTTGTTATTGCCATTCAAAGAATGGATGCCCACATCAACTGAATGCCACAGCCTCATTTCAACCAACATTTTGTATTCTCGATAGCAACTTCAAGTTAAGCCATGGCCTCTCACTCATTTACTGCTTGTATTAATCTTGTTTAAGCAAAATGCTGCAGTAGTTCCACCTACTGAAATAATTACTGGCAAAGTGTTCATAGGCAATTCTCTTACAAAATGGAGAACCATTTTAATAAATGTTTATATAATTGAAATTACAATCAAAACAGCAGACATCTGCAACAGAACTAGTCATCTTACTAAAAGGACAGTACACTGAACTTTCATTTCTGTAGATTATCATTGCACTAGAAGTTTTGAAGGGGTTCACAGTCCAACTCCGATCAAGGGATTACAATGTAATGGTACAAACTATCTTTATCCAATTTGTGCAAAAATTCGACCGAGTCAAGCAAAACATGTCAAATAAGATTCATACACTGGACAGCAAGATTCATTGAGCAGCAAAGGTTGGCATACCAGTTAACACAACGCCTTTATAGTGCCAGCTATTAGGACCAGACTGGGGTTTGAATCCCATGGTGTCTAAAGAGCTTACATTCTCCCAGTGTCTGCACAGGTTTTCTCAGGAGGCTCCAGTTCAAAAATGTACCTTGGTATAAATTGGCAGTATGGCCAAAATGGCCTGTTACCATGCTGTATGTCGAAATGTAAAAATAAATAAATAACTTGCTGCACAAAATTTGCCTAAACATGCAGACAGGATCAGCACATTTTCCAGTGTTCCTATTCAGGGGTGAAATGTTACAGGGATATTTGCATTTGAAATACAGACAGCCCCCAGGTTACAGAGGTTCTGCTCCCTAGAAATGCCATTACACTGCTTTGACCAAGTCAAGCAACTCTTGGTAGTCATCTATACTGATCACCTTTCAATTTAGGCAGCTTGCCTACATTTTGATGACAGGCTCAAACCCGAAATGTTTTTATGAACCTTCAACCAGTGTCTGCAGGCTTTTGTTTTTCCCTCATCACTACATACACTTACTGTAATTCTTTCATTTCATTGAATAACCATACAACACTACCCACTAATAGAATATGTACTTGTGGTGCTACCACTATGTATATAAATGCATGTATGTGCTTATGGGCTGGACCGCCCCCTGAACCTGTGACTCCTCCCTTCCAGATATCCCCATAAAGGCTGTTACACCCAAACCCCTCCCTCAGTACCCACCTTGGAACTAGGCCAGCAACATACAAGCTGTGCTGACAGTAAGGTGATTAAAGCCTATTAATCACAATTCTGTCTGTGGTTGAGTGGTGGTACAATTTAATCACCTTAATTTTAGACCATGGACAAGGTAGTACAGGTGGATAGATTAGACACCGACCCCAAAGATCCGGAGGCTGACTAAATTCAACCAGCGGGTGCATTGCCTCAATGATTTCATGAGGCGCAACAATGTGAAGAGCGAAGACGACAAGAGGGAAGTGCTCTTTGCTCAAGTTGGCCACCGGGTTTTCCAAGCGATAAGAGTTTGCTACTTACTCTGAAGCAATGGAGTTCCTGCAGAAGCAGTACCGGGCCCTGATGAACGTCATATACGCACGATTCCTCCTGGGCAGCCGAAAACAAGCACCAGGCGAGTCAATTGACAATTATATGCAGGCACTGTGGCAGCAGAGGGGGTGGGGGGAAGCCAGAAACTGCCAAGAAGTCTCGACAGCTGCCCACCTTGAAGGCCTAATACGGGACATGTGTGGCTGGGTTCTGCTCTGAATGCCTCAGACAGACGCCTAGAAAAGTGATCAGAGCTTGCAGGAAGTAGTGGATTTGGCTAAATCGCTGGAGACTGCACAGCAAAATGCTGAAGCATTCTAATCAGGTAATGCTGGGGGGGGGGGGGAGAGAGAGACACAGGCACCATCATCTTGGGATGTGGGGTGCCACCACTATAGAGAGCCAAAAGTGCTACTTCTGTGGCCATGCAAAGCACTCCTAGAAGAGCTGCCCAGCCTGAAGTGCCACATGCTCCACTTGCAGGAAGAAAGGACACTACGCTAAAGTATGTAGGTCCCAAACTTCTCCCAGCAGCCTTGCATGCAGCTGATAGTCATAGTCATCTTGGACCACCCCACATCCGGCTCCACCCTAGACATCTCGTCCAGTAGCCAGGGACAGATCGACAGGGTCCTAGGGACGACAAGCCAGGGCAGCACTGCGTGCGCAACATGGGGCAGCAATATTGGCAAGTGCCGCTGAACCAACATAGTAGCGACTCGGACAGTGACCACACGCTTCCCTCCATAATTCTTGACCAAGACAGCCCATACCGACTGGCCAGAGTCATGCTGAACACTGAGGTAAATGGCCACCCTACAAACTATTTATTTGACACCAGAAGCAGAGCTTCATCCATCTGGTTACCCCAAACCCTCAAGGTCCTGAAAATGTGCTTTGGGGGGGGGGGGTCTTCTCTTATTATGCCCAGTGGGTCCCTAATGACACAGAAAAGCTTGTCCCCAGTAAAAATCAGCCACTTTTCCCCTGTTGGCAGAAACCCAAACACCGTTCACATGCATCGAGGGTAACATTGCCAAGGTGCTGATGCATGCTGTAAATGAATCCATCCCCTTCCAGATGAGATGGAGAGTGATGCATCAGACTTCACCCTGGCCACAATGCTCAACCAGGTAGGCAGACCCATGGTATTATTTTCCAGAACCCTCCAAGGCCCAGAGCTCAGGTACTCAGCCATTGAGAAAGAGGCCCAAGCCATAGTGGAAGCATTGCACCATTAGAGTCATTACTTGGCCAGAAAACCGTTTACCCTGCTGACTGATCAACATGCAGTCACTTTTATGTTCAACAAACAGCGGGAAAAATTAAGGACAAGATCCTGAGATGGAGAATTGAGCTATCCACATAAAACTACAAGATCTTGTACTAGCCCAGGAAGCTCAACAAGCCTCTATGCCCTGCCAATGCGCAGCTGGACTGTCTCCAAGTGCTCCAGAACAACCTGTCACCAGGCTCTACCCACAGCCTCCCCTACTCGAAGGCATCCAAGAGTTGACATGCAACTGCCCTGTCTGCACCGAGTGCAAACCCCAGTTCTACGGTCTAAAAAAAAACTCCCCTTATCAAAACCACCCACCCCTTCGAGTAGCTGAGCATGGAATTTAAGGGACTCCTGCCATCCACCAACAGGAATATGTACTTCCTGGACATCGTGAATGAATACACCTGGTTCCCCTTTGCCATCTCCTGCCCGGATATGACCATATGGTCATAAAGGCACTACACAGCATCTTCACTATTCAGGTACCCCCTGCTATATCCATAGTGACAGGAGGGTCTTCTTTATGAGAGAGAACCTGCGCCAAGAGCATAGCCATGAGCAGGACCACGGGCTACAACCCCCAGGGAAATGCCACTGTTTGGCAAGCTGATCTCTTAGCCCTTAAATTGAAAGGACTTCCAGTGGCAAGACACCCTCCCTGATGTGCTCCATGGTACCTGGTCCCTTCTCCATTTGGCCATGAACACACTGCATGAAAAGCTCTTTTCCTTCCTCAGGAAATCACCATCCAGAACTACTACAATCCTGGCTGATGAACCCTCCAAAGGCAAGTTAGACACTACAAAACTGGTCAAGAAGTTCCACCTCCACACCAACCCCCAGTACACCCATATGGAGTATCAGGACAGTCAACAGGACACTGTCTCCATCCAGGACTTGGCACATGCAGGAGACCCCTTGACCAACTAATCCCCTCCCCCGGCAACCCCAACCAACCAGTCCCACTATTGGCATCCAATTTCACACCCCAAACTCCAACCAAGCCAAACAGGACCACAGTACCAACACCCCCTCAGCCACCAGAGGCATTGCCTGTTGCACAAGACACTGCCCAGGAACTGAGTCACAGCAATAGAGGAGACCCTGGACAGGCTGAATCTGTAAGGGACTTTGGAACTAAAACAAACACTAAACCACACCACCCCGTGGGACTTTGTTTAAAAAGGAGGAATGAAAGTGGTGCTACCACTATGTATATAGGTGTACGAGCTGTATGGGTTGGCCCGCCACCTGAACCTGCGACTCCTCCCTCCCAGATATCCCCATAAAGGCTGTTATGCCCAAACCTCTCCCTTAGCATTTTCCTTAGAACCAGGCCAGCAACATACAAGCTGAGCTGACAATTAAAGGTGATTAAAGCCTATCACAATTCTGTCTGATTGGTAGTACAGTACTGTACCCAGTTATTAGAGAATACATTACCAGCTTGAAAATGCTTTAAAATGTATGGAAATTTCATATAAAGTCAGACCTCCCCAAGTTAGGTCATTTGTAACAAAAGGTGCCTCTATATTTTGGATCTGACTGAGACCACTGAGTGACCACTCATTTAAATGACCAATAGATACAAAAAGTAGTTTACTGACTTCAAGATGTTTCCATCAGTGGTGTTATCTCACGAGGAGAGAGAAAATATCAGTACATAGCAATTTAAAACCATAACGCATGGGAACCTCTGTGCACTTGAGGGCTGTGAAGGCTGGGATGAAGCAGCAGGTGCTACTATCATAGGGAGGCTTGGTTTTCGAGGAATATTGGAAATTTGTTTAGGAGAAAAAGGGAGGTGTACAAGAGGTATAAAGAACAGGGAGCTGACAATTTAAAGGACTACAAGGAGTGTAGAAGGAATAAGAAAGAAATTAGAAAGGCCAAAAAAAGGCACGAAGAGGCTTTGACAGACAGAGTAAAAATAAATCCAAAGGGTTTCTATAGGTACATTGAAAGTAAAAGATTAGTGAGGGATAAAATTGGACCCCTTGTAGATAGCAAAGGTAGGCTGAGTGAGAAGTCAGAGGAAATGGGGAAAATTTTGAATGATTTCTTTGCCTCGGTATTCACTAGGGAAAAAAATATTGAACCAGTTGAAGTAAAGAAAAATAGTGGGGAGGTCATGAAGCATATAAGGATAACCAAGGAGGTAGTGATGGCTGTGTTGAAAAAGATAAAGGTGGATAAATCTCCAGGACCAGACAAAATATTCCCAAGGACACTCAGGGAGGCTAATGGACAGATAGTGGGGTCATTAACAGAGATATTTAGGATGTCAATGGTCACGGGGGTAGTGCCAAAGGATTGGAGGGTGACGCATGTGTTCCACTGTTTAAGAAAGGGTCCAAATGTAAACCTGGGAATTATAGGCCCGTGAGTGACGTCTGTGGTGGGTAAGTTGATGGAAAGTGTTCTGAAGGATGGTATTTACAAATATTTGGAGGTACAGGGATTGATAGGGAGTAATCAGCATGGTTTTGTCAGGGGTAGATCATGCTTGACAAACCTGATTGAGTTTTTCGAGGGAGTTATAAAAAAGGTTGATGAAGGGAAAGCTGTGGATGTTGTCTATTTAGACTTTAGTAAAGCTTTTGATAAAGTTCCCCATAGGAGGTTAGGAAAAAAGGTGGAGGCATTAGGTATAAATAAAGAGGTAGTGAAATGGATTCAGCAATGGTTGGATGGGAGGTGTCAGAGAGTAGTGGTAGAAAATTGTTTGCCCAATTGGAGGCTGGTGACTAGTGGAGTTCCTCAGGGATCGGTCCTGGATCCACTATTGTTTGTTATATATATTAACGATCTGGAAGTAGGGGTGGAAAATTGGATAAGCAAGTTTGCAGATGATACAAAGATTGGTGGTGTTGTGGACAGTGAGGAAGATTACCGTAGATTAAAAGGTGATTTAGGAAGGCTAGAGGTGTGGGCTGAGAAATGGCTGATGGAATTTAATACAGATAAGTGTGAGGTGTTACATTTTGGAAAGGCAAATCTAAATAGGTCATATGCATTAAATGGTAGGCTATTGAGATGTGCAGAGCAACAAAGGGATTTAGGAGTTGTGGTAAATAGTACCCTCAAGCCTGATACTCAGGAAGATGGTGTGGTGAAGAAGGCATTTGGAATGTTGGCCTTCATAAATCGGAGTATTGAATTCAAGAGTAGGGAGGTTATGATGAAATTGTACAAGGCATTGGTGAGGCCAAATTTGAAGTCCTGTGTACAGTTTTGTCACCAAATTATAGGAAAGATATAAACAAAATAGAGAGAGTGCAGAGAAGGTTCACGAGAATGTTGACAGGATTTCAAGGTTTGAGTTACAGGGAAAGGTTGTGTAGACTAGGGCTTTTTTCTCTGGAGCGTAGAAGATTGAGGGGGGGGTCTTGATAGAGGTGTTTAAGATTTTAAAAGGGACAGACAGTAAACGTGGAAAGGCTTTTTCAATTAAGAGTGGGGGAGATTCAAACTAGAGGGCATGGTTTAAGATTGAAGGGGGAAAATTATAAGAGGAACAGGAGGGGAAATTTCTTTACGCAGAGGGTGGTAGGGATGTGGAATGAGATTCCGGCAGACGTGGTCGAGGCGGGATCATTGGTTACATTTAAGGAAAGACTGGATCGTTACATGGTTAGGAGGGGACTAGAGGGGTATGGACCGGGTGCTGGTCAGTGGGACTAGGAGGGTGGGGATTTGTTACGGCATGGACTAGTAGGGCCGAACTGGCCTGTTCTGTGCTGTAAGTGGTTATATGGATAGCCAAAAATGTTTAACTTCAATGCTATTCAGCAACTCAAGACAATTCATTGCTCGAGTGTTGCTGAAGACATTAAAGAGGAACTAAAACTCATTATATGAGCAATCAGAAGACCAAACGGAATTTAATATCAACCAGTAGGACACGTATTTAAAATTTAAATAAAGTGGAAAACTCAGTTCAATCAGCATTAGTAGAGAAAAAGCAAATATTTTGGTTTTGCCCTTTCACTTGCTGTCCAGATGATATGATCTATGGTAAGTTTTTCCCTGTACTCCAAAATCATTATCTATATTATAGTATTGCTTTATTATTCCTACTTCAGTAAAAGACAGTGCTGGAGATATCAAACAGTACTTTATATAGCAAAGATGAAGAGACATAACCAATGTTTTGAGCTGAATGTAGTTGTAGGTGGCCAAACAAAATGGTGGGGGGGGTAGCAGAGTCCTGCAGTATTTTATAGCAAATAAGATACATAACTGAAATGCTGCTTATGTACACTGTTTAACCTGTTGAGTTTCTCCAGCAGGGTTGAAATGGTCGGAGACTCGAGATCTCTGTCAATGACTCACTCCTGAACTGACATATCTATCCATGGCCTGATTTTTCATCTGGGTACTGTCCAACCAGGTGACATTAACATCAACTTCCCTGATTTCTGCGAGACCACTCCCTGTTCTCCATCTCTTCTCGATCCCTGTCTTCTTTCCTCCAGTTCTCCACCTAATTTCCTCTCCATTCACAGAGCCATCACTCCTCCAACTGTTTGCTGGTGTCCTCCCTCCCTTACCTACCTCTTACCACCTGCCTGTGGGTCTGCTCCTCCCCATCATTTTTCTCATACTCTTTGGCTTGGCTTCGCGGACGAAGATTTATGGAGGGGTAAATGTCCACGTCCGTCAGCTGCAGGCTCGTTTGTGGCTGACAAGTCCGATGCGGGACAGGCAGACACGGTTGCAGGGGAAAATTTGTTGGTTGGGGTTGGGTTTTTCCTCCTTTGTCTTTTGTCAGTGAGGTGGGTTCTGCAGTCTTCTTCAAAGGAGGTTGCTGCCCGCCGAACTGTGAGGTGCCAAGATGCACGGTTTGAGGTGAGATCAGCCCAGTGGCGGTGGTCAATGTGGCAGGCACCAAGAGATTTCTTTAAGCAGTCCTTGTACCTCTTCTTTGGTGCACCTCTGACACGATGGCCAGTGGAGAGCTCACCATATAACATGATCTTGGGAAGGTGATGGTCCTCTATTCTGGAGACATGACCTACCCAGCGCAGTTGGATCTTCAACAGCGTGGATTCGATGCTGTCAGCCTCTGCCATCTCGAGTACTTCGATGTTAGGGATGAAGTCGTTCCAATGAATGTTGAGGATGGAGCGGAGACAACTCTGGTGGAAGCGTTCTAGGAGACGTAGGTGATGCCGGTAGAGAACCCATGATTCGTAGCTGAACAGGAGTGTGGGTATGACAACGGCTCTGTATACACTTATCTTTGTGAGGTTTTTCAGTTGGTTGTTTTTCCAGACTCTTTTGTGTAGTCTTCCAAAGGCACTATTTGCCTTGGCGAGTCTGTTGTCTATCTCGTCGATCCAGTTCTCCACCTAATTTCCTCTCCATTCACAGAGCCATCACTCCTCCAACTGTTTGCTGGTGTCCTCCCTCCCTTACCTACCTCTTACCACCTGCCTGTGGGTCTGTGCTCCTCCCCATCATTTTTCTCATATGATGAAGAGCTAAAGCCCAAAACATTGGTTGTGTCTTTATCTTTGCTATAAAAAGTTCAGTTTGACCTGCTGAGTTTCCCCACCATTGGTTTTACTTCAGTGTCTGCCCCATTGCCAATTTAAAAATAAAACAGCACATATAAACCACACAAGCCGTTGAAATAAAACATTTGTCCTAGACAAAAGTAAAGGTACCAGTATTGTCATGTAACACTACATTTAGAATGCAACTGACCAAGAAACAAAAACTTAGACCAGTAAATTGGTGTTAAAAGATAACACTTCTATTTCAAGAGTATGACATTAGAAACCCTGGCAAATTTTGACAGATGTGTGGTGGAAAGTGTGCTGATCGGCTGAGGATGGCAATACCCCGGAGCACAAAGCCCAGACAAGATGACAGCCAAACCCCTTCCCACCATCAAGAACATCTACAGGGAGAACACAGGAGCAATCAAGGATCCACACTATTCTCACCATCAGGAAAGAGATAGAAGTGTCACAAGAGTCAGGTTCAGGAACAGCAGCTACCCCTCCACTGTCAGTCTCCTCAACAACAAACTCAATCAGGAACTCTTACTTTTGCACTTTATTACTTGCTCTTTCTCCACTCTATTTCAGTCATTTGTTTACATGCATACACGGTGTACAGTGTTTTCTGTACTCCCAATAAATGGTAATTCTGCCTCAACCGCAGGGGGAAAAAAAAATCTCAGGGCTGTCTAAAAAAACACAACGACTGAATTAAACGTCAAGTGGTTGAATGAAAACTTCTAGTGGACGAGCAAACCTCAGCTCAGTAAATAATGATATACTGTGATGCTCAGTAGATGATATATTGTGATGACAATAGGGCTGCCAGAGCTTTTACTGCTCATAATATAGTTAAGATGCACTGCAACACACTGACCTGGAACACGAACATGTGACGTCCCGCGGGCACGGGTCCCACCAGCACCGAGTCCAGCACCTGGTCGTGCTCCTCGCTCTCGGCAGACCCCACGTAGATGATTTTCCACTCCAGATCTAAAGAAGGGGGGCGGCAACACACAGACAAGTTCAGGGTCCCCCCGGTCCCCACGCAAGGCAGCCCGGGCCGAGCCCGAGCGCGCGCGCCGCGACTGATTGACAGCTCGACCGGCCGCAGCGCCAATCACGGGCCGGGAAGCGGCTGACGCGCGCCTGCGCCCCCCTCCCTCTTCCTCCACCTCCTCACCGTCCGGCAGGTCTTCGATGCACTCGAAGGTGATCTCGAACTGAAAGGGGTTGTTGAAGGGAGACGGGTTATCCAGCACCACGACGTTCAGCACCTGCACCTTGGCCATGGCCTACGGGTAGAAGGGGAACTAGAAAGGGCCGGCGCCGGGCTCCGCGTTCCACCGTCCGTCCCCCGCTCCACCGCTCGCAACCTCCTTCCCTCGCCGCCTCACTTGCATTGCGCGCCTCTCGCCAATGCGTGCATTTATACCGCGGTCGTTCTCGCGAGAGTTCCCACGGGGTCACTCCGTTCCTTTCGATAAACTTTCTTCTCAAAGCAAGTGGACGGTGACGCGGCGTCGGCGGCGACCAATCAGCGGGCGGGAGCGGTGGCGGCGGCGGCGGCCAATCAGCGGGCGGGACTGGTGGCGGCGGCGGGAAGGGCCATTCGGATTGCTGAGGTTGACGGAGTTTTGGGAGCGTGAGATCGAGGGGCGCTGGGTGGCACTGTGAGTTGAGGAGTGGTTGAGGGGTGCCGGGCAGGGTTGAGGGTGTTGGGTGGGGTTGATGGGTGCCGCGCAGGGTTGAGGGGTGCTGGGTGGGGTTGATGGGTGCCGCTCAGGGTTGAGGGTGTTGGGTGGGGTTGATGGGTGCCGCTCAGGGTTGAGGGTGTTGGGTGGGGTTGATGGGTGCCGGGCATGGTTGAAGGGTGGTGGGTGGGGTTGATGGATGCTGGGATTGAGGGTTGATGAGAGGGATCAGGTGTCGTGTGGGATTGAGGCTGATGGAGAGGATGGGGGGGTGCTGGGTGGGGTTGATGGGTGCCGGGCAGGGTTGAGGGATGGTGGGTGCCGCGCAGGGCTGAGGAGTGATAGGTGGGGTTGATGGGTGCGGGGCATGGTTGAAGGGTGGTGGGTGAGGTTGATGGATGCTGGGATTGAGGGTTGATGAGAGGGATCAGGTGTTGTGTGGGATTGAGGCTGATGGATGGGATGGAGGGGTGGTGGGTGGGTTGGGTCACACAAAGACTCCCTGTTGAAGCCTGTTGAAAGGATACTATGCGGTGTCTGTTGAGTTGTAGAGGACGATGGCACTGGAGAGTCAAGGCAAATGAGCAGCTTGGCTGGCGTGTCATTCAACAGGAAAGGGTGCAGAAAAGATAGGCATATAAAATCATGGTGAAAACAGAAATGCTGAAGGAACTTGGCTTGATCCCTTCTTCAAGGTACAAGTGAAAAACGAGAAGGCATCTGTGAAGTCTGGGCAGAGAAAGTGGGAAGAATGTGAGGGGAGGAGTCCAGACCAACAAATAAAGGGTTTTAATTGGATATGATAAGAGGAACATTGAGAATTGATTTTTTAGCTCTGTGAGAGGAGACAGAATTAGAGGAAAGGCGATAGAGAAGAAGAAAGTTGGTGGGGGTGCGGGGTGGTCTAATGCAAACCAGCGAAGTTGATGTTAATGGCATCCAGTTGGAGGGTGCCCAATCTGAAGATGAAGTGTTGTTCCTCTAATTGCGGGTGGTCTTAGTCTGGCAGGCATGAGACTAGTGCATGATATAAAATAATTGAGTTATTTAGCCCAAATGACTGCATGATTTGGGGTTATTTTGAGGATATTTGTGCTGTCCAGTTGAGAGTGTCGTCCCATGTGTCTGCATTCAGCCCACATCCGTAAAATATCATTGGGGGCTCTCTTCCTACCACGAAGAACAACTTCAACACTCGATGCAGGCAAAAGACAATAAACATTGTGAAGGACTCCACACACACCCCTCATGTAAACTATTCTCTCCTCTGCTATCTGGTAGGAGGTACTAAAGCACTTGGGCCCTTATGTCCAGATTGGGGAGCAGTTTTTTTTTCCCCAAGCCATCAGACTCTTGAATTCCCAGAACATTTATGGATAGAGTACCATGTATATGTCTTAATATTTTAATGTGTTTAACTTCTATTCTAACATATTTATGTAAATATGCTCCATGGTCCTGGAGAAACGCTATCTCTTCTATACTGTGTGAACGTGGTATGAACGATAAATAAAAATGACTTGACTTGATATCCTTCAAAGCCATCCTCAACCATCAATTTGTCCAAAAGATCTTTGAATGTTGTTGTTCCCCTTTCTGCAGTTTACTCTTGCAGCTTGTACTAGATACGGACTACCCCAAGGAAAAAAGTTGCCACTCTGGTCCCTCAAACTTCTCCCCTTCATAAATCTATGCCTTCTATATTGATGTACTTCCCATATTCCTAACGACACCATTCAGATAGTAAGCTGCCTTCCTGTTCTTGCCACCAAAGTGGATAGCCTCATATTTGTCCACATTAAACTGCATCTGCCCACTCATCCAATCTGTCCAAGTCACCCTTTATTCTCATACAATTGTCCTCACATTTCACTCTGCCACCCAGCTTTGTGTCATCTGAAAATTTGATAATGTTATTTTTAATCCCTTCACCTAAATCATTAATATATATTGTAAATAGCTGCAGTCTCAGCACCAAACCTTGCGGTACCCCACTAGTCACTGCCTGCCATTCTAAGAGGGACCTGTTAATCCCTACTTCTTGTTTCCTGTGTCCCAACCAATTTTCTATCCATATCAGAACCCTACCCCCAATTCCATGTGCTACAATTTTGCCCACCTACGTGGGACTTTATCAAAGGCTTTCTGAAAGTCCAGGTACACTACATCCACTGGCTCTCCATTGCCCATTTTCATAGCTACATCCTCAAAAAATTCCAGAAGATTAGACAAGCATAATTTCCCCTTTGTAAATATATGCTGGACCGATCCTGTTACTGCTATCCAAATGTGTTGCTATTTATTATTAAAAAAAGGTCTAAACCTACAAGCAAAAGCTAAGCTGTTTGGCAAGCAGAGAAAAAAAGAATTCTTAATCAAAATAATAAATTATCTTATTGGTCAACACTTCTGCATTCATATCAAATCAGAGGATTCTGAAAGTAATTCATAAAAGGTCCCCACAGTGTTTGAAATTCACTTTATCCTGAAACATGGGAAAGAATTAATAGACTAGTTAATACTTCTTCACTTTTTGTGCATCATTCTTTAATATGAATTAAAATAGTTCATCGAACTTGTATATCTAAAATATGAGATCTACTCATGGCTTCATTAACTCATATGTTTTGGTCATGTCCTATGTTAGAAACATGTTGGAAAGATATTTTAAAAACTATCAATAATACTGGTTATTCAATTACAGCCTAACCCCTTAACTGCTCTTTTTGAAATTATCGATGTTGGTTGTTTACCTCCTTCTGCAGATCGATTATAGCTTTTTCTACATGATGAGCTACGAGCCATTTTACTTCAATGGAAGGGCTCTGATTCTCCTCCATTATTTCAATGGCTTTCTCATGATATGTCTTAAATCTAGAAAAAAAATCTTAAGTCGTACTTTAGATACAACTACTAAATTTGAAGAAATATGGAAACCATTTATTGAAAACCTTCATGTGATATAACTGATGTTATTCTATGAATTAACTCTTCTGTTCCAGATGTAATATAATTCTTGCCGTTTTTCTTACTGTAGGTGTGGACCGGAGCTATGTTTTAAACTATTTGACAGATCCTCAGGATAGGCTGCTCAGTTTTTTTGTTGTTTTTTTTAATTATAATTTTTTTTTAGTAGATTAATTGGGTTTTTTAATATATAATATAATTTTTTATTTATCTCTACTTTGTTAGGAGAATTATTTCTAATATGTTACATTTTCACTTGTTAGAATTTCTACATGTAGACTTGGACATTACCATTTTAATTGTTATTTCTATTCTTATGTTGTGTATATTATGAAATGTTAATAAAAAAAAAAGAAATTTAAATCCAAATCAGAAATTGAGCATCTATTCTTCTCTAAATTTAAGCATGACATGACATCATGTAGCCATTGGGTATGAGTGTGGAGCATTGTCCTTCCATCTGAGCAACACTGCCCCCTAGCCATAAGAGAAGTAAAAGCTAATACATGCAAATCGGATGCCGCTACAGATATGCCACTCTCTCCAACATTACCAAACAAGGCAGTTAAAGGGTTAGGCTTAAAATCAGAAAAAGTTTGAAATATTTTCATTCCAGTATTTCTCAAGGTTCTGGCATGTCCAAAACATGAATTGATAAAGCATTTCAATTATTACATCTATCACAAGAAGGAGTTACATCCACATAAAAATGAGATAATTTGACTTTGACGTGTGAGCTCTGTGGACTACTTAAATTGTAGGAGGGAGTGGTAGGCACATAAATATAAGGTTATCAACCAATTTGAAAATTGCATTCCAAGTTAATTCAATGATTGAATGATGTAGGTCCTGTTCCCAGGCTTTTTAAATTTTATCTAAAGGAACCTCTTTTATACCCAACAACATGCCATAAATGTTAGAAGTTGAACAGTTATAAAAAGGTTATCAATTAAAATTTACATCTGTGCTCTTAGGGAATGTATGTAATTGAGATCGCAAAAAATCTCTAATCTGTAAATAATGGTAAAAAAAGAGTATTTGGTCATCTATATTTAACAGACAGTTGTTCAAAAGACTTCCTTTGATAAATAAATCTTTCAAACATTTAATGCCTAATCTGTACTATTCTTTAAATGCTATGTCAATCATGAAAGGTTTAAAGAAACAATTAGAAAAAATAGGACTGAAAGAAAATCTCAGTAAGCCAAAATGTTTTCTAAATTGTATCCAGGTCCTCAAAGTATGCTTAACCACTTAGTTATCAGTTAATTTATGTCAAGATATAGGAAGTGAGGATTGGACAAGGGGAATAATAGAAAATTTTGTAACAGAATTAGATTCCAAAGAAACCTATATTGGACAGTCTTCACGGTTAATGTTTTATGACCAAAATGTAAGATTTTATATATTGACTGCCTAATACAAACTAATATTTGGTAAGGCTAAATCTCCGTACTTTTGTTTTTGTCAATGGATTTTGTTTAGGCGAGGATGTTTAGTCTTCCATATATGATTAAGTCAAGAGAATTTTTAAAAAGACAGGAAAAAAGGCAAAGCATGAAAATGGTATATAAATTTAGGTAATACAGTACAACTCCATTTATCCAAAATTGGATCATCCATTGTTTTGGATATCTTCATTTATCCATAAATTTTCAGAGATGAACAGACGTCACCTCTGGGTCCAAATACATTTTGGATAAATGAGGATATCCAAAGCAATCAGAAATCCTCAGTTATCCAAATTTTTTTTGGAGCTGAACTGAGCTCACAGATTGTCCTCATTTCAGATAAGGCCCTCCCCTCTTTCTTTCTATTTATTCTTTACCTACCTCTGTTTACTTTTCTCTACAACTCTCTCACTCAAACGGCATGCCACTGTCTCTCAGCCGCAAGCAGTCGGAAGAATCCCTCGTCCTGGCATCATCAAGAAGAGCAGCTTCTCGGGCAGGAAAGGGACCTTGGTGGGGAGGTGTCGATGATCATCAGCGGCAGTTGGGAAGGGGAGTGTGCGCAAGCGAAGCCTGGGTCTGTGTTAGGCTCCAACATCGAGAACGGCGCGAAGCTGGAACGGCCCCTGCCTGAATGAGCTCACAGGACAGGAGCCCGCTGACTCGCCAGTGAGTGTTCCACCAGCCTAGGAAGCCTCCCTGGGGATTGGCGACAGAGGTGGGGATGTGTCACGGATCAGTGGTGGCAGTTGGGAGGTCTCAGTGATTGGCAGTTGCGTTGGGGATTGGAAGTGGCCAGCATTTTTTGGTAAGAACGAAACATTTTAATGCTTAAAAAGCCTTCCCTTGTTTAAACATTGATACAAGTGATTTGCTGTTGCTATTGGACTTATTTTTTAAAATGACCATTTAACCGAAAAATATATTCATCTAAGGTGGAGTGCAGTGTGCGCAGTACTGGCCCCACCCTTTACACCCATGGTTCGTGTGCCGTGGCCAAGCAAGCTGGGACGTGGCAGCGAGGTCCTTGGGTCGTAGGTTTTATATCGGAGTGGCCTTCTCCTATGCAGGTTTCTTACCCGGGCTGGAGGGGTCTGCCTCCCTTCTTAGGTCGGTCCATACTACCCGGACCGGGGCCGAGGCCGCCGCTGCTCTCCCTGTGCCCTGACTGGGGCCGCCGCCTCCAACTCTCTGCCCGGATCAGGGCCTCCGCCTGCCTCACTCATCAGCCAGCTCCCCACCATGACTACCAGCCCCCCCACATCTCCATCGGGCACACAAAACTCAAAACGGTCAACCAGTTTACCTATCTCGACTGCACCATTTCATCAGATGCAAGGATCGACAACGAGATAGACAACAGACTCGCCAAGGCAAATAGCGCCTTTGGAAGACTACACAAAAGAGTCTGGACCGGCATCACCTACGGCTCCTAGAACGCTTCCACCAGCGTTGTCTCAGCTCCATCCTCAACATTAATTGGAGCGACTTCATCCCTAACGTCGAAGTACTTGAGATGGCAGAGGTCGACAGCATCGAGTCCACGCTGCTGAAGATCCAGCTGTGCTGGGTGGGTCACGTCTCCAGAATGGAGGACCATCGCCTTCCCAAGATCGTGTTATATGGCGAGCTCTCCACTGGCCACCGTGACAGAGGTGCACCAAAGAAAAGGTACAAGGACTGCCTAAAGAAATCTCTTGGTGCCTGCCACATTGACCACCGCCAGTGGGCTGATATCGCCTCCAACCGTGCATCTTGGCGCCTCACAGTTTGGCGGGCAGCAACCTCCTTTGAAGAAGACCATAGAGCCCACCTCACTGACAAAAGGCAAAGGAGGAAAAACCCAACACCCAACCCTAACCAACCAATTTTCCCCTGAAACCACTGCAACCGTGTCTGCCTGTCCCGCATCGGACTTGTCAGCCACCAACGAGCCTGCAGCTGACGTGGACATTTACCCCCTCCATAAATCTTCGTCCGCGAAGCCAAGCCAAAGAAAAAGAAAGAAGATAGTCAACTAAAATAGATCAAGTCCCGACCATTTCAGATGATTAGAGTTGTATATTCTTTTTAATAGAGTTGATTCAACCATCCAACGATTAAAAAAAGGGGCAACCAATTAGATAATTCTCCTCTGACATGTGATTAAAGTGAGAAATTTTTCTTTGAATGTTTTTATAATTTTTAGTGATAATTACACCTGTGACAGAGTATATAGATATATATAGTTATGTTTTTGGGAGATAAATTGGGGAAGGTTTGTTAGAGTAGGTCACATGCAAACACTTTAAAGCAGATCTTATTTGAAATACTGGAGCTCAGCTAATGATAGATATAGTGGCTTCTTTCAGCTTTTTGCAAGAGCTTTGAAGAGTTCTCAAGAGACTTCACTAATGGATTGTTGTTTATCAAAAGCAACAGATGAAAGATTGTTGGAGCTGCATATTGTCTGTAGGAGAGCTTGCTGTTGTAAGAGGGTCATGTGGTTTTGCAAGCAGAGAGAGTCAAACAGTCTTTCTCTCAGTGTGTGTGTAAGAGAGAGAAAAGCAGAGATGACTTGACAGTGTTACAACCAGCAAGAGCAGGTGGGACTGAAACAGGACAAGCTGGCAAGCCTTTGGAAGAAAGCCTGGTCAAAGCTCTTGTGGTCCATGCAAGAGGAGAGGACTGGCTGTTTAATGTTTCACTTGGAATAAGAGAAACAAAAAGGAACTCTGGTGACCTGAAAGAAAGAGTTTATTGTTTGGAGAACTCCGATGGGGCAAGTTTCATCAGCAAGACACTGAGGTGACTGATGGAAACACATCAACTGGAACAACACATCTCTCTCTGAAAACCGTAAAAAACCTTCTGAGTGGTAGCCATTTACCTTTCGAGCACCAAAGCTTGGTTAACTTTCATCATATTAAATTCTGTGCACAGTATAAGAATTGCCTGCAACCAGTGAACTTGGAGGAATGAGATTGGACTGTGAACCAAAGAACTTTTCTGTACTTACACACACATTACATATACATGTGCTTAGAATTAGAAGGGGGTTAAGTTGGGTTAGTTAAGTTAATAGTGATAAGTTAAAGTTTGATTCTATTTTCATGTTTAAAGATAATTAAAAGCAACTTTTGTTTAAGTAACCATTTGTCTTGGTGAATATCTATTACTGCTGGGTTTTGGGGTCCTTTGGGCTCGTAACACACCCAAATAGGTACATTTATTTCTTACAATTTTAAACAGAAGGTTAGTATTTATTGGTGTCAGATTATTCAAATGAAAACGTTCACTCTTATTTGGATTTAATTTATAAGTTGAAATTAAACTAAAATGAGAAATGAAAGAAAGCATAGAAGGCAATTCTCAAAATTAGAAATAAATAATAATGCATATTCAGCATAAAGTGAAACTTTGTGGGCAGTGCCCTTCCTTAAAATAACAGTAATACTAGATTCTCAAAAAGCAATAGCTAAGGGTCCTAAAGCCACGTCAAAAAGCAATGGACATATGCAAATGGCATATTTGTCTGGGTTCACGTTAAACTTAAAATATTTTAGAATTCTGAAAATTATTAAGAATACAGGCAGAGGTGATAGATATAATAACTTAATCCAATGAATAAAGTTAGCTCCAAAATTAAATTTTTTGAATTTGTTAAACAAATAATTCTAGGCTCTGCAATTCCAGGATGCCTTCTCTGCATCCAGAGGTATCACACATTCTAAAAACTCCTTACAAAGAAAGTATACAATATTTAATAAATGGCATAAATTGGAATGATTTTTAATGAATCCAGTCTGATCATCAAATACAATAAATGGCTAAATATTTTCAAGTCTACAAGCCAAAACATTGGATAGAATTTTAGTGTCAACACTGAGTAGAAAAATTGGCCTGTATGAAGAACTGTCAACTGGATTTTTAATTCAAATGAGACAGATATATAAACGAGGGTTTGAAGTTAGAGTATATATTTGATCTAATTCAGTGGTTCTCAACTTTTTTCTTTCCACTCACATACCACTTTAAGTAATCCCTATGCCATCTGTGATTAGTAAGGGATTGCTTAAGGTGGGATGTGAGTGGGAAGGGAAGGTTTGAGAATCACTGCTCTAGACCCAATTGTTATTGAAATATTTTGCATGAGAAAAATTGTCATTGGCCTATTTCCTTTGGAGTTATGAAACTGTGCACATAGTGAGTCAATTAAGGACGATTAAAACAGTGGTTTTCAAACCTTTTTTTCTATCCACATACCACCTTAAACAATCCCTTACTAATCACAGAGCGCCTATGGCATAGAGAATACTTAAAGTGGTATGTGAGCTGTTATGGACCTTGACTAATTTGTTTTTGACTGAAGACTGCACTGAATTTACTACCTGGGAGTTGATAGCTGTAGTAGCGCTAAGCTACCACTAGGGGTCTTTGACAGCTGTCAAAGGACTGGACTTTCTGCAGGGGATTTGACAGCTGCTAGGAGCTGTAGCCTCACTCGACCGAGGCCGGGGCCGCCGCCTCCCCCTTGCTTCTGCCCGGACCAGACCGTGAACTATTCTTTGCAGACGATGCCGCTTTAGTTGCCCATTCAGAGCCAGCTCTTCAGCGCTTGACGTCCTGTTTTGTGGAAACTCCCAAAATGTTTGGCCTGGAAGTCAGCCTGAAGAAAACTGAGGTCCTCCATCAGCCAGCTCCCCACCATGACTACCAGCCCCCCCACATCTCCATCGGACTCACAAAACTCAAAACGGTCAACCAGTTTACCTATCTCGGCTGCACCATTTCATCGGATGCAAGGATCGACAACGAGATAGACAACAGACTCGCCAAGGCAAATAGCGCCTTTGGAAGACTACACAAAAGAGTTTGGAAAAACAACCAACTGAAAAACCTCACAAAGATTAGCGTATACAGAGCCGTTGTCATACCCACACTCCTGTTCAGCTCCGAATCATGGGTCCTCTACTGGCATCACCTACGGCTCCTAGAACGCTTCCACCAGCGTTGTCTCAGCTCCATCCTCAACATTAATTGGAGCGACTTCATCCCTAACATCGAAGTACTCGAGATGGCAGAGGCCGACAGCATCGAATCCACACTGCTGAAGATCCAACTGCGCTGGGCAGGTCACGTCTCCAGAATAGAGGACCATCGCCTTCCCAAGATCGTGTTATATGGCGAGCTCTCCACTGGCCACCGTGACAGAGGTGTACCAAAGAAGAGGTACAAGGACTGCCTAAAGAAATCTCTTGGTACCTGCCACATTGACCACCGCCAGTGGGCTGATATCGCCTCAAACCGTGCATCTTGCCGCCTCACAGTTCGACGGGCAGCAACCTCCTTTGAAGAAGACCGCAGAGCCCACCTCACTGACAAAACACAAAGGAGGAAAAACCCAACACCCAACCCCAACCAACCAATTTTCCCCTGCAACCGCTGCAACCGTGTCTGCCTGTCCCGCATTGGACTTGTCAGCCACAAACGAGCCTGCAGCTGACGTGGACATTACTCCTCCATAAATCTTCGAAGCCAAACCAAAGAAAAAGGAGCTGTAGTAACGCTGAGCTACCACTAGGAAATGTTGACAGCTGTCAAAGCATAGGAACCACGTGGTAGAAGTCCGTGGGCTCTCTACCAATGGGGAGAGCTGGAGGCAGCTCTGGGCAGTTTAAAAACACCAACGTGCTAATTTTGAGGGGAGATTAGTTGGTGGAGTGTGCAGGATTGACCAGTGCCTCTCCTGTCTTCTTCCAAAGAAGAGGACTCGTGTGCCGGAAGGGTGCGGGCTTGTGAACCCTAAAGTAGGCTTTGGAGTGTCACCAGATCACTCGTTAAGTTGTCCAAGGAAGAGGACTTGTATGCCAGAAGGGCACGTGAACCCTAAGGAGGGCTTTTGAGGGTTACCAAACCACTCAGACAAGGTGTCCAATGAAAAGGACTTGTGTGCCAGAAGGGCACTTGTGAACCCTAAAGTAGGCTTCGAAGGTGTCAACCTCGTATTGTGGCCTGGAGGTCATTGTGGAAATTCCTGGATAAAGGAAGTGAAGGGCGGTGGTAGCCCAATTCGAACCCCAAGGCAGTCTTGAGTTCCCCTGACAGACTTGACATGACTTACATTTTGAGGGGGGGGGGTGTGATTTTAGGAATTTTGGTGATTTTTGGGGCATTTCAGCCTGGACTGTAATGGTCTGGGGCTTTTTTCCACATACACTGTATAATAAGCTGTGGTTGATACAGAGTTGCCATTAAGGCTCGTGTTCAGGTGTTAAGTTTACTAATTCTATTATTGATAGTTTAGTTAATACATTTTGTTAAACTGAACTCATGTGTGTATCTCCTAATTGCTGCTAGGGAGTGTAACAGTGTGGGAAGAAAAAAAGTTGAGAACCACTGATCTAATTGTTTCAGTTGATTAGTTAAATCTGTTTTCTCTTGGTTAGCCTTTTTCCTAATGTTTGCAGAATAAGAGTTAAATTATCCCCTAATAAGAGCCTTAAAAGCACCCCAAACATTAAGACTGGAAGCCTCTTCCACAATGTTTTTTTTTCCAAAATAAACAGTAATTTGCTCCTCCAATAACTTTTAAATCCTTATCAGATAGTAGAGTTGAATTAAAATGCCAATGTCTATTTATTTGAGAATGACCAGGAATGTTTAAAGACAGTTACATAGGAAAAATGATCATAAATGAATATATTTTTGTATTCACAAGATTGAATCTAATGGAATCATTTGACCATCAATAAAAAAAGTCAATTCGCAAATATCTGTGATGAATGTAGGAAAAAAACAAATTTCCTGATGTAAAAATGCCAGACATCAATAATACCACATCATAATAAAAAAAAATTGAATGAATAAAGCTGATTTATTTAAAGTGGCTGGCTTAGGAGACGAACCATCTAAAACCAGGTGAAACCAACAGTTAAAGTCTCTTTCCATTAATAATGAATAAAGACTCAAAATAGGCAAGATTGAAAAAAAAATCCAAAGAAACCAGGGTTGTCCACATTCAGGGCATAAATGTTATCAAACGCCATTAATTTATTATACAATTTTCCTGTCACAATAACAAAGTGGCCATTTGTGTTTGAGACAACATTATGTTGAACAAAGGTAATTGTTTGATCTATAAAAATCAATACTCCTCTGGATTTGGCCTGAAATGATGAGTGAAAATGCAGTCTGTTTCATCTTCTAAAAAACGTATGTTATCACTATTAATTATATTTGTTTCTTGCAAAAATATAATTGGGACCTTAACTTTTTTAGCATAAGCAAAAATCTTATTTTGTTTTACATGATGATTCAACCCTTTGATGTAAAAATTAATAACTGAATTACATTATCCATTTTAATTCTTTAAAGAATAAGCTAACAAATAGGGAACTTGTATTCAAACATAATAAGCAAGCATCAAAAGTCAAGTAGCCAAAAACAAGTGTGACTATACCAAACCAAAGCAACTGAATAAGAAATATTAACACCCCTCCCTCCTTCCACCCAAAGCCAGAAAGCCGACCAAAAGACAGACTAACTAAATGACATCCCCCAAAAATTTCCTGCTGGTAAACTTTAATATTATAATGATGCCTTGAATATGTTCCAAACGAGACAAAACAAAGCTAGTTCAGTTAATGCCAAGGACAGAAGCTGATATAGCTGTAATGTTTCCATAATATATTAATACACATTGCCAATTAACAAGATTTTTAAAAACCTTGAAGTAAAGAAAACACAAATATTAAAATATTAATTTAAATAGTTATTTCAGAATCAAAGAGCTTAACATTTTATAAACTAAATGATTTATTAATTCAAATAGTTAAGTCAGAATCAAAACACTTAACATTTTATGAACTAAATGATTTAAATATCAAAAGCAAACTCTGATCAAAATGTATGCACATTAAGGCATTAACTCATGTAAACCTTATTCTATTAATTAAGCATTTAAAAATTCAAGAATTAAATAGCTACATAGAATTAAAGAAATAGTTATTCAGAAGGAGAAAAAGTGGATGACAGATATTCTTCCAAGAATTTCTGTGCTTGTTCAATGGTATAAAACCACTTCTTTGAATTATCCTTCAGTATGATACGAAGGCGCACAGAGCAGGCTTTAAACATTGGTCGTAGCATTTCTGACATAATCCTTTTGTATTTAACACATTCACTCACAACCTCAGATGAATAGTCCTCAACGACACCAATCTTCTGACCTTTGTAATCAATTCTCCCTCTGCGACAAGCTTCTCGTAGTGAAAGCTCCTTAGTTTGAAATTCATGAAAGCACCTTATAATCGAACGAGGTCTCAGACCAGGAACTGGTTTAGGAATCAACAATCTATGTGCACAATCAATCACAGGGGGAGTCAGCAGATCTGTAGATCCAAACAATTCATTCAAAAGCTTGCAAAAAATTGAGTATGCTGGCCATCTTCATTTGACTCTTCCAAGCCCAGAATTCATAAGTTATTTCTTTGGCTTCTATTTTCCAAATGAATAATCTTCTTGGTTAATTTTCATTAGTCTTTGATAAGTTTTTACAGAGCTTTTGCATATTATCCATTCTTCTATTCAAAGCATTCACAAGTTCTTCATTATCATGTCTATGGTTTTTTTTGAAAAGAATCCAATTTCGCAGCCATCTGCTTAAATTCAATACTAAATTCATTTCTGAATTGTGATTCATCAGAGGATTCTTTTCTATGTTTTCGAAGCAAATCTATGGTGGACTCCTAGCCATGTTAAAGACAGTCACAGTCATCAATCCGGTTAAATTCAGCAATGCAAAGTTTAAGAATGAGGATTTACCAAGGTTGGAAACAGTAGGTAAATTGAAGCAACTTCAAAAAGATGCTACTCCATCAATGGCCGTCAGGAAGTCCACCCCACATTCATCTTCATGTACGCCAACACCACCACTGTTGCAGGCTGGATATGATGAGACGGAACATAGGAATAAAACTGAAAGGTTAGTTCCTTGGTTCCAAGATTACAACCTCTTTTTGAAAGTCAATAAATGAAGGAGATGGTCATGACATCCACAAAGGGGGCAAAGACCACACCCATGTCCACAAGTCCTGAGGAGTAGACATTGACCTGACCTGGGCCAATGCCTCCACTTGCATAGTTCCTCAACAACTACTGGTGCACCACAACAGCATGATACAGGAGCGACTCTGTTCTCGATCGCAACAAGCTGCAGAAGGTGTTAAAGGCAGCTCAGAACATCATGGAGACATTCTTTTCCTCTGGACTCCCATCTATCTCAGTGCTCAGGAAAGGTAGCCAACATAGACACGGTTCATCTCCCTCCTCCCATTGGGGACAAGGCTCAAAAGTGAAATCCAATGGCCAAAAACAACCCTGACCGCTATAAGGCTCTTTAATGAATTCCTCAGCAATGTTCTCATTCCCTCCTGACTTTCTACTAATTATATTTTTTTTCATTGTAACTCTCGTGCTCTTGTTCTTTGAATTTATACAGCTGTATGATATTAGAGTACAACCTGGCAAAACCTGGTCCATGTGGCAAAAACTACAAACACACATGTAGATGTAGCAATCAAACAGAAAAATGATACATATACACAGAACCTATATACTCCTATGTTAAAAATAAATATTATTAATAAAAACTAGAGACATGGTGAGTTGTTTTCACAGTTCAAAGGTTATTCGGCAGGCTCACTGCCCGTTCTACAGCCTAGTGGTTCTGGCTCTAATGGAACCATAGAATATTACAGAATAGAAATAGCCCCTTCGGCTCTTCTAGTCTGTACCAAACTATTTTTCTGCCTAATCCCACTGATCTGCACCCCGTCCACACCCCTCCCATCCATGAGTCTCTCCAAATTCTTCTTAAATGTTAAAACTGAGTCTGCATTCACCACTTCAGCTCTCAGCTCATTCCACACTCCATGACCTCTAGTTTGTATTTCACCTCCCCTCAGTGGAAAAAATCCTACCCACGTTTACTCTATCCCCCTCAATTTTAAATACCTCTATCAAATCTCCCCTTATTCTTCTTCACTTCAGGGAATAAAGTCCTAATCTGTTTAACCTTTCCCTGTAACTCCGTTCCTGAAGTCTGGGCAACATCACAGTAAATCTCTGCACTCTTTCAATCTTATTTAATTGGGTGACCAAAACTGTACTCAATACTCCAAATCACCAATGTCTTAGACAATTTTACCATAACTTCCTTTGATTTATGAAAGCCAATATTCCAAAAGCTCATTTTACAACCTTATCTACCTGTGCCAGCATTTTCAGGAAAATATCTATCTTTATTCCTACATCCCTCTGTTCGACTGCACAGAGATACTTCTGCATCTCTTTCCTGACGAGAGTACCTAGAAGATGCCATCAAAGATGTTGATAAGAAGAACCCTTTTCAATGTAACAGGTATGGTTTACAAAATAAACTGATACAACACAGAGATATCATGTCATGTGGACCATTTACACTCTTCGTACATTTATCTCATGTTATTCTCTCCATCAAGTTTCCCCACATCTAACCCACAATCCTAACAATTTAATCTACAGTAAAACCCCTGGTATCTGGAATTCAAGCAACTAGCAAAAACGTCAAGGAAAATAAATTTTAAAAAGTTAAATGAGAATGAAACAATAGGTAAAAATACATGTTTAAAATTGTAAAAGTAAATGTTCTTCGAAGTAACATGTTAACCTTTGGTGAAGATGGGAGCAAATATTCAGCTAGCAAAGTGCCTTGGTCAGGCTTTGCTCATAGCAGCTGTTTGAATAAAGTTGTGTGAAATAGCAATGGCGTCGCCCAGGATGAAGAGCTGGTTGATGCCGCTTGGTGTTGGGGTGACTCTCTTAAAGTGTCTCCTCAACCCTGCTTAGTAAAGGAGGCTTTATCTGTAAACTTGGATTGGGGGGGGGGTTAATTATCTATAATATTATTGTTCGTCTTTTGGGCAGCTTCATGGAGGGGGAGGAACGTGCAGATGCAGCGATGGTTAAATGTTTTCAAAGAATGTGACTGAAAATAAATTAAAATGCTTTTCAGTTTATATATTCACGTAAGTGAAGTTTGTTCATTCTAAGTGCAGTATAGTATTTTTCTCTTTTAAACTATTCTTAATTCTGGTGTATTAGGCATTGGAAGAATAAGTCTCAAGCAACCGGGAAAAGATACTTGTCCGGCATATACCAATCCTAATAGGTGCCAGATACCAGGGATTTTACTGTAGTTTAAACTATCCATCCACACTTCATTGGGATGTTTGAGGAAACTGGAGCACCTGGAGGAACCCACATGGTCACAAGGTGTACTTACAATGTCCATACAGACAACACCAGAGGACTGGTCACTGGAAACATGAGGCTTCACTAGCTGTGCCAACATGTTGCTCATGCTGTTCACTGGTGGGAAGTAAAAAGAATCAAGGATCAGGAATTGTTAGGATGATGTGGAGGGGATGTGGTGATATGGATGTATGGACTGGCTGGCTAACCCTCCGGGTGGTCTCCCTACCTTAGCTCCTCCCTTGATCCTTCCCATGTGACCCCTGGCCATAAAGGTCGAATCCCCTCTCCTTCCCACTCATTTTCCTAGCCTAGACCCTGGCCAGCAGTCTCTTGCTTAATAAAGCCTATCGTCCCCCTCAGTCTTCTGTCTGTGTCATTATTGGGCTACCGATAGCGCCCAACAGGGGGTTAGATGTGTGAGTAAAGGAACAGAAAAAGGAGAGGGCAGTACAAGGAAATGAGTGGGATGAAAGGATGGAAGGAGCATCATTGGAATAAGGTGGGTATTGGAGAGAGAAGTAAGGGAGTGAATCCTTGCTCTAGAACAACATAGTAAAGGAGAGAGATTGAGAGTCAGTGTCTGTGGAGACAAATGAATAGTTGGTTTTGGGTTAAGACAACATCAAGACATATGCTGTCTGACCCGCTGAGTTCCTCCAGCAGTTTATTTTTTGCTTGAGATTACCGCATCTGCTGTCTTCAAATTTATTGTCAGGGAACATACATGACATCATATTCAACTCTGAGATTCTTTTTCCTGCAGGTGAGGCAGAATTACCATTTACACTGGACAAAGAAGACTGCTTCCTAAAAACGTTTGGTATATTTTATGGATTTTGGTCTGCTGATCATGAAAATCACCTTAAATTTTCCAATCACATACCATTTATTTTTAAGATACCACCAGAAGGCTAAATACAGTGTTAATAGTTGGTTACTTAAGAGTATGGATAAACAGAGGGACCTTGGGGTGCAAACCCATACATCCTTCAAGGTCGCCGTACAGGTTGATAGGAGAATTAAGAAGACCTGTTGGATGCTGGGATTTATTATTAGGGGGATTGAATTCAGGAGTAGAGAGGTCATGTTGCAACTCTACAAATCTTTGGTGAGACCACAATTAGAGTATTGTGTTCAGTTCTGGTCACCTCATTATAGGAATGACGCAGAAGCTATGGAGAGGGTGCAGAGGAGATTTACCTGGATTGGGAAACAAGCTTTGTGAAGCAAAGTTAGTAGAACTGGGACTTTTCTCTTTGGAGCGTAGAAGAATGAGGGGTGACTTGATAGCGGTCTACAGATTATGAGAGGCAGAGTTAGGGTGGACAGCCAGCACCTGTTTCCCAGGGCAGGATCAGCAAACATCAGAAGATATATGTACAAAGTTAAGGGAGGGAAGTTTATGGGAGATGTCAGGGATACTTTTTTACCCAGAGAGTTGTGGGTGCCGAAGTTGATGGTGGAGACTGAAACAATGGGGGCATTTAAGAGACTCTTAGACAAACACATGGATGAAAGAAAAATCAAGGGTTATGGGGTAGGGAGAATTTAGTACTTTTTTTAGGAAGAAATATATAGGTCAACACGATGTCAACCACCTGTTCTGTGCTGTACTATGTTCTATGACTGGTGACAAAAGTAGGTCATTTTAAGTCCAGAGATCATAATGCTTTTAGTTTTAAGTTAATTGTGGATAAGAATAGCACTGGCCTTCAGGTAGAGTTTTAAACCAGAGAAAGGCCGATTTTGAGGAATGAGAAAGAATCAAGAAAGTGTGGATTGGGATAAGTTGTTCTTTGCCAAGGATGAGATTAGTAAGTGGAAGGGCTTCAAAGATGAAATTTTGAGAATACAGAGGTTTTATGCTCCTGTCAGGGTTAAAGACAAAGTTATCAGGCATAAGGAACCTTCGATTTTGAGAGCTATTGGGCACCTAGTCAAGAAGGAAAGAGAGGTATGAAGCAGGTATAAGCAACAAGGAGCAAATTATGTACTTGAGAAGTATAAAAAAATGTAAGAGTAAACATGAAGGAAATCAAGAAGGCTAAAAGAAGACATGAGGCTACATTGGCAGATAATGTTGAGGAAAATATGAAGAGTTTCCACAGGTATATTATGAGCAAATGGAAAATAAGGGACAAAATTAGTCCCCTTGAAGATCAGAGTGGTCCACTTTATATGGAGCCAGAAGAGATGAGGGAGATCTTAAATGGGTTTTTGGCATCAGTATTTACTCAGGAAACCCACACATCCTTCAAGGTCACCGTACAGGTTGATAGGAGAATTAAGAAGCCCTGTTGAACGCTGGGATGGGATTTATTATTAGGGGGATTGAATTCAGGAGTAGAGAGGTCATGATACTCTGTATCAGAGTCCAAGGAAATAAGGAAAACAAGTAGAGTCATTAAACCTATACAGATTAAAGAGGAGGAACTGCCTGCTGTCTTAAAGCAAATAAGAGTGTATAAATCCTTTGGGCCTGACAAGATAGTGCCTCGGGCCTTGAGGGAGGTGTGCAGAAATTGCAGGGGCCCAGACAGAAATACTTAAAATGTCCTGAGCCTTGGGTGTGGTGCCAGAGGATTGGAGGAGCTCATGATGTTCCATTTTTTAAAAAAGGCTCCATAAGTAACTAAGGAAATTATAGGCCGATGAGCCTGACATCATTGGAAGATCTCCTAAGGGATCGGATATACAATTATTCAGATAGCCAGGATAATCAACATTGGTTTGTGCATGGTAGGTTATATATAACCAATCTAGATACTTTTTCGAGGTGGTTCACAGGAAAGTTGATAAAAGAAAGGTTGTGAATGTTGTCTACATGGATTTTTGCAAGGCCTTTGACAAGGTTTCACATGGGAGGTCAGGAAGGTTCAGACCCTTGGTATTCATGGTTGGGTAGTAAATTGGATTCGACATTGGCTGTATGGAAGAAGCCAGAGAGTAGTGGTGGATGATTGCTTCACAGGCCTGTGACGAGTGGAGTGCCTCAGGGATCAGTGCAGAGACCATTGTTGTCTGTCATCTATATCAATGATCTGGATGATACAGTGGTAAATTGAATCAGCAAGTATGTAAATGACACAAAGATTGGAGGCGTTATGGACAGCGAGGAAGGCTTTCAAAGTTTGCAGAGGGATCTGGACCAGCTGCAGAAATAGGCTGAAAAATGGCAGATGGAATTTAATGCAGACATGTGTGAGGTGTTACATTTTGAAAGGGCAAACCAAGGTAGAACATACCCTGTAAATGTTAGGGCACTGAGGAGTGAGGTAGATCAGGGAGATCTGGGAATACAGATACATAATTCCCTGAAGGTGGTGTCACAAGTAAACATGGTTGTAAAGAGAGCTTTTGGCATATTTAGAATCTGAATTTATTGTCATGAACAAGTCACAAAATTTGTTGTTTTGCAGCAGCGTCAGAGTCCAATCGTTCATGTAAATCAGCTTACAAAAATTAATAAAAATAGTGCATGAAAAGTCAAAGTAAGGCAGTGTCTTTGGAATCTGATGGCAGCGGGTAAGAAGCTGATCTTAGGATTCTGTACCTTTTCCTCAATGGTGGGAGAGTGAAGAGGGCATGACCTGGGTGGTGGGGATCTTTGAGGATAGAGGCTGTTTTTTAAGATACTGCCTCATTTAGATGTCCTTGATGGAGTGAAGTCTGGTACCCATGATGTTGCAGGCTGAGTTAAAAACCCTCTGGAGTCTTTTCTTGTCCTGAGCTTCCTGAACACTTTGGGGTGTATTTTATGGAACTTTAAAAAAAATTAACAGCACAGTAACAGGCCAATTCGGCTCTACGAGTCTGTGCTGCCCAATTTATACCTCATTAACCTACACCCCTGGTATGTTTTGAAGGGTGGGAGGAAATTAGAGCCCCCGGAGAAAACCCGTGCAGACACAGGGAGAACATACAAACTCCTTACAGAAAGCGCAGGTTTCATACCCAGGTCTGGTCCCGACTGCTGGCACCATAAAGGCATTGCGCGAATTTAGGCTGCCGATCACGAAATTTACCTTCAAATTTCCGATCACATAACCACTTTTTCAGATAGTTTTGTGATTTCCTGTCATATTTTAATGTCTACTAATATATTGCCCACAAAGCAAGCTTTTGTGATCAGTCCAAATATGCCTGGGCATGCACTCAGTGGAGCTGCTAAGCAAATATTATCTAAGGCCAGGACATGCTTAGTCAGGATAGATGCAGATAGGCTATAAAGGCAGCTCACATACTGTATCCAGATGCTGAGCATTACATTGATTATAGATTGAATGCATGTTGATGCATATGTTCTTCAGGCAATTGTATAGTGGGTGTACTTAACTATGGCATTTATTTTCTGCATTCGCACTTGGACTTCTTCCTTGTTGATCTTGGTCCAGTCAGTGATGAACATGGTGAAAGGTTTCATCAGTATATTACAATCATGGAAAAGCAGTATCCAATCCATCAATTCTGGCCAACTATTGTTGGACACGGATACAAGAGGCATCAGATGCTGAGTACAAATGGAAATTAGCAGCAAAACATGTTTAGATCAGTTGAACTAACGCAATGTGTCAACATTATACAATTAATCAAGCTAAATTCAGTCAAAGTTAATGTTTCTCCAACTTCCTATGTGCTACAGAAAATAAATTATATTTGTGTTCAGCTTGAAGTTGTCGATCATAATAGAATATAGAAACATAGAACACTTACAGCACAATACAGGCACTTCGCCCCACAAAGTTGTGCCGAACATGTCTCTACCTTAGAAATTACTAGGCTTACCCATAACCTTCTATATTTCTAAGCTCCATGTACCTATCTAAAAGTCTATCTTAAAGGACTCTAATGTATCTGCATCTAGTACCATTGCCAGCAGCCCATTCCATGCACCCACCACTCTCTGTGTAAAAAACTTACTTCTGACATCTCCTCTGTACCTACTCCCCAGCACCTTAAACCCGTGTCCTCTTATGGCAACCTTTTCAGCCCTGGGAAAAAGCCTCTGACTATCCACATGATCAATGCCTCTATTATCTTATACCCCTCCATCAGGTTACCTCTCATCCTCCATCACTCCAAGGAGAAAAGGCCGAGTTCGCTCAACGTTTTTTCATAAGGCATGATTCCCTAAACTAGGCAACATCCTTGTAAATCTCTTCTGCACCCTTTCTACACTTCTACATCCTTTCGATACTGAGGTGACTAGAACTGCACACGTACTCCAAGTCGGGTCTGTCCAGGGTCCTAAATAGCTGCAACATGACCTCTCGGCTCCTAAATTCAATTCCATGATTAATAAAGGTGAATACACCGTATGCCTTCTTAACCTCAGAATCAACCTGTGCAGCTGCTTTGAACGTCCTATGGACTTGGAGCCCCAGATACCTCTGATCCTCCACACTGCCAATAGTCTCACCATTAATACTATATTCAACCCCAATTTTTCAGGAAACAAACCTTTTGTAAAAAGTTGTCTTGTGTACTGGCTTTGTTTCGAAAATCGTTATTGAGAAAAGGCAGGATGGCGCCAGTTTCCTTCCAATGAGAATCATAAAGAATGTATGAGAAAATAGGAACAAAAGTAGGGTACTAGCCCCTCAGTATAATCATGGCCGATCCATGCTGGCCTCATCTCTTCTGACCCAGTTCCCCATATCTTCAATTTCTCAATTATTTATCTATCTCCACCTGGGGGAGAGAATTCCAGAGATTCAGCGAGAAATTTCAAAGCACCTCCGTTTTTAAAAAAACAGGCCCTTATTTGTAAGGTGACATGGTTAGCACAATGCTGTTACAGCGCCAGCAAACCAGATTCAAATCCAGCTCTATCTATAGGGAATTTGTATGTTCTTTCCGTGCCTGCGTGGAGTTCCTCTGGCCACTCTGGTTTCTTCCCACCATTTAAAACATACATGGTTTTTAAGTCATTTGGGGTATTTGGGCAACATGGGCTCGTGGGCTGGAAGCATCTGTTACTGTGCTGTATGTCTACCCTATCAAGCCCACAAAAGATTTTTTTATTTTTCAGTAATACCCCTCATTCTTGTAAATCCAAATTGTCCAGTCTTTCTTGATAAGACAGGAGATTAGAGCATTGTCATGTCTTGTACCTTTATCCCGTTGCAAAACACTCAGATGCTGGAGGATCTCAGCTGTTCTCACAGCATCCATAGGAGGTAAAGCTATGTTATTGACGTTTTGGGGATGAGCCCTTCATCAAGGTATAAGCTAAAAGACAGGAAGGCATCAGAATACTGACTGAAGAATGCAGGAGGAGGATTCCAGAACAACAGAATATGACAAATGGATTTGATGAGAGGAGAGGTGAAACCTGATATTGGCTCTGTGAAAGGAGACAGAGGGAAAAGGGAAGAGAGAGAGGCAGAGACAGAGTTGGGGGAAGGGTGACAGGGAAGAAGAGGTTTGAGGAGGGGGTGGTTTAACTGAAACCGGAAAAGTCTATGTTAATGTCATCTGGTTGGAAGGTGCCCAGATGGAAATTGAGGTGTCTTTCCTCCAATTTGCAGGCGGTCTCAGTCAAGCAGTGCATGAGAACATGGACAGATATGTCAGCAAGGAAATGGGATGGGGAACTGAAATGGTGGCCACTGGCAGTTCCACGTTATTGCAGTGGACATAGCCGAGGTGCTCAGCAAAGTGGTCTCCCAGTCTGTGCCCTTTTCTCTCCACCCCTTTTCATCTCCTTTTGTCAATCTGCACTGCTCCCCTTCCACTCTTTAGACTTTATTCTGATGCCTTCCTGTTCTTTGCTTATTCTTTGAAGAAGGGCTCAGGCCCAAAACATTGGTAATATATTTTTATCTCCTATGGACGCTGAGATACTGGCTGAGTTCCTCCAGCGTTTACTGTGCATTTTTACTACAGTCACAGCGTCTTCAGACGTTTGTGTTTCTCACTGTTACCTTGTTACCTTGTCCATCCATTATACCATCAGAGTGGAAATTTATGCCATTGAAAGGAAGTTATTTGTGCCAACATGGCCAAGCCAGCCAAATAAATGAGCTCGTTAAACTGACGCCACAGTTCTTGACCAGTAGCTGAAAAAGGTTGCAGCTTTCAAGAGTTTATACAGGAATAGTTTAAATGAACTTTTAACCAATTAACTTGGAATATCGACTCGAGGATATAGCTCTTCCTGTTCACCCTGCGCAGATCCTCTTAATTTTATATTCAATTAAATTTCCCCCTCACTGTTCCAAAGAAAATAAACCCAGTCTATCCAATTACTTCTCATAATTAAAATCCTCCAGGCTTGAGAATTCCCTTGTAAACCTTCCCTTTACCCTCTAATCTTTTGCTTGTAGAATGGTGCAGGCAAAACCCACTTAATTTGTCCCAATTTGTACTCGTGTCAGACAAATTCACGTCAAGCAATTAATAGAATCAATGGGAATAATTACAATGAATCCCTGTCCTTTCAGATCATTCATCGACTTATAAAAATGTGTTTTGAAAACACATTTAGCTGCAAAAAAATACCAAAACTGTTAACAAAATAATTATGATATTTTTCATTTATTTCATAATTACATTATAATGAAACTATTTCTTAGAAAAAAATATTGTCCAAATTTGTCTGCACAGATTTTGATTTTTTTCCCCTCATTATACAATTTCCTACAGTAGCGATCGCTGTTTCTAAATTGCTGTGGATCTCCATGTTTCTTTCCACGTTAAGATTGACATTTAAATAAAAATCCTTGGTGGCTTCAAGTTCAAATCATTCAGGTTCTTTTATAGTGATCTCTTTTGCTGTATTTTCAGCTGTTCCATCCTCTTTGTCCTTCAGCTTCTTCAAATGCGTGTTGCTCATCGAATTGAAGAAGATAATTTTCGCTTCATTCTACATGCGAATCAAGCAATTCTCACACATTTTCTGTGTCCACGTCAAAAACCTATGCTACTTCCAATAGCAGTTATCTCTTCAATTATTTTGTCCATGGGACTGAAGCCAAGAAATTCATTTACACAATGGGGCAAAAGATATTTCCAAACTGCTTCGCATATTGCTGGAAGTAATTCTTACCACGAAAGTCTAAAGTTTTCAATGGCCTGCTTTATATTGTATTTCCTCCAAAATTCTGTACACGAAATTCCATTTTCTCCTGATGTCGCTTGAAGTGATTGTACAAAAGTCCTTCAAAGATAATATGCTTTGAATGATGCAAGAGTTCCTTGGACCATCAGCTATAATAATGATGCTTTGTTCAGGGTGGGGGGGGGGGGGGGGTAGAAACCTAACTTCTACATTTTCCTTCAAATCTCCCATTGAAGTAGAATGTCCGAGAGCATAATCTAACAGCAAGAGCGCTTTAAAACTAAGCTTATTATTTTTTCAATATTATGCAAAATTACAAAATGAACCAGTCTTTAGAAAGTTCTAAGGTTATCCATGCTTTTTTGGTAGCATGCCAAATAATGGTTGAGTTTGACGGCTAGTCCTTTTTAAAGCACAGGGATTCAGAGTACAGCACACGAGCAAAGGCTTAAGTTTTTAGTCCTCTTCTGCATTGTCTCCTCATAAAAGGGTAAGTCAATCTTTCATAGCTTGGATACCTGGTTGAGATGCTTCATCTTTAGCTAAGAAAGTTTTTGTTGCCATTCTTTTACGGAATAGGCCCATTTAATCAACATTAAATATTTGCCTATCATCATAATTGCCTTCATCAACAATTTTTTGAAAAATTTTTGAAAATTTTGCTGCAGGATTTTTTTATCAGTGCCTGAAACTTACATTGTGTAATCCCGTTTGATATTTCAAGCGGTCAAACCAACTTAAACTTGCAGCAAACGTTTCTGTATCCCCTTGAAAATTATTTTCTTTACACATCAAAAAGATGTTTAAAACTTTGGTTTGAATGTTTTTTTGAACAAAGTGGTATTTGCTTTTGGTTGCAGTTTTCAAAGATGACGCAGCCATTTCATTCCAATCATTAATGGACTTCTGCTTTGAGTAATTTCCGCTTAGAGAAACTGATGCAACTTCACCTTGTTCTTTATATTCATGTTTCTTACTTAAAATTGTATGTACAATTGTAAAATTGGACCCCAGATTGTGTCAGATTTTCACATTGCTGGCATCTTCTTCATGTCGTTTAATAATGTTTTTTTTCTAAAATATTTGCTTTTCTTTTCCTTTTATTATCACTATCAGATTCTTTTGCACATTTTCTTTTATCTATATTTAATAGGGGAGCACATTGAGTCTGATGGTCATTTACGCTTATTTTATTGAGGGCCATTCACACAATCTACTTGTAATTGAGTTTACCAGAAATTTTCAGAATAATTACACACATGAAATAGGAAATGGTTGCAGTTTTTAAAATCACAATAACTGAACTTCATGTTGATTGAAGTAGCGAATAGCCTGTATTCTGGCAATTCAATACCTTTCTGGCACAAGCTCCTTGTTGTTATCAATAACGGCAAGTATCCTGTATCCTACCTTATCTATCTGACTTGCTACCTTAGGCACCCTTGGATATTCAAGATTTCAGATAATAAAACAGAAAATCGGATATTACACAAAATTTTGTTCGGTCTACCATAGACAAACAAATATTTGCCATCAGCAGAAATTGCTGTACTTTCAAGAGAAAGAGAATCAAAAGAGAGTCCTCTCACAGCCATACAGACTTTGGTCCAAACCATTGGCAAACTGAGCTTCAGATTCAAACCTCTGACATGATCAGGAAGCCCTCAGCACCCTCTTGCATCCCATTTCCGATACCTGTACCCCTTCAGCCAATACTGAGCCAGTTTCCAGCAGTCCACAGCCAGGTGTGAGTCGCCTCCAGTCTCCAACAGCCCGCTGCCTGTGTGTTCTTCAGCCTCAAAGCTCTCACTGGTCCACCGTGGTCACCATGCCATGGGTCATCTTTCTCTGCTTCTCCTGCTCAAATGTGGGGTGCTCTCTCCACTTTCTAGTGCCTTGCGGCTGTCCTCTTCTTCCCCGGAGTCTGCACCCCTCCTGGCCGCTTCCCGCACCACCATTCAGGATTGTAAGTATAGCCACACTTCCATTGTGCATCCCCAGGTGTCATCTACTGCATCTGGTGGTCTCGTTGTGGCCTTCTCTACATCGGAGACACTGGACTCAGACTGGGATATCGCTTCGCTGTATACCTTCGCTCTCTCACATCAGTGGCCAGCCATTTCAATTCTGCACCCCCCATTCCCTCTCTTACGTGTCTGTCTATGGCCTCGTGCACTGTCAAACCAAGACCACCCATAAATTGGAGGAGCAACATCTAATTTTCTGTCTGGATCCTCTCCAGCCAGATGACATTTGTGTCAACTTCTCTGGTTTCTGCTAGAACATTTCCCCGTTCTCCCTCTCTTCCCTTTTCCCCAGCTCTCCACCCCTTCCCTCTCTATTTACAGAGCCATCCCCCTCCCCCTGTTGCTATTGTGCTCCCTCCCTTATCCACCTATTGCCTCCTGCCTGTGGGACCGTGCTCCTTCTCTGACCCTCCTCTCACCATTTTGTTTGTGTGACTGCCTCCATTTTGCTCACATCTTGATGAGGAACTCAAGTCTGAAACATTGGTTATGTATCTTTATTTTTGCTGTATAATTGCTGTATTTTGACCTGCTGAGTTTCTCCAACTTTGTGTTTTTACTTCAGACTTTCGTGTTTTACACTTGTGGTGGAACATGGCATGCAGGCATGACATTACCATACTGTGCAGACTGGCCCGCCTCTGACCCTGCAACTCCTTCCCGTAAGATTCCCCAATAAAGGCAGAGTCACCTTAGTCCCTCCCTTCATACTTGCCTTGCAATTGGGCCAGCAACATGTGAAGCTGTGCCTATCATTTCAGGTTATTAAAGTCTTTAATCACTCATTTCGAGTCTGCTTGTGGTTATTGAATGCCCAACAACTCTCATCTATACATATTTACAGTATCATCCTACTCATGCTCAGTACATCATCTTGCATGCATTCTACATTATCTGTGTCGCCCATTCTTGTAATCTGTAACACACTCTCTACATCACAATCCTATACTCTTACTGTCTTTCTGAATGCATTGCAATGTCACCAAAGCCATGCATCACCAAAAAATCCAAATGTTGTGGCTCTGTTTTGAGCAACTAACCTTAACCCTAATCAGTAGCATTGACAGGGTTAATTATGTCAGCTCATTCCAACTGAAGCAAGGGAACATAAACTGTGTATCACTAGAAAATACAATGTCCCAGAATTTTTTCCCACAGATTAAAAAAAAGCAGGCAGTTGGCAGAGGGGCAGGGAATGCTCTATTTGAAAGGTGATTGAATAAATTCTTGAAAAAAAGAATGAATGAACACATTTATATACAGGTATTCCTTTTAATATATGTATGTCTCAGGCAGTTCAGAACCAATTACATAGTTTTGAAGTAAAAACACAAAGCTGGAGAAACTCAGCAGGTTAAACAGTGTCCTTTATATAACAATCTTTCAGGCTTGAACCCTTCATCAATGTAGTTTTGAAGTACAGTTAATTGGTCTAATGCAGAAAACGTGACAGCCAGTTTGTGCAGGGCAAGATCCTATTCTAGTAAATGTGACACAATTGGTTGTAAAGCCCCAGTGACCGAAGGTCAAGTCTCAGGTGCTGCAGTTCCCTCCCACATTCCAAAGATGCATAGGGTGAGTCAATCAATTGGTCACATGGGTGTAATTGGGCAGCATGGGCTTGTTGGACCGAAGGGCCTATTATTGTGCTGTATCTTAAAACAAAAGTGTATGGAAAGATATGGCAGATGGGATGTGTGATCATTCACCCTGGAAGTTTGGAGTTTTCAAAAAAAGTAAAGAAAAACATTAGTTGAGGAATAGATATGGGCCTGGACTCCAAGAAAAACTTTCCTACTCTCTTCACAGAAGATCTTTGCATTCACCTGAGGAGTAGATGCCACAGGGTACCCAGCTGCTTTGGAATATTGACATGGATCTTACTGCCCAAGCCTCCGGTGTGTAAATATCCTTACCCTTTGTTTTGCCAGTTCCTCCTGAATTTCCATCTTCCTTGCTCCCATTTTACTGAAAATTTAAAGTCAGTGTGAATCTGATACGATTATGGGGAAATTCTCATTACAGGGTGCAGTCCTTTAAGTCCTGCTGTCTCATTGAATATCTCTAAGATAAAAGCCATTCTTTCTGAGCAACCTGTGTGGGTGTTTACACTCCATCAGATTTAGTACAGCCACGATGCTGTGCTAACCTACATATTCCTATAATAAAAGTATTAAAAAACCCTTCCTATCCCATAACCCTCTGTTTTTCTTTCATCCATGTGCCTGTCTAAGAGTCTCTTAAGTGCTCCTAATGTTTCAGCCTCCAGCACCATCCCCAGCAAGGCATTCCAGGCACCCACAACTCTCTAAAAAAAATTACCCCTGATGTCTTCCCTAAACTTCCCTCCCTTCACTTTGTAGAGATGCCCCCTGGTGTTTGCTATTCCTGCACTGGGAAACAGATGCTGACTGTCCACCCTATCTATGCCACTCAGAATCCTGTAGACCTCTATCATTTCTCCTCTCATCCTTCTATGCTCCAAAGAGAAAAGTCCTAGCTCTGTAAACCTTGCCTCATAAGACTCATTTCCCAATCCAGACAACATCCTGCTAAATCTCTTCTGCACCCTCTCCAGGGCTTCCACATCCTTTTTATAATGAGGTGACCAGAACTGAACATAATACTCCATGTGGTCTCACCAGAGATTTGCAATGTGACCTCTTGACTCTTGAATTTAATCCCCCTGTTAATGAAGCCCAATATCCCATAGTCCTTCTGAACTATCCTATCAATGTGTGTGGCAAACTTGAGGCATGTATGAACTTGGACCCCACAGTCCCTCTATTCCTCCACACTGTCAGGTATCTGACCATTAACCCTGTACTCATCCTTCTGGTTTGACCTTCCAAAATGCATCACCTCACACTTATTCCGATTGAACTCCATCTGCCACTTTCCTGTCTATATCCTTTTGTAACCTACAACAACCTTCAGCTCTATCTACAGCTCCTCCAATCTTTGTGTTATCTGCAAATTTACAGACCTATATTTCCACTTCTTCACCCAGACCATTTATAAAAATCACAAAGAGCAGGGGTCCCAGAACAGATCCTTGTGGAACTTCACTCATGACTGACCCCCAGGCAGAATACTTTCAGTCCACTGCAAGCCAATTTTTAATCCACACAACTCAGGCTCCATGGATCCAATACTTTCTGAATGAATCTCTCAATGGGGATCTTGTCAAATCCCTATAGACCACATCTACTACCCTACCTTCATCAATTTCTTATACTACCTCCTCAAAAAGCTCTTTTAGGCTCATGAGGTACGACCTTCCCTTCACAAATCCATACTGACTATCCTGGAGTAGACTGTACTTCTCCAAATACTCATCAATCCAATCCTTGAGAATCCTCTCCATTAGTTTGCACACCACTGATGTAAGACTCACTGGACTATAAGTCACAGGGTTCTCCCTATTACCTTTTATTAAACATATGCCATTCTCCAATCCTCCTGCACCTCCCCTGTGGCCAAGGAGGACTCAAATCACTTCCCTCCCTTCCCACAGCAACCTGTAGATATCATATCTGCCCTGCGGACACATTAATCTTATTCTTTTTAAGATCAAACACTTCCTCTTCCTTAATCTCAACATCATCCAGCAACAAGCCTGTTCTATTCTGACCCCAAGGTCCTTTTCTCTTGTGAATACTGAAGGAAAGTATTCATTTAGGGCCGCCCCAACCTCCTCCGCCTCCAGGCACATGTGGCCTCCTTTATCCTTAAGCAGCTCCACCTTCATTCTCATCATCCATCTTTTCTTCACATACGCCCTGGAGTTCTCTTTAATCCTACTTTCCCCCTTTGAAGTGTCCTACATCCTTTCGAAAGTTGTTGCTAGCACATTGTTAACATTTGTTTTTTTCCTTATCATGTTCCTACCTTCAAAAGTGCTTTTATGTTATTTACCTGTTCCTTTAGTAGCGAGTTTGACCCTCTCATCACTCTTTTTGTGTCCCCTCTGGGTGAATATGAAAGAAAGGCAAGGTCTAGTGGAGCGGCCATTTTGAGGGGAGCTGCTGTCCCTAAAGAGCTGCTGGTTGTCCTAGTGTGAGCTTTGCTGAACATCGGGCTTTGATGAGGTGGGTGAAGGTAAAGGGAGATTTGATAAAGGGATACAAAATTATGAGGGGGATGGACAGAGTAAATGTTGGGAGGGTTTTCCCCCACAAGGTAGGTGAGATATAATCCAGAGGACATGGGTTAAGGGTGAAAGGGGAAAAGTTGAGGGGGAGCATTAGGGGGAACTTCACACCGTGAGTGGTGGGAATGTGGAACGAACTGCCAGCTGAAGTGGTGAACGCGGGCTCAATTTTAACATTTAAACAAAATTTGGACAGGGACATGGATGGGAGTGGTGTGGTTGCCAAGGGACTGGGTGCAGGTCAGTGGGACCAGGCAGCATAACAGTTCAGCACAGACTAGAAGGGGCAAATGGCCTGCTTGCTGTCCTGTTCTATTGTTCTATGGAGAATGTGAAGATAAGGTCCTTATTTTCTTCAATTACTTTCAAAGCTGGTCAAGTATTTTAGTCATGGCAGAAAACTGCCAGCCAGTTAGCAAAAATCAGGAAAATTCACAAAGCTATCTTTGAGGGAGAAATAGCAAGGCATCTGGATAGAAACTGGAGTTCTTTGAGAATGTAATGAGAGCAGTATATATATTCGTTGTATATTCGGATTTCCAGAAGGTGTTCAGTAAGGTGTCACATAAAAACCTCTATATGATAAGGATGCATGAAGTCAGGTGTAATATATTAGCTTGGATAGAGGGTAATCAACGAGATTGAAAGGGTGCAGAGAAGATTTACTAGGATGTTGCTGGGACTTCAGGTAGTGAGTTACAGGGAAAGGTTAAACAAGTTAGGACTTTTCCCTAGAATGAAGGAGAAGGAGGGGAGATTTGATAAATTTTGAGGGGTACAGACAAGAGTAAATCTAATGAGCTTTTTCTACTGAGGGTAAGTGAAAGAGGACATGGGTTAAGGGTGAAAGGGGAAAGGTTTAGGGGAACTCCTTCACATGGAGAGTGATGGGAGTGTGGAGCAAGCTGCCAGCTGAAATGGTGAATGAGGGTTCAATTTTAATATTTAAGAAGATTTTGGGCAGGTACATGGATGGGAGGGGCTATGGACTGGGTACAGGTCATTGGGACCAGGTAGAACATTAGGTTGGAGACTTGAAAGACCAAAAGGCCTGTTTCTGAGCTATGGTTCTATGGATAGAAAACTGGTTAATCAATGGAAGGCAGAGATTTCGGATAAATAGGTGTTTGGAGGCACATCTAAAGTTGCTGATGACATGGAATTTAGAGGAAAATTAAATTGTGTAAAGGATATGGGAAGTCTTCAGAGAGATACAAATAGGTTAATTGAGTGGGGAATGGAATACAATGTAATTGGGAGGTCATCCACTTTGGAAGGAAAAATAGAAGATCCAAACATTTAAACACTGAGAGATTGAAGAATGCTGATGTGCAGAGGGACTTGGGAATCTTTGTGTGTGAATCAGAGACAGTTGGTTTGCAGGTACACAGGTATTCAAGGAGGCAAATGGAACGTTGGCCTTCATTGTTCGAGGAATTGAATTTAATAGAAGGGAGGTTCTGCTGTAACTGTGCAGGGTACTGGTGAGGCCCCATTGGGAGTTCTGTGTATAGTTCTGGTCTCCTCCCTTTGGAGGCAGTGCAGGTTGATTCTAGGGATGAAGGAGACGGCCTATGAGAGTATATTAACTGGAATTCAGAAGAATGAGAGGGGATCTTATAGAAACATAGATAGATAAGATAGAGGCTGAAAGGTGAGACTAGAACAAGGGGACAAAGTGTCAAGATTTGGAAGTGCAGAATTTGGACAGAGTTAAGCAGGGCAATACCGATAACATAGTGGTTAGTGCAACACTGTTACAGCACCAGCGATCAGGACCAGGGGTTCAAATCAGGTGCTTTCAGAAAGAAGTTTGTAAGCTCTCCCCTTGTCTGTGGGTTTTCTCCCACCATTCAAAAATGTACCAAGGTGCAGTGAACTGGGATTCACTGGGAGAGTGCTGTATTGATGACTGGCCCCACCTCCCGGCTCCACCCTGGTTTCCCGCCTAAACCCAGACCTCCTCTGAATCCTTCTGATGAACCCTACCCATTGTTGAAAGCTAATAAAAGTGTTTTTCTCCCTCCAGTCATGTAAGAGCTGTTATCTACACTACAATTTTCTTAGCTTTCAAAACAAGGATGGAGACATTACTCAAGCCCAGTTTGCTGCTAATAGATCCCCAGTCCCCCAACGCGGTTGAGGAGTTCGCATATTGGCTAGACTGCTTTCAGGCCTATCTGAATGCGACCAGGGATGTCTTCCACACAGAAGAACTCTGGAGGTCGGCCCTCATCTTCAAGGTAGGAATGAAGGGGTACGGAGTCATCATAGACTGCTAGAAGTACCAAACCACCCTTGAGGCACAGAAGACTCGCTACACGAAGGCCCTGAATGAGGTCCTAGTGAGGCACCGGCTCACCCTATGCCGCCAACGGTCCAGAGAGTTGATCGACAACTAACTGCTGGATCTGCGGACGCTGGCTGAGAAGTGCAGGTATAAAGCAGCTTGGGGCCGCATCTGAGAAGACAAACAGATCCGGGACACTTTGGTCACAGGAATCCGCTCAAGGTATACGAGGCAGCGACTACTCGAGTCGGGAAGGAAGGACCTCGCTAGCCACGTCGAGCTGGCCAAATCACTGGAACAGGCCAGGCTCAAAACCGACAATCTCGAAGCCCGCGAACTTGCACTCTCAGGTGAGCACCTCCAAGGACCGGCTGCTCCCACTACAGCTTCCCCTGCTTTAACGGCTGCTGCTTCCCACTCTAGGGAGTGCTTTTTCTGTGGAAAAGTCAGCAAACTCCAAGGCCGTTGCCCCACTAAAGACTTGGGGTGCTCCAGCTGCAGAAAGAAGGGACATTTGGCAAGGGTCTGCTGCGCGAAGGGAGGTCCGGGGAAGTCCACAGCCTGCACCACTCCTGGATCCGATTCCAGTCCTGAGATTGCCTGCTGTGCAACCTGCTGCCTTTGGAAATGGCAGGTGGTACAGCGCGGCAGACAGGGAGTTTATAAAGAAGGAGACCCAGTGCTTGCCGGAGGAGGGGGATCATCGAACCCAGCACCAGGCTGTGGAGAGGGCAAGTGGTTATAGAAAAGGGGGAAAACAAGTCCAGGTTAGTGATTGACTATAGCCAAACAATTAACAGATACACACTGCTGGACGCATTCCCCCTCCCTCACATTTTGGATATGGTGGACGATATCACACAGTATTGTGTCTATTTGACTATCGACCTGAAAGGTGCCTATCACCAGCTGCCAATCTATTCCGAGGACCGCCTGTACACAGCATTTGAGGCTAACGGTCGACTCTATCAGTTCCAGAGGGTCCCTTTCAGTATTAACAATGGGGTGTCTATTTTCCAGCGGCAGATGCACAGGATGGTGGACAGGTATGGGTTGAAGGCTACCTTCCCCTACCTCGACAATGTCACCATCTGTGGCCACACTGTGGATCTCCATGACACCAATCTCCAGAGCCTTCTCCACGTGGCTAGAGCCCTGAATGTCACTTACAATTCTGACAAGTGTGTATTCAGGACTACACGACTGGCTATCCCTGGTTACATGGTGGAGAATGGTGTAATTGGCCCCGACCCTGATAGGAAGCTTCCCCTCCCCAGGACCACAAAAACTTTGAGGAGATGGCTGGGGTTTTTCTCATATTATGCCCAGTGGGTCCCTCAATACATCGACAAGGTTCGTCCCCTCTTAAAGGCCACCACTTTTCCTCTTTCGGCTGAAGCCTAGATGGCTTTCAGTTATCTCCGAAGACACATTGCGAAAGCTGCCATGCACACGGTGAACGAGAATGTACCTTTCCAAGGGGAAAGTGATGCTTCAGACGTAGCCCTGGCCGCTTCCCTTAACCAGGCGGACAGGCCAGTTGCCTTTATTTCATGGACTTTACAAGGCCACGGTCTCCGGAACTCGTCAGTGGAAAAGGAGATCAGGCCATTGTAGAGGTTGTAAGGCACTAGAAGTTCTACCAGGCTGGTAAAAGAGGTCGCATTCATGTTCAGCAATGTCAAAAGGGGAAAAATCAAGAATGACAAAATTGCGAGGTAGAGGATCAAACTCTCCACCTACAAATATGACATTGCCTATCAGTCAGGAGTCCTTGATGACCCTACAGATGCCTTGTCCAGGGGATGCTGTGTCTCTGCATGCATCAGCCAACTGCGGACCTTACATCATGAGCTCTGCCATCCAGGGGTCATCAACGTGGTTTATTTTGTCTAGTACCGCAATTTGCCCTAATCGGTAGAAGACGTCCGGGAGAGTGCCAGCCGCACTTTTATCACCCGGCAAAAGAGCACCTGATTAAATCATCCAGGCCCTTTGAATGACTCAGCATTGATTTTAAGGGGCCTCTCCCCTCCACAAACGGGAACATCTACTTTCTCTCGGTCATCGATGAGTACTCCCGCTTCCCATTCATCATTTCGTGTTCAGACATGATTGCCTTGTCAGTTATGAAGGCCCTAGACTCCATTTTCACCCTGTTCAGGTAACCCGGCTATATTCATAGCGACTGGGTCTCATCCTTCATGAGCGATGAACTGCGTCAGTACCTGCTGGTGAGGGGCATCACGTTCAGCAGGACTACCAGCTATAACGCCTCGATCTGGAAGGCTGTCAAACTTGCCTTGAAGCGAAAAGACCTTCCTGTCTCGTGCTGGCAGGATGTCCTCCCCATCGCGCTCCACTCCATTTGGTTGCCTCTCTGCACTGCGACCAATGCTACTCCTCACGAGCTACTGTTCATGTTCGACAGAAGGTCGGCATTGGGGACTACACTCCTAGCCTGGCTTACTAGTCCTGGTCCGGTCCTTCTCAAGAAGCACGCAAGGAGAAGCAAGACCCACGCCCCCTAGTGGAGAGGGTGAAACTGCTCCACGCCAATCCCACGTACGACCATGTGGAGTACCTGGATGGCAGGGAGGACACTGTCTCTATCAGGGGTGTGGCACCTGCCAGAACAGAGGACCCGTTGCCTCCGGTGACCCACGAGCTACCGAGCTCTTTCTCTCCATCCCCACTCAGGGCCTCAGGGGACCCAGTTCAGGAGGAGAGTGAAACCCCCCCCCCCCCCCCCCCCATCGTCGATCCAAAACCAGAGTTACAGCCCACTACCCTTCCATCACAGGGGGAATCAAGAAGCCCAAGGAGCCCAAGGCCCCCTGGTGCTAAGGTACTCCACCAGGATCTCCAGACCCCCGGACCGCCTACATTTGTAAATAGTGTATGCACTGTATATCCTCCTTTTTCTGTCTTCTGCTGGCTTCTGATCCCATGTTCTCTACATCCATAGACCCTTAATTCTGCAGGGAGGGGTGAATTCAGTGAACTGGGATTCACTCGGAGAGCGCTGTATTGATGACCGTCCCCACCTCCCAGCTCCAACCCCGTTTACTCATATATAACCCTGGTTTCCCGCCTAAACCCAGAGCCCCTCTGAAGCCTACTAGTGAACTCTACCCATTGTTGAAAGCTAATAAAAGTATTTGTTCTCCTTCCAGTCATGTGAGAGCTTTTATCTCTGCTAGGGGTTGTAGGTCAATTAGACATAATTGAGTGGCATGGGCTCGTTGGCCTAAAGAGCCTATTACTGTGATGTATGTCTAAATTAAATTTTAAAAAACTGCTGAGTAACAGAGTAGTGAATCTTTGGCATGCACTGCCCAATTAATATATTTCAGAGACAGTTAGATATCTGTTTTTCATAGTAGGAGAATTAAGGATTATGGGGAAAAGCCAGGTAGGTGGAGCTAAATCCGCAGACAGATCAGCCATGATCTTATTGAATGGCGGAGCAGGCTTGACGGCCAGATGGCCTATTCTGTCTGTTCGTACGTACTTCAGTGTGTTTTATTTAGGCTATCTCACCCAATGTAAGTAGATTACAAAATTAACATTATCGATGTTACCCAATTCAGAAGCAAAGTGTTTTGATTCAATCTCAGCTATCTACTAGTCTGTCTCTCCACTTCTCACACTTTCTGTTGCCCACCCCATCAATGGACCCTCCCCCCAACTTTTCTCCCTTTCTATATGTAATTTCACCACTTATATCTTAGTCTTGATAAAGGGTGAAGACCCAAAGCATTGCGTGACCCTTGGATGGTGTCTGACTTACCGAGTTCCTCACCAGTTGGATGGGATTAAAGACCCTTTATTGGGAGCTCATCGTCTGGTTTCTGATGGGCACTAACGCATAACTGATAAGAATGGACAATTTCATTGGGCGTCGCCTCAAAATGAATAGCTGAAGCAATGAAAAAATCCACCCTGCAGCAACCAGGCGGAGTTAAACAAGAAAGCCTGCAGGCACTCAGGTGGAGGCCAAATGTGCTGGAGAAACACAGCAGGTCACACAGTATGCCTGACGAAGGGCCCAGGCCTGAAATGTTGGTTACCCCTTTACACCCTATGGATGCAGTATGACCTGCTGAGTTTTTCCAACACATTTGTGTGTTGCAGCAGCCATGTATAGTCTCTGTTCCTAGAAGCATGGAGGTTAAATTTAGACATGCAGCATAATAACAGGCCCTTCCAGCCCACAGGCCAATGCCTCCCGATGACCTACAACCCCTGGTACATTTTGAAGAGTGGGAAGAAATGGGAGCAGCCGGAGTAAACCCTTGCAGACACAGGGAGTAAAACATGAACGTCCACAGACACCATGGTTGAAGTAAAAACGCAACATTGGAGAAACTCAGCTGGTTAAACTGTACTTTATATAGCAAAAATAAAGAACGTACAAACTTACAGACAGCACCGGATTGAAACGCCCATTTGCTGGCTCTGTAACAGCATTGTGCCAACTGCTACCTGAGACCTCTCACCTGAATCAAGGCTGTGGCTTCACTTCCTATCAGAGACTGGAGCTCTTGATCAAGCTAATGAGTGTCCCTCAGCACAGAGGGAGGGCTGCACTATCACAGCCACCAGCCCTCAGATGAGATGAGATCAGACATATGGTGTGATATAATTTTGGAGAAGGGCTAGGGATTCCTTCTTGCTGTCCTGGCTAATTTTTATACCTCAACCGACATTATTAAAGAAACCAGCAATTTTGTTGACTGCTGTTTTTTGGGACCTTGCTGTGTCAAAATTGGCTGCAAAGTACTTCAGGATGTCCCGAGGTCATGAACAGCATTATCTGAATGCAAATCTGTCTTTCCTCGCTGTTGGAGGTAGCTATGTGGTACTTGTTTTGTAATTGCCTGATGCTGGTTGTAGGTGTCTGAAATAATAAAAGCCTCGTATTCCCCAGTACTAATGTCTAGCTTAACGAGCACTAAATGCATTTTAAAAAATCATTAAAAATTTTAATTAACGCTGAATTTGTATGCAAAGTGCTTGAGAGACATAGATTAAGTTATTAGAAAAAGCAAGTACAGAAGGCAGAGTATAAATAGGTGGAAGAGGACTGAAGTATTTTGGGCTAGGAGGGGGGTAAAGGTCATTAAAAATTGATAGGCCTTCCATTACAAATGGCCCAATTTACAGAATACCTTTGGCAAACTCTTGATCTCGTTTTTTCTCTGCCATCATTCTGCCAAAACAGTTCATCGAGGATGTTCTCAGCAAAACACTTTCAGGCCTTCGTGGTGCTGAACTGAAGAATTCCAGAATACTGTTTGCCTAGGAAGATGGATTACAAAAAGAAATGGTCAAAGATTTCACTGCCCTTGGAATTAATTTAAAATTGCCTGGAAGCAATCCTCCCAGCAGAAATTTCGGGGCACCGGTGAAGAAAAATCCTTCCTGATGGAACACAGTAAATCCTGCTTGCCCCTGTTTTTTGAAATACACCAATGGACTGGAGAAACTCAGCAGGTCACACAGCATCATTCAGGAGTAAAGGTTAACCAAGGCTTCGGGCCTGAGCCCTTCATCAGGGACCTATAAAAATAGACAGATACTTAAATTAAAAAGGTGGTGGGGGAGAGGGCTTGATGAGAGGGAAGGAGGAAGTGGAAGAGGAGGACCACAGGCTAACAGGTAATAGGTGGATACAGGTGAGACAATAGTTCTCATTAAGTCAAGTTTATTGTCATCTGATTGCACAAGTGCAATCCAATGAAACAACATTCTTGGTGCAAAACTTGTAGACACACACCAGATATAACACACATTCAGACAAATGATACATATGTAGGACAAGTATTCATATAGAAAAATAAATGTTGAATATGAGAGCCTTGGATGGTGAGTGAGGGCAGTTCCTTTGGTCATCCAGCATTATTACTGTCCATGGGAAGAAGCTGTTCCTCAGCCTGGTGGTGCTATCTCTGATACTCCTGTATCTCTTCCCCAAAAGAAGCAACTGAGAGATGCTGTATGCGGGGTGGAAGGAGTCCTCAATGATTCTGCATGACCTCTTCAGTTGACAATCTTGGTAGATCACATCGATGGAGGGGAGGGAGACTCCAGTGATCCTCTCTGCCACTCTATGGTCCTGTGGATTGTCCTCCGATCCATTCTCTGCAGCAACTGTTCCACACTGTGATGCAGCCGACCAGGATGTTCTGGATAGAGCTTCTATAGAAGGTGGATATGATGGTGGCCTTGCCCACCTCAGTCTTCTCAGGAAGTGCAGTCACTGTTGTGCCTTCTGTATCTTGTTCTTTCTTTCTTTGGCTTGGCTTCGCGGACGAAGATTTATGGAGGGGGTAAAAAGTCCACGTCAGCTGCAGGCTCGTTTGTGGCTGACCAGTCCGATGCGAGACAGGCAGACACGATTGCAGCGGTTGCAAGGGAAAATTGGTTGGTTGGGGTTGGGTGTTGGGTTTTTCCTCCTTTGCCTTTTGTCAGTGAGGTGGGCTCTGCGGTCTTCTTCAAAGGAGGCTGCTGCCCGCCAAACTGTGAGGCGCCAAGATGCACGGTTTGAGGCGTTATCAGCCCACTGGCGGTGGTCAATGTGGCAGGCACCAAGAGATTTCTTTAGGCAGTCCTTGTACCTGTATCTTGTATTCTCCTGATAAAGGACCTTTTTCTTGCAGATGTTGAACGTATGGCCCATTCTCAACACAAAATTATGTCGCAAAGTTAAAACGTGAAAAGCTGTAGATAAAGTAAAAACACAAAATGCTGGAGAAACTCAGCAGGTCAAGCAATGTCCTTTATGTAACAAAGGAAAAATACAGAACTGACATTTTGGACTTGAGCACTTCATCAATGTTTTGAAAAATGTTGGCAGGCATCTGAACAAAAGAGTGGGAGGGAGGGGTGGTCACAAAGGCAGGAGGTGATAGTGGAGAAGGGAAGGCGACAGCAGCGATTGAGGAGGGATGGGTGAAGGAAGGGAGAAGAGAGAGAGAACTGGAAAGGAAGGGAAGGGGGAGGGGGAAGAAGGGAGCAGGTTAGCAGAAAATGGAAAAGTTGATGTTAATGCCATCCAGCTGGAGAGTTCCTCCAATTTATGGGTGGTCTTGGTGGTATAGTACACAAGGACGTGGACAGACAAGTGAAGATGGGAGGTCTCTGACACTAGTCCAGACGGAGCAAATGTGCTCAGTGAAGTGATCTCCCAATCTACGCCCACTCTTTCTGATGTAGAGAGGGCCACAAGGGAGCGCTGGATGCAGTAAATCAGTCCTGCGGATACACAAGTGAAGTGTTGCTTCCCTTGAAAGGCTTGTTTGGGGCCCCAGACCGTGGTGAGGGAGGAAGTGTGGGCAAAAGTGTGGCACCTCCTGTGGCCATAGGGTAAGGTGCTGGAGAAGTTGGGGGGGGGGGTATGAGTGCACGAGGGAGTCACAGATGGAACGGTCCCTATGGAAGGCTGAGAGGGGAAAATGTGCCTGGTAGTGGGATCCTGTAGTAAGTGCTGGAAATTCTGGTGATAATGTGTTGGATGTGGAGTTGGTGAGGGGAGAAGAAATGTTGGTGAGGTCAGAAGGGGAGGTGAGGTGTGGGGGTGGTAAAGGCGGAGGTGGGGTGGAGGAGGTCAGAGGGGGTAACCAGAAAGAGGGGGGAGATGAGGTCTGAGGATGAGGGGTTTGAGGATGAGTGGGCATTAGAAGGGGAGAGGGGTGGTGTAGGGAGAGGTATATAGGGAGAGGTGTAGGAGGATGGGGAAGGATCAGCAGTGAGGGGGATGTGAGATCAGGAGTCTATGTCGGGATCCACTTGGTTGGAGTCAGTGTGGGAAGATCTAGCCCGAGAGCAGGAACCAGAGGCATCTCCTGCATCAACACTGGAGTCAGCGGTCACTATGGTGAGTTGGTGGTTGGCGCTCGGGTTAGAGTTTGAGGCTGGGGCGTTGGGAGCTCCAGCGAGTGGTGGCCAGGGCTGGTGTTCGGGTTGGCAGCTGTAGCATGGGGAGCCATCCTTCTTCCCCCAATCGCTGCTGGCCCCTCTGTCCCTTCTCTACCTATCACCTCCTGCCTACTCTTTTGTTTGGACGCCTGCTGACATTTTTCCATACCTGATGTAAGGCTCAAGCCCAAAACATCGGTAATGCATTTTTATCTTTGCTACATAAAGGACAGTGTTTGATCTGTTGAGTTTCTCCAGCATTTTGTGTTTTTATTATAACCCAAAGACTGAGAGGCAACCATTTTCCTATGACACCCATGGCACAGGATGTCCAATTAAGTTGAGTGGAGAATTGGGTAGGGGAGATCAATTTTTTATTTTGAAAACATTTAAATTAATTTAAAAAATTAGTCAGGTAACAAGTCCTTCTGGCCCATGAGCTCGTGCTGCCCAATTACACCTGATTGACCTATATCCACTGTAAATTTTGAACAGTGGGAGGAAACGGGAGCCCCCCTGGGAAAACCCACACAGACATGGGTAGAATGTCCAAACTCCTTACAGACAGCGTGGGTTTCGAACCCTGGTCCTGATTGTTGGTGCTGCAACTGTCAGAGGTAAGGTTTTTTTATACAGAGAGTGGTGAGTGCTTTGAATGCATTGTCTGGTGTGATGGTGGAGGCTGGTACAATCGGGAGATTTAAAAGAATCTTAAATCGGCCCATGTAAGAGAAATGGAGAGTTGTGAGAGAGGAGAGGGTTGGATTGGTGATGGGGTAGGTTCAGAGAGGTCAGCTCAATGTTATGGGCAAGGGTCCATCCAGAAGAAAGCACGAGACCTTCACTACAAAGTAGCTGAAAGGACCACAGAAGGCCTAGTACCTCTCTGACAGACAGAACATACACTGGTTCTTCATTACTTTCAAGGTCATCTATGGCCAAAATACCCAAGGCTGAGCCCTACTGAGAGAGTGTTGCAAAGGTGAACTTATGAAGGACTGAGAGGAAGTCAGCATCATCAGGGACCTTTTCCATCCTGGATTTCAAAGCTTTTGATTCTGTTCCACAAGAAATTAGGATCATCAAAATCATTTTGCCCCACCGGGTCTGTACTGACCATTTCTTGTAAACCCCTGCTATCTGGAAGGCAAACAACAAGCAACTGGCAAAAATAATGTTGAAGAAAATAAATAAAACAATCAAAATAACAAAAAAGAAATTATTTAAAATTATAAAAGTAAATGTTCTCTGAAGTAAGCATTTGGTGAAGATGGGAGCAAATATTCAGCCAGCGGAGAGCCGTGGTTGGGCTTTGCTCATAGCAGCTGTTTGAATAAAGTTGTGTTTGAATAAAATGGCATCGCCCAGGATGAAGAGCTGGTTGATGCTCTTAACCCTTTGGACTCTGGCCATTTTTAATCCCTCATTTTATATATCTAATATATATATACTCTGGACTAAGCCCATGGGTAATCTTTACAGTAGTAAAGATCAGTACTTGGCTGTATATAAAACCAGTCCTGGAAAAAGGGGAAAATGAGTACGTGTGCCTGCTGGTAGTCTCGAAAAACCAGCATTAAAGCCCCGTCTTATTCCTGCTTAGTCATAGTCTTTATTAGTATATTATTAAATATATTAGTAAGACTTTATCTGAAAACTTGGAGGTTTAATTATCCATAATATTGTTGTTTGTCTTTCACACGGCCCCCGTGGAGAGGGAGGAACTTGCAGATGCAACAACGGCTAAATATTTTCAAAGAATGTGACTGAAAATAAAGTAAAATGCTTTAAGGTTTATATATTCATGCAAATGAAGTTTGTTCACTAAAGCATTTTTTACTTTTAAACTGTTCATTCTTAATCCAGGTGTATTAGGCATTGTAAAAGTGAGTCTTAAGCAACTGGAAAACTCACTTATCTGGAATCTACCAATCCCTGTAGATGCCAGGTACCAGGGTTTTTACTGTACATCGATATTTTTTAATTCTCCAGGTTCTCATTAACTCAACACTGGTTTTCAATCACTCACCTGCACGCTTAGGGCAATTCACAGTGACCAATAAACTTTCTGACCCGCACGTGTTTGGGACGTGGGAGGAAATCGGAACACCTGTAGTAACGGAGAATGTGCAATCTCCACACAGATGGTCAGAATTGAACCCGGCTCTCTGGTTCTGGGGGACACTAACTCCGGCAAGTCAAGAGGGCCGTATCACAACCAAAAAAATGTTCAAGTGTGAGTTGTTTATTGTCATAAGTACAATGTACAGATACGTTGAAATTCTTACTTGCTGCAGCCAAACAGGTACGTAAGGTAAACCAGTTGGAATAGTATAGATTAAATCGCCACAATATGCCAAGATGCAAAATAAAAAATCAATTCTGAAGGATCAGTAGATAAATATTCATTGGAGCAGTTAGTGCAAAAAGAAAGAGAGAACCTTTAGTGTCCCAGACTAGTTAAAGGTTAGGGTCAGGAAGATTCAAGACCCTGATAGGCTTTGGATAAAACAGTGTTCTTGTACCTTGAAGTGCTGAACTCAAGGCCTCAGGGGGAGATTCTGACATTCTAACACATTGCTAAATATCTCAACGCACAAATTATCAACCTTATTTTCCACATTTGGGGAACATAGAGTGTATGCTCCTCACTGACGATCAACACAGGGACACCTCCAGGATGTGTGCTTAGCCCACTGCTCTACTCACTCTACACCTATCACTGTGAGGCCAGGTACAATTCAAACACCACTTACAAATTTGCCAATGACACCACAGTCGTCAGCAGAATCACAGACAGCAATGAGGAAGTGTGTAGGAGGGAGATAGATCAGTTGGTTGAATGGTGCCACAAAAACAAATTTTCACTCAGTGTCAGCAAAACTGAGGAACTGATTGCGGACTTAAGGAGTGGGAAACCAGGAGAACACAAATCAGTTCTCATTGAGGTGACAGCAGAGGAAAGAGTAAAGCACTTCAAACTCCTGGATGTCAATATCTCTGAAGATCTATCTTGAGGCCTCTATGTCAATGCAATCATGAAGAAGGCTCACCATACTTCATGAGGAATTTGAGGAGGTTTGGTATGTAGCACAAAAGACTTGCAAATTTCCATAGGTGCACCGTGGAAGGAATTCTCACTGGTTATATCACTGTCTGGTGTAGAGGTGCTGATGCACAGGACAGGAGACGGCAACAGAGTTGCGAACTCAGCCAGTGGCACCACGGGCACCAGTCTCCACCCCATCGAGGACATCTACGAGAGACAGTGTCTCAAGAAAGCAGCCTCTATCCTCAAGGACCCCCACCACCCAGGCCGGGCCCTCTTCACTCTGCTACCATTGGGAAGGAGGCCCAGGAGCCTGAAGACAAGCACCCAGTGGCAGCGCCATCACATTTCTGAATGGACAATGAACCACAGGCAGACCCTCGCATTTTCTCTTCCTTTACATGCATTTATTTAACAAATATAATTTATTCCAATCATTGCACTTTAACGCTGCTGCAAAACAACACATTTAATGGCATGTTCACAACAATAAATTCGGACTGTTTCTGAACCTGGAGATGCCATAATAATGACCATCTTAATGAAAGGAGACAAATCCATTGGTAGGAACTACAGTGTGGGGGGGGGGGGGGGGTTGGGGGTGTGGGGTGACTCTCTGTGGCCTGTCTCAGCGAGAGATCATTAACATCCAGTTTACCGTGACTGGTACAAATGATTGTCAGGCTAATCATAATCTAATCCATTCCGTTATACCTGATTCCCAAATGGGAAAGTCGTTGCAAGGATCTCCTGAATGGTCTTTGCCCAGTGGTTGAGCTGTTCCCTGAATCATCGAGTGGATTCCATTGTCCTGGAGGCACAGTAGGCATGATCTTCACTGTGCCCCAGTTGTAAGAGAAACACCAAGCACTGGCCTTCAATCAGCCTCATTAAAGCCTTTGTCATCTAGGAAGGTCTCTCCTCAAATTCACTTTACCACCAAAGGCTGTGATTGCAATAGATTCAAAATGACAATTTGAAAGAGGACTGCAAGGAGTGTAGAAGGAATCTTAAGAAATAAATCAGAAAGGCCAAAAAAAGGCACGAAGAGGCTTTGGCAGACAGAGTAAAAATAAATCCAAAGGGTCTCTATAAGTACATTAAAAGTAAAAGATTAGTGAGGGATAAAATTGGACCCCTTGTAGATAGTGAGGGTAGGCTGAGTGAGAAGTCAGAGGAAATGGGGGAAATTTTGAATGATTTCTTTGCCTCGATATTTACTAGGGAAAAAAATATTGAACCAATTGAAGTAAAGAAAAATAGTGGGGAGGTAATGAAGCATATAAGGATAACCGAGGAGGTAGTGATGGCTGTGTTGAAAAAGACAAAGGTGGATAAATCTCCGGGACCGGACAAAATATTCCCTAGGACACTCAGGGAAGCTAGTGGACAGATAGTGGGGTCATTAACACCTTTATATTTAGGATGTCACTGGCCACGGGGGTAATGCCAAAGGATTGGAGCGTGGCGCATGTGGTTCCACTGTTTAAGAAAGGGTCTAAATGTAAACTTGGGAATTATAGGCCCGTGAGTCTGATGTCTGTGGTGGGCAAGTTGATGGAAAGTGTTCTGAGGGATGGAGGTACAAGGATTGCTAGGGAGTAATCAACATGGTTTTGTCAGGGGTAGATCATGCTTGACAAACCTGATTGAGCTTTTCGAGGGGGTTACAAAAAAGGTTGATGAAGGGAAAGCTGTGGATGTTGTCTATTTAGACTTTAGTAAAACTTTTGATAAAGTTCCCCATAGGAGGTTAGGAAAAAAGGTGGAGGCATTAGGTATAAATAAAGAGGTAGTGAAATGGATTCAGCAATGGTTGGATGGGAGGTGTCAGAGAGTAGTGGTAGAAAATTGTTTGCCCAATTGGAGGCTGGTGACTAGTGGTTCCTCAGGGATCGGTCCTGGATCCACTATTGTTTGTTATATATATTAACGATCTGGAAGTAGGGGTGGAGAATTGGATAAGCAAGTTTGCGGATGATACAAAGATTGGTGGTGTTGTGGACAGTGAGGAAGATTACCGTAGATTAAAAGGTGATTTAGGAAGGCTAGAGGTGTGGGCTGAGAAATGGCTGATGGAATTTAATACAGATAAGTGTGAGGTGTTACATTTTGGAAAGGCAAATCTAAATAGGTCATATGCATTAAATGGTAGGCTATTGAGATGTGCAGAGCAACAAAGGGATTTAGGAGTTGTGGTAAATAGTACCCTCAAGGCTGATACTCAGGTAGATGGTGTGGTGAAGAAGGCATTTGGAATGTTGGCCTTCATAAATCGAAGTATTGAATTCAAGAGTAGGGAGGTTATGATGAAATTGTACAAGGCATTGGTGAGGCCAAATTTGGAGTACTGTGTACAGTTTTGGTCACCAAATTATAGGAAAGATATAAACAAAATAGAGAGAGTGCAGAGAATGTTCACAAGAATGTTGACAGGATTTCAAGGTTTGAGTTACAGGGAAAGGTTGTATAGACTGGGGCTTTTTTCTCTGGAGCGTAGAAGATTGAGGGGGGACGATAGAGGTGTTTAAGATTTTAAAAGGGACAGACAGAGTAAATGTGGATAGGCTTTTTCAATTAAGAAAGGGGGAGATTCAAACTAGAGGGCATGGTTTAAGATTGAAGGGGGAAAATTATAAGGGGAACATGAGGGGAAATTTCTTTACGCAAAGGGTGGTAGGGATGTGGAATGAGCTTCCGGCAGACGTGGTCGAGGCGGGATCATTGGTTACATTTAAGGAAAGACTGGATCGTTACATGGATAGGAGGGGACTAGAGGGGTGTGGACCGGGTGCTGGTCAGTGAGACTAGGAGGGTGGGGATTTGTTACGGCATGGACTAGTAGGGCTGAACTAGCCTGTTCTGTGCTGTAAATGGTTATATGGTTATATGGTTAAAACTATTAAAAGAGGATATTTGAAAGATTACTGGACTAGAAAAGGATTTTCAAAGAATGGACTCAGAGAAAAAATATACAGAATTATCAAATAAGAATCTCAGGTATAAAACACTTCAAACCTATAGAATAGAGAAGACCATTTTAAGATTGAGGCAGAAATATTATGAACTAGGAGAAAGGGACCATGAAGTCGTCTCCTGGCAGCTGAGGTCAGAAAAGGACTTGAGAACAATTAACACGGTACAAAGGGAAATGACAGGATTTCATACAAAGCCGAAGGAATTTAATGATACTTTTCTGTAGTTTAATGAGCAGGTTCTGTAGAACAGAATCAATGGGGGAACCAGGACAAATAGATGATTTCCTGTCAAAATTGGAACTGCCAAATTTAGGCCCAGCAGATCAAGAGGGGCTGAATGCCCCTTTTACAACAGAAGAGATAGAGGAAGCATTAGGTCTACTGCAAGCTGACAAGTCACTGGGGGAGGGATAGGTTTCCCCCTGAATTCTACAGGAAATTTAAGGATCTTTTGATTCCCCTCTTTATGGAGGTTGTGGAGCAGGTGATGGAGACCCATATTCTTCCAGAATCTTTTTCAATGGCAATTATTACAGTGATTCCCAAAAGGTCAGGGGCTCACTGAAACCGTCTTCTTATAGACCCATCTTGTAACTGAATGCGGACCAAGGGTTTGGCGAATAGATTGGCAAAACATTTGGTGAAATTAATAAATATAAATCAAGCAGGCTTTATGCATAAATGACAGGCTGCAGATAATATAAACAGATTGTTGAGCATTATTCACTTGGCACAGTCAAGGGGCAATCCAAGTGTAGCTGTGGCCCTGGATATGGAGAAAGCATTTGACAAATTAGAATGGGACATTTTATTCAAAGAGCTGGAGAAAATGGGGTTGGGACCAACCTTTATAAATTGGATTAGGGCGCTATATTATGCGGTCAAGGCTAAAGTTGTGACCAATGGGAAAGTGACTTCACCTTCCCACTATCTAGATCGAGCAGACATGGGTGTCCGTTATCTCCAGCTCTATTCATATTAGTTATTGAACCGTTGGTAGAAGCCATTCTCCAAGATCCAGATATTAAGGGTTTCAGTGTGGGCCAGGAAGAACACAAAATTAATCTGTTTGCTGACGATGTGCTGATATATCTGACAGACCTGGTAAATCCGTTGGCCCGGCTTCATTTGACACTGGAAGATTATGGGAAGATCTCTGGGTAAAGAATTAATTGGAGTAAAAGTGAAATTATGCCACTCACAGAGGGAGACTACAGTGAATTGGAAAAGAAAAGTCAATTGAAATGGCCACAAATGGGGATTAAGTACCTGGAGGTCAAGGTAGACAATAGTTTATCAAATTTGTACAATATTAATTATGTTCCTTTGCTCGAAAAAACTGAAGAGAAAATAAATAGGTAGGTGACCTTACTTATCACATTGATAGGCAGGGTCAATTGTGTAAAAATGAATGAGTTGTCAAGGCTCCAATACCTCTTCCAGACTTTGCCCATAATATTGCTCAGGAGATTCTTCCAAATCCTCAACACACAAGTAAATAGATTCCTTTGGAACAAAAAGGTAGCAAGGGTCTCCATGCAGAAACTAACATGGGACTATAATCTGGGTGGATTGAGATGACCAAATTTCAAATAATATTATGGGGTAGCCCAGTCGAGGTGGATCACCTCACTCTTTGAAGGGGGGAGGTGCACTATCCTGGGCACAAATTGGCTTGCATATGGAAGGTGAGAAGGTAGCAAGAGAATTTATTTATAAATGGGATGCCAAATTGTTATCAGGAAAGAAGGACAACTCCTTACTAAAACAAACACTGCATATGTGGAACAAAATTAACCAATGAATTGGCCAGAAGGTGGGGTTGTTCCCAAACCCTCCTCCCCCCACCCCCGGACTCAGAATAATTTAATGCCAATTGATAACAAGGTCCTGGACACCTGGTGCCAAAAGTGGATCAGGTGTATCGAGGACTGTTATGAGCGGAGGCAGATCATGTCATTTGAACAGTTAAATATGATTTGTCAAATAGGACACTCTTTTGCTACTTTCAGTTAAGATCTTTTTGAGGGACAAATTGGGTCCAACCATGGCCCTACTGGAGTGCAGTGACATAGAGACCCTGATTCGAAGAGGGAATAGGTCAAGGCAGAGATGGGAGTCAGACCTAGGTGTAACGACAGATGGTCTGATCTGTGTCATGATGGCATGACCACAGTAATTAACTCATGATATAAACTGGTGCAGTATAACTTTCTTCACCAACTATAGGTCGTGCTGCAAAAATTGAATAAAGGTAAACTAGAAATTTTGGATCAATGTTTCAGGTGCGGCAGAGACAGGAATCTTTGTGCACTCAACCTAGTCATGCTCCAAGGTGAGGAATCCTGGAGAAAGTCATAGGTAAAGAGTTTCCACAGGACCCAGATTTATTCCGGTTAGGAAACATCATGGACATAAGGCTTACAATGAAGCTGTCCAAATTTCAAATCCACTTTGTGTTGATTGCTCTGGCAGTGGCCAGGAAGTGCATAGTGGTTACCTGGAAGTTAGACTCATCTGGGAATTGCACGTTGGAATATAAAAATGTAGAGCTGTGTTTCCATGGATAAAATTACTTATGTCAGGAAAAAAAACCAAAACTTTTCTTAAATTCTGTCAACTTTACCTGCCTACCTCACCCACCCCCCCCCCCCCAACTTTGTCCTTTGTCCTTCCTCTCCTGGAGTGGTGGTGGGGATGGAGGTGTGGATGGGGGGAGGGGATCCATACTAATCAGGCTAAGTTGAGATGAACGTAAGAGACCTGGAGGATGGGTGTTGAGCTCTGACAGGCCCTGTGGTTAGTGTGTTTTTCTTTTCTTTTCTAGTTTGTTATTTTTCTTCAGTCGGTGGCATCTTGTTTTTTTTATGCTAAATATGTATTTTTGTCTTTTCGTGCAAGTTTTTTTCGTTGTTTTCTGTTGAGGTGGTGGGGGTGGGGTTGGTGAGATGGTGGGATAAAACCAGGCGTGAATTAGTGGAACTGTCTGAATTTGGAAAAATTATAAATAAATTATTAAGAAAAAGGTTATTGTTGGTGCAGCATTCAGTCAAGTTTTCAATCCTCCTCTGTGTGCGGATGCACCACTCCTTTTTATAGAACCCACTACTGTGGTATCATCAATGAATTTGTATATGGTGGTGTCACATCAAGCTACACAGTCACAGGTGCATAAGTGTGTAGACCAGGGTGCTGATGGAGATTGTGGAAACGTTCATACCAATCCTCACTGATTGTAGTTTGTAGGTGAGGAAATCCAGGATCCAATTACATGTGGGGTGTTGAGTCCCAGTGGGAAGTTTGCTGGTCAGTTTTGAGGGGATTATGGTATTAAAAGCCAAACTGTAGTCAATAAAGAGCATCCTGATATCTGTATCTTTGCTGTCCAGGTGTTCGAGGGCTTTGTGTAGAGCCAGTGAGATGACATCTGCCCTCGGTCTATGATAGGTGAATTGGAACAGATCCATATCACTGCTCGATCAGGAGCTGATATGCTTCAACGTCAGCCTTTCAAAACACTTAATCACTGTGGATGTGAGTGCTCCACTGGTGGCCTGTTTGAAACAGGTAGGAACCACACCCTGTTGGAGTGAGAGGTTGAAGATATCCATGAATACATTGGCAAGTTGTTCAGCACAGATTTTTAATGCTCAGCCGGGCATCTTCCAACATCTCACAAAATATTTCTGGTTCTGTCTTGGCTTGGAAATTCTTTCCACAAATATTTGCTCATCTTTTTTCATTGTTTATTTTGATATATTGCTCTGCAATTAAAAAGAAATCTTATTAAAGGCACTATATAAATGAAAATGTTGTTAAAATAGTGCAATTCCTGACCTTCATTGTCCCCTTCCCTCTTCTCCAAAGATTAAAGACCAGCTGGACCAGTTAACCAGGGAGACCAACGCAAATTAGCATTGAAAACACATTGAGAAAGTGTTAATGAGTCAGATCTGCAAGGAAGAGGTAATTTTCCTGTGATTTCTTTAATCTAGCCGAGTTTGTCACTTCCTGTTATTAATTAACACCCAACTGTGAACTTGTCCAACCTGCAATGTTTGTGGTTTCATGCAATTTGTTTTATTGCCAGCAGATGGAGACAAAGATCCACCAGAGAACACTACTCGCCCATTTGAAGTGACACAGGAATGTCTGCAGATCATGTGATTGTAATGAAAACACTCAAAATCCCTGTCCCATTCTCTTGCTGACGTATCTGTCTGTCCAAGGCCTCATGCACTGCCAGAATTAGACCACTTGAACATTGGAGGAACAACACCTCATCTTCCATCTGGGCATCATCCAAATGGATAGCATTAGAATAGAAGGACATAAGAAGCAGGATTGGCCATCCGGTTAGTCGAGTCATTCAATGAGATCATGGCTGATCTGATGATCAGCTCATCTCCACCCACCTGCCTTTTCCCCATATCCCTTAATTCCCCAACCATGTAAAAACCTATTAAACCTTGTCTTAAATATATTTACTGAGATCACCTCCACTGGTTCAATGGGCAACGAATTCCACAGATTCCCCACCCTCTGGAAAAGCAGTTCCTCCTCATATCCATCCTAAATCTACTACCCTGAATCTTGAGGCTATGTCCTCTAGTTCTAGTCTCCCTACCAATGGAAACAACTTACCTACTTCTATCTGATCTATGCCTTTCATAATTTCATACATTTCTATAAGATCCTCTCTCATTCTAAATTCCAGTGAGTACAGTCTCAGATGACTCAATATCTCCTCTTAGGCTAATCCCTTTATCTCCGAAATCAACGTGGTGAACCTCCTCTGCACTGCCTGTGATAATATTAATATTTAGGTTAATGTTAAGCTATATTTCTTATAAATATATCGTAGGTTAGTTATGGGTTGGTTACAGGGTTACATATACAGGTACACTTTCAGAGAACCATTGAACTCAGAGAAGAGAGTTCATTCTCAGAGGTGCAGCGTCTAGAAAGCCAGAGTTTATGTTCTTAATTATTCAAGAACAATGGAGTGTTTGCTTTATTAAAAACTGAAGTATCTAAGTACTCACTAAGAACTGCTGAAGGAAGCCATCCAAACCACTTAACCTTCTTGAACAGAGATGAGGTCAGAGGTTGTTATGGATATGGAGTGGTTTTTAAAAAGGCAAGAAGTTTGGTAGGAATAAGACTGATAGTCATGTGGTTTCCAAGAATTGGGACTAACCTCTTTGATGATGTAACTGTCATATGATTTGAAGAAATATATTTCGAATTCAGACATTTTTGGATTAGTTTCAGAAGTCAAAAGCCTGGAGCTGGAACCTTGTGGAAGACAGAGTTGAGTTACAGTAACTAGAATAGGTGCTGTTATGTGTTACTTCTAAGGAAAGGGGGGGACACAGAATAAGTAGATTTCAAAAGAGAAGCTACTTCTAACTGACTCTTTAAGATAACAAGGACAGTCTCATCGTTTGGAAAACAGATTCCAAAATCAAGAAGATTTGATCCTGGGAAGATTATATTCTCCTTTTCACAGGAGATACATATGTGTCCAGAAGATGGTCTCTTCTGCTTAAAGAGTATCTCAAGGACAACTCATTGAAATAATTGTGAGTTTAGAGGGGCCTGAAGATATGTTTAAAAGTGCTTTATAATTATTTCTGAACTGAGAATTTAGGACCTTGAAGTAAGACTAAAAGGACGCTGAAGTTTTCAGAGTGGGACTTTACACACATGCATTTACATTAGCACATAGTGGGGTTAAACTTAGAGTTAAGTAAGTAGTGTAATGTTATTAATAATTTGATAAAAACTATTATTTTGAATTGACCACTGTCTGGTGAAATTTCTGTTGCTGATCCTTTAGTCCCTAACAAATTTTAAAAGGGTTGTTAGTTTGTAATATTTGTGGGGGCTCGATGCAATTTTACCAAAGATTTGTACTTAAAGAGAGATCATTTGATTTATAAATATTTGATTTGTTTGTTAAAAATCTTGTTGAAAGCTAATTAAAAGGCTTATAGTGCATGAGGAAACTAAATAACAACAATGGGCTTTTATAAATGTTTGGCAACATAACATCAATCTGTGTAGATTTGAAAGTGGAGACTTGGTCAAAGGATGCAGAAATTACAGCTAATAATGTTTCAAACCCCCAAACTAAGTGTGGGCCAAATGAAACTTGCCAAACTTAGTCAGATTCTGTAAAAATTAGATGTGCTCTCAATAGCTCCAAAGGCAAGAAGTTACCTGACTGACCGGCTTTTATTACCACAAACTGATGGCAAATCTCATGTTGCTGACCTGAGACCCGAGCTTGTTCTGGGGGAGGGGTTATGGCGTTGCCTCCTTTATTACAGGAATCAAGGAGGGAGGAGCTACAGGTAGAATCAGCAAGGAGTGGACCAGCTGTACATGTACAAACAGAAATACAGTGGTTCCACTACAAGTGTGTTTTGAAAACAAAGCTTAAGTGTGGACGAAGTGAAATTGTCCAAATGGATATTAAAAAGTTTTTGGAATTACCAAACTTTTCAGAATGGGAAAAAGTGGAAAAAGCAGAGTTGTTGCTAATTGCTAAAGAGTTGTAACTTTTGGAGGTAAAACGGTTAATGAAAAATATAGTAATTCAGAAAATTACAGCTGAATACAGAGTAAAAGAAAAGATTTTTGAAGAGGAGTTAAATCAAATTCTTGAGAATAGATCTCTTGATCAGCAGTTACAGCTGGGACGGATGGAGTTAGAAAAATATAAAATTGATAAACAGCGTGTGAGAGAGAGAGAGAGAGAGAGAGAAAGCAGATTAAGCTAGAAATAGAAAAACAAAGGAGGAGAGAGAGGGAAAATGTTAGAGAGAGAGCGAGAGAGAGAAAGAGAGAGAGAGAGAAACAGACTGAAGCTGAAAGGCAAAGGAGTTTTGAGGTGGAGGAAGCCAGAAAATAAAGAGTTTGTGAGGTAAATTGAGTTATGGGAAAATTCAGTTAAAGTTACAGATGATGATCCAGATTTTAAATTAATGCCAAGTTCAACTTTTCAAAAGGGACAAAATTCTTCTACATTTGCAGACGACTATCACAATGTGAAATTTGTACCTAAAAAGGTAACATGAAGTAGCAAAATATGGTAAAAAATAAATGATTTTAGAGGACCTTTAATATTGTTGAAAGAACAGTGGGTGAATGAGGATGTGCAGTGATTGTAAGAAAGCTGGACATGTGATAGCTGATTGTTTTTTATTGAAGAGAAAGGGGGAGTAGGAATCGATAATACCAGAAGCTTGTATTAGAAGGAATGGAGTGAAAAAGGGTTTGAAATTGTTGGTAGAATTAGGAAGGAATTTAAATCTTTTGTGTCTGCAGTAAAGTTTCCAAGTAAGTTTAAGGATGAATGGAAAACTGTTACAAGCGAGAGTGTTGGACAAATTGATTTAAAGTTTAAAAATGTTGCCAGTAGAAAAAGTACTGGTCAAATTGAGATACAGCAGCAGATTCAAAAGCAAGGAACAGATTGTGAGATAAAAGAGATAAGCTGTGATGAATCATTAGCTAATTTGAGTGTTTCTTTATTAAGTATGATTTTAAATCTGAAAATAAGGAACTTGTTAAAGTGGGAATTAGATCAGGTTTACCAGTAGATGGTAGTTCTGCAGTGACATTAACAGATAAGCCAGTCGTTGATGAAACAGAGACGAATTTAGAGATATATCCAGTGTGTGCAGTAATGAAGGTGATGGAAGAAAGGTTTGCCGGTGAAAACAGTGATGTCAAAAATTATTTAAAGGCTGTGACACTGGACAGCAGCTGAAAAAGGATTTGTCACATGAAGAGCAAAATTAATAGAAAAACAAAATGAAGATAATGATCTTGATGAAGTTAGAGAGAAAGCATTATCTGATGAGGAAATTAAGAAGAAGCCAGTTGGATATTATTTCAATGAGGACTTATTAATGAGAAAATATAGGTTGTGAGATTATTGGTAATGAAGAATGGGCTCCTTAGGTTGTAGTTCCTAAGGTCTATAGGGATAAAATGTTAACCTTCGCTTGTAAAACCTTGGGGTAAAAGAAACTACCTACAAAATTATGAAACAATTTTACTGGGGGCACATTTAAGAAAAGATGTTAAGATGATAAGGTACCACATGGAAGGTTAGTTAGGAAGGTGCAGTCTTTAGGTATAAATTTTGAGATAGTCAAATGGATTGAACATTGGCTGAAAGGGAGAGGCCAGAGAGTGGTAGTGGATAATTGTCTGTCAGGTTGGAGGCCGGTGACCAGTGGTGTGCCTCAAGGATCTGTATTGGGCCCATTGTTGTTCGTTATATACATTAATGATCTAGATGATGGGGTGGTGAATTGGATTAGTAAATATGCAGACGATACTAAGATAGGTGGAATAGTGGATAATGAAGAAGGTTTTCAAGGATTGCAGAGGGATTTGGGCTGCTTAGAAAAGTGGGCTGAAAAATGGCAGATGGAATTTAATGCTGATAAGTGTGAGGTGCTTCATTTTGGTAAGAAGAATCAGAATAGGACATATGTGGTAAATGGGAGAGCATTGAGGAATACAGAAGAGCAGAAAGATTTAGGAGTGACGGTACATCGTTCCCTGAAGGTAGAAACTCACGTGAATAGGGTGGTGAAGAAGGCTTTTAGTATGCTGGCCTTTATCAATCATTGCATGGAATATAGAAGTTGGGAGGTGATGTTGAGATTGTATAAGACGTTGGTGCGGCCTAATTTGGAGTTCTGTGTGCAGTTCTGGTCGCCTAATTATAGGAAGGATATAAACAGAGTGGAGAGAGTGCAGAGAAGGTTTACCAGAATGTTGCCTGGGTTTAAGCATCTGGAGTATGGGGAGAGATTGGACAGATTGGGTCTTTATTCTTTGGAGCATAGAAGGTTGAGAGGGGATTTGATAGAAGTATTTAAGATTATGAAAGGGATAGACAGAATGGATGTGGATAGACTATTTCCGTTAAGAGGAGGAAGGTTTAAAACAAGAGGACATGAGTTAAGAATTAAGGGGCAGAGGTTTAGAGGTAACATGAGGGGGAACTTCTTTACTCAGAGAGTGGTAGCTGTGTGGAATGATCTTCCGGGAGAAATAGTGGCGGCGGAGTCAATTGTATTATTTAAGAAAAGGTTGGACAGGTATATGGATGAGAGGAAGATGGAGGGTTATGGGCATTGTGCAGGGAGGTGGGATTAGAAAGGGGTGTTTGGTTTGGTGCAGACTAGAAGGGCCTAATGGCCTGTTTCCGTGCTGTAATTGTTATGTTATGTTATGTTATGACATTTTGTACACCATTTCACACTTGTCGAGTTGTGGGTAAACCCACTCAAAGTTCCACAGTGGCAACTTTAAAACTGATTCCTGTTTTTGGAGGACATTTTTCAGAAGTAATTGTGAACTCTGTTGGTCCAAGTTCCAAATTAAAAGCTGGGAGAGGATATTTGTTGCCCATTATGGGTGCCATTTACAGTTTTACAGAAACAACACCACTCGGGAACATTAAAGCAAAAACGGTGTTAGGGACTCTAGGAAAAAAATCAGTTCATTTGGTTTCCTCAAGAAATAAAATCAGATCATGGAACTAATTTTATGTCAGGTATATTTCAACAGTTAGTTTAGAAATTGAGAGCTCAACAAATTGTGTTTACTGCACATCACCTAGAATGGCAGGGAGTTTTGGACTTTAACCATTCAACTTTAAAAACTATGATGCAAATTTATTGTTGTGAGAATGAAAAAAATTGGGATGAAGGTATTCATTTACTTTTGTTTGAAGTAAGGGAACATGATGTGAGAGAACCTTTAATGTTGTTGAAAGAACAGCGGGTTAATGAGATGTGCAGTTGAATTTGTTGAATTATGTTTCAAAGTTTAAAGATTGTTGGGAAAAATTATGTAAGATAGCTGAGGAGAATATAAAAGGGAAGTTTGGAATGACCGAAAAACAAGACAGAGAAGTTTTAAACCTGGGGATAAAGTGTAATTCTGTCCTCAACAATGTCTAATTCACTTACAGCAAATTTTTCAGGACCTTCTGAAATAGAATCTAAGGTAATTGAAGTTAATTACATGGTTAAAATTCCTAGTGGGAGATGTAGGACACAGAGTTACTCTGTCAACAGGTTGAAACTTTATTTTGAGAATTTGGATGTTAGCCAGAAGCAGCTTACTTTAATGACAAAAACGGGATGATAAAAATCACATGTTGACTCTTGTGAGAGTCATCTTAAAGAGAAACTGTTAAATTTTTGAAAGCCAATCTTAACATTAATTTAGCTAAGAGTGAATTTTGTCATGTTCAGGTGAGTTATCTTGGTTATGTTGTTGGCCAAGGAAAAATGGAACAGTTCAGGTTAAAGTTCAGACAGCTTCTGAATTTCCTATTCTCACAGGTAAGAAAGTTGTTTGGAATTTTTTTAGGAATGGTTGTACATTATAGGGTTCTGTAAAAATTTTGCTGACATTGCTCTTCACTTGACTAATAGTTTAAAGAAAAATGAAAAGTTTATTTGGACAGCCATGTGTCAGGAAGTATTTGACAAACTGAAAGACATGTTATGTCATAAACCTGTGCTTAAATCACCTGATTTTGAGAAGCCATTTGCTTTCGCAGTTGATACCAGTGAAGATGCAGCCAGTGCTGTATTATTACAAAAAGTTGAATGTGATGAAATTGAAAATACAGTGGCTTATTTATCTAAGAAATTCAATAAACATCAAAACAAATATTCTACTTTAAAAAAAGAATGCTAGTCTCTTGTATTAGTTCTGCAACATTTTGAAGTATATGTTTTCACTGCTATGAGATTAAGGATTGTTTACATTGACCATAATTTTTAAATAAAATTAAAAATAAGAATAGGAGATTATTGAACTGGAGTTTAATTATGGATGAATATGACAGTAATAACTCATATTAGAGGCAAAAGCAAAGACATTGCTGATTGCCTTTCACGATGTTACATTTTCAGTGTTATTGAAAAGATAAGTGTTATATTTTACCTATATAGCATTGTATCATTTTACAAGAAAGATTACAGTTTTAAAACTTTGACCATTTTAGAAAATCAAAATTTACTTTTGTGAAAGGAGGTATAATACATCTGTGTGAATATTAATATTTAGGTTAATGTTAAGCTATATCGCTTATAAATGTGTCTTAGGTTAATTGTGGGTTGGTTACTGGGTAACACACACAGGTCACAGTATATCCACAGAGAACCTTTGTACTCAGAGAAGAGAATTCATTCTTGGAGTAGCAGCGTCTAGAATAGTAGTTCTTAATCTTTTTATTCCCGCTCACATACCACTTTAAGTAATCCCTATGCCATCAGTGCTCTGTGATTAGTAAGGAATTGCTTAAGGGGGTATGTGAGTGGAAAGGCAAGGTTGAGAACCACTGCTCTAGACCCAATTGTTACTGAAATATTTTGCTTGAGAAAAATTGTCATTGGCCCATTTCCTTTGGAGTTATGAAACCGTGCATGTAACGAGCCAATTAGGTATGATTAAAACAGTGGTTTTCAAACTTTTTCTTTCCATCCACATACCCCCTTAAGCAATCCCTTACTATTCACAGAGCACCTATGGCCATAGGGATATGAGTGGAAGGAAAAAAGCTGAGAAGCACTGGTCTAGAAAGACAGAGCTTATGGATCTGAAGTGGCTTTTAATTACTTAAGGACAATGGAGTGTTTGCTTTATTAAAAATGGAAGTATCTAAGTACTCAATAAGTATTGCTGAAGGAAGCCATCTGTTTTTTTTAAAACAAATCACTTAAACCTCTTGAAGAGAGATGAGGACAGAGGTTGTTATGGATATGGAATGGTTTTGAAAAAGGCAAGAGGTTTGGTAGGAATAAAACTGATAGTCATGTGGTTTTCAAGAATTGGGACTGACCTCTAAAAGCTATTATTTTGAATATGACATTGTCCGGTGAATTTTCATTTGGTATTCCTGTATTAGTGCCAACAAAGTCCCTTTAATCCCAAACAAAATTTAAAAGGGTTGTTGGATCATAACATGCTTCAAAAGCTAGTAGAACTTTCCTCAAGTATGGAGACCAGAAATGGAGACAGTTCTCCAGATGCGACCTCACCAGAGCCTTGAACAGTTGCAGCAGAACCTCCTTGCTTCTAAATTCAATCCCTCTCACAATGAAGTCTCTGGTTTCTGTTAACCCTCCTCACCATCTCTTTCTTCTTCCCCCTGTTGCTTTTCCCCCAGCTTTCTCTCTCTCTCTCTCTCTCTCTCTCTCTCTCTCTCTCTCTCTCCATTCTGTCTCTTCTCACAGAGCCAAAATCAATTCTCACCTTTCCCCTTATCATATCCAATTAACACCTTTTGACTTTGTTTCATCAGGTGCCTGTCTGTTTTATGCTTATACCTTGAAGAAGGGCTCAGGCCCGAAATGCTGGTAATATATGGACACTTTGAGACCAGCTGAGCTTCTCCAGCATTTCTGTGTGTTTTTACTTCCCTGTTTGAAACCTTCCCCTTGGGTTTTTTTAAAAACTCATTTGATTGTAAGTAATACAGGAGTAGACTTCCTTGGCCCATCAGGTTCAGAATGTATCTGATGTTTTATGTCACCCAACCAGCCTACTTCATTTAATACAATCTAAACTTTCCTTTCCATGCCAATTACATACTTTGGCTCTTGGTTACCACAGCCACAAACGAGCCTGCAACTGACATGGACATTACCCCTCCATAAGTCTTCGTCCGCGAAGCCAAGCCAAAGGACCACAGCTATAGATCATAAGTAAACATATGTTGAAGGGAGACTTATCAACTCACCAGAATTGAAGTAGGAACACAATGCTGGAGAAAGTCAGCAGGTCAAAAAATGGACTTTTTAGCAAAGATAAAGACACAGAACCAACTGTGGTGATATGTTTCCTCCATTGTATATAGTTATTGTTGGCTACTTTATGTATGGAACTGGCCCGCCCACTGGTGACTCATACCCTATGACTCCTCCTCCATGGTCCTGGGCCATAAAGATCGAGCCACCTCTCCCTTCCCACCATTTCTATACCTGGATCCAGGCTGGCAAGGTTCTTCTGTACATTAAAGCCTATCGTTCCCTCCGCCTAGTCTTGGTGGTTACTGATAGCGCACTACACCAATGTTTTGGCCTTGGGACCTTCATCAAGGTATGAGCAAGATGTAGGCAGGTGCCTGAACAAAATGATGGGGGGTGGGGCGGGAGGTGGGAACTTTATGATGGTCACTGGTCGACTTGCTGAGTTTCTCCAGCATTGGGCTTTTACTGATATCATAGGATCTACAGATGTTTGTGTTTTACTTCAGAATTTTCCAGGTTTATACGTGTATTGGGGAGGAGTACAGGCCACAGGCATGAGGTAACAGGTAGATAAGGGCGGGAGGGCACACCAACGAACAGGGGGAGAGGGTTGGCTTTGTGTTTGAAGAGGGAAGGGGATGGACAGCTGGAGGAAAGGAGAGAGGGGGTGGAGAAGAGAGGGAGAACGGGGTAACTGTCCAAGAAATGGACATTGACCAGCCTCAAACTGAGGGCACCTGTGGAGAAAAGGCTCAAACCTGTAACTGCCTCTGCCAGGAAGATGATGGAGAGCAGGGGGAAGAGGACACCATTCTCTGCAGGTTATCCTTCAAATCAAGCCTCACTCTGGCTTGGAAATATCTCACTGGTCCTCCACCCTGGCGAGATTGAACCAGGAACTCACTGCTCTACAGCACAGTGGGAGCAATTTCACTGGAAGAAGTGCAGAAGTCCAGAGGTGATTCGCTGCCACTCGACGGCACATAAGCCCAGGCTAACAACCGGGCTTCTCAGCAACATGCAGATTTTGTGAATGAACACATTTAAACAAAAATAATCAATGAGATAAATTTCAGAAGCAGAAAAAAAAGATTTTTTTTCCACTTGTGAGTGGAAGCTGATGTTGTAGAATGTAAGAGCTGAATATGAGATGAGAATTTATTGTCATATACGGAAGTACAATGTGATGTGCAGGTGAACTGAAATTCCTGCTGCAAATATATAGGGACTTATAATATTTGCGTGAGTTTCCTCTGGGTGCTACGGTTTCCTCCCACATTCCAAAAATGAACAGGGTTTGTAGGTCTTTCATTTTTTTAAAATTTAATTTTGATTTTTATCTACAGCACAGTAACAGACCATTTTGGCCCATGAGTCCGTGCCACTCAATTTACTCCCCATTAACCTTCACCTTCTGGAACATTTCAAATAGAGGGAGGAAACCAGAGATCTTGGAGAACACCCACGCAGACACGGGGAGAAGTTACAAACTCCTTACAGACAATATTTGATTTGAACCAGGTCTGATCCCGATCACTGGCACTGTAAAAGCGTTGAACTAATAGCTACGACAACCATACTGCCAAAGAGATTTATTGGTCACATTGGATGGCCAGTGCCCTGAATGGTCTGAGACCTGAATGGCCTGGGCCCTGAGTGGCCTGGACCCTGAGTGGCCTGGGGCTGAGTGGCCTGGGCCCTGAATGGCCTGAACCATGAATGGCCTGGGGCCTGAATGGTCTGCTACTGTGCTGTATCTCTAAATTAAATTAAAAGTTTAAAAACACTTCTCGACACACAACAATAATGCAGACATGTATACCTGAAAAAAGAATGAAAGTGTGCAGGCGCTGTGATTACAGTAAAAACACAAGGCTGGAGAAACTCAGCAATGTCTTTTATAGAGCAAAGATAAAGAAACATCGAGGTATGAACTCATCAAGGTATGAACTAAATGTAGACAGCCGTCTGAATAATAATTATCGCATTTGATCCTGTATTTCAACATTTCATAGTTCATTTGATTGCAATCTTTCTACACACATTAGTAACCTTATTGCACCACAAGCCCCCTCCCCCACTCTGTCAACCAGGGGCCTTAAAATATTGAGTATCTCTTCTTCCACAGCCCCTTGACAAAACAGAGGCCTCTCCCCACCATTTTATTGGCGCTCTTGCCTACATTTTGCTCACACCTTGATGAAGGGCTCAAGCCTGAAACATTGGCAATAAATCTTTATCTGTGCTACATAAAGCATGTCGTTTGATCTGCTGAGTTTCTCCAGCATCGTGTTTTTAACTGGAAAAGACTGAGCAAGTTCAAATCCAAATTGCATTTTGTTTCCTGAAGGTTGGACTTGAGAAACGTGGGCAGAGGGTCCAGATCTGGGCACAACACTGAGCAGGCCCTCGGGCACATACTTGACTTTCCCCAGCGGTGCTTCTCTCTGCCTTTTCCAGAAGGCTCCTTTAAATTGTGCTCGATTGGCAGAAATTGGTCAATGCAAGCCAGTGAATCACATAAATGATTCACGAGGCTTCTTGGGAAACCATTTTCAGTGATTTAAAATCAGGTTATTTGCAGGTGCTGTTCTGGATACTTATTAAAAAATTCATTTTCAACTGTATTTATAAAGCTATATTAAGTTACCACTGTTAAATGTCAATTATCTTTTATTGTGAAGAAAAAACAAACAAATTCTGTCCTCTTACACTGAATGATTTATCTGGCTGATGGAAATCTGTACATTTTTCCCTCTCTCTGAAGCATTTATTGTAATGTACCATTGCAATAACTGCAGTGTGTTGACAAATATAAATAGATCACATTGCATAATGGTCTCAAAGCCACAATCATGCCCTTGTCATGAACTGAGGTCTCTTGCTCAGCCACTCTATGCTCCTTTCAGAAAATTCCCCAGCAGGAAAAGAAAGTTGATGATAAAAAACCAGGATTATAATGGAATCAGGAAGAATACAGACACTGCAGAGGGGGCTGATAAAGAAATGGGGGGGGGGAGGGGGTGGAGTTGGAAGGAAAGGGCAGGCTATGACAGAAAGGAAATTCTAACCTTTTTGATGCGGAGTAGAAGCTTTCCAAAGAAAAGGAGGGTTGATTCATAACCAGTCAGCAAAAGGTTGCAGATTCTCGTTTCTTTGAACTTTGTTTATAGACAGTGAAGAACCATCCAATTAAATTGGTTACAGTAAAATCCCCATCATCCTGAATTCAAGCATCTGGCACAAAAAATTGCGGAAAATAAATAAGTAAAAAAACCATAACTCTAAAATTGGCACCCCATAGCATGTCAGTTCACCAATCACGCAATGTGCAATGTCAAGCAACCAGCAGTTTCACTTATTCAGCATCTATCAACCCCTGGTAAGTGCCAGATACCAGGAGTTTTACCTGCATTTGCTTTCTGTGTGGACGGATCAATGGTGGAAGTGTGGGTGGAGGTATTGGAGGTGATAAGGTGAGCAATGAAGTCTCCAGAGATATTTTAAATCAATTGTCTCCTTGCTTTAACTCTTCTATCTAGAACTAACATTGATGAGTCACTGAATTTTGGAGGATTGACAGGGGATTCACACTCTGGCTCAGTTGCCGACCTGTTTGTGCAACCCATGCCGCATAAACTTGGCTGCAATAAGTTCCTTTGTTGCCTGAATGGAAGGATGAGCTAGGCCATGAATGATGTCGAAGATCTGGCGTCACCAGGCAGTGGGGATGATGGGGTCTTGGCTGTCCAGTAGACACATCACAGAGGAGGGTGGTGTCAGTGGGCCCAAATCTCACATTAGGCCTGAGGTGGCCATGCATCTCTCCATCCTCTCTCTGGGCGGCTGCCACGGCTGTGCAGTCGACACCTGAGAACAGAGCATGGATAGCATTGATGGCCGTGCAGGAAAACACATCTGCGACCTGGTTGTCCTTGCCTGTGATGTGCTGGCTGGAAGTCGTGTATTCTGAGATGTAGGTCAGTTGGCTCTGGCATCGAGCTGACCAAGGATCAGACACTTTGGCAAAGGCAAACAAGAGTGGTTTGTGGACCGTGAAAACCATGAAATCCCTGCCCTTGAGAAAGTAGCGGAAATGCAGGATGGCGAGAAAGAGAGCGAGGAGCTCCTGGTTGAAAGTGCTGTATCTCTGCTTGGGGAGTGAAGGCGAGGGGCTGCCAGTTACCATTGATCAGTTCCTCCAGTACTCCACCCAGATGCATCGACCATGAGAGCTGTTGGTGCATTAACCCAGTGCCTTTTGCCAACGCTTCCTTGGCCTTGACGAACGTGATTGTGGCCACATCGTTCCAAACGAGCTCTTTCGACTTGTTTGCCAGGACCTTGAAAAGCAGTTGCATTATCCTGGCTGCCACTGACATGAAACAGTGATGGAAGTTGACCATGCCGACAAACTCTTGGAGTCCCTTCACAGTAGAGGGTTTGGGAAACTTACAAATGGCATTAAGCCTGGATGGGAATGGAACTGCTCCGTGTTGGTCAATGTGGTAGCTGAGGAAGTTGATGGAAGTGAGGCCAAACTGACACTTGGCAAGGTTGCTCATCAGGCCAGGCTTATCGAGCCTCTGTCAGAGCTGTCAGAGGGATGCACGGTATTCCTGGCGAGAGTGGCTAGCGATGAGTATATCACCAAGGTAGATGAACATAAAGTCGAGCCCATGGCCGACCATGTCTATAAGCTTTTGGAAAGCTTTGGGAGCGTTATTCTGGCCGAAAGCTTGCACAGGAACTCAAAGAGCCTGAATGGGGTGATGAGAATCGTCTTGGAGAAGTCATCTGGGTGGACTGGAATCTGATGGTAGCCACATATCAGGTCGATCTTGTCCAGGTTTGCCATGAAGTCCTGGATTTGAGGAACGGGGCTCCGTCAGCTGTTGTGATCTCATTAAGATGGCTATAGTCCCCACAGGGTCTCCAGCCCCCAGACATTTTGGGGAGCATGTGAAGCAGGGATGCCGATGGGCTGTTTGAGTGGCGAACTATGCCCATTTCCTCCATCCTGAAGAATTCACCTTTGGTCATTTGGAGTGTGTCGAGGTGGGGGGGGGGGGTGGTCAGCCTGTGTGTGCGTGCATGGAGTGGTGGTCTGGTGATGGAGATATGGTGCTGAACCATAGCGTCTCATGCTTAGGGCTGGTCATTGTGAACTGGGGAGTTATGATGTCTGGGAAATTGGCTAGGATTCTGGCATATTTATTGTCAGAGAAAGTCACTGAGCTAAGGTGGGGGTGCAGTCAATTCGGCATGGGGCAAGGCGATTGATTCGAATGTCTTGGAATTGAGGGATATTGTCCTTTCAAATCGACCAGCAGGGAGTGCCCCAGAGGAAGTCGGTGCCCAGCAGCAGTTGTGAGACATCAGCGATGGTAAAAGTCCACTTGAAATGGCAGGAATTGAAGTTGAGCGGGATTGTGCTGACCCTGTATGTCCTGATGTGGCCGCTGTTGGTGGTGGTATTGTAAAGCCCTGCAAAAGGTAGTGGATGCAGCCCAGGACATCATAGGCAAAACCCTCCCCATTATCGAGAACATCTATGAGGAATGCTGCTGTTGGACTGCAGCAGCAATCATCACGGATCCACACCACCCAGCTGACACTTTGTTCTCACACATCAGGTTCAGGAACAGCTGCTACCCCTCCACCATCAGACTCGTCAACAATAAACTCCATCAGGGACTCATTTAATGATTCTTACTTCTGAATGATTGATTTTTAAAAAATTCTCTCTTTATTGCACACTTGGTTTGTTTGCATTAGCTTATTTGTTTACATTTTACATTGAGTACAATGTTTTCTTCATTGCCAGTAAGTGATAATTCTGCCTGGCCCACAGGAAAAAAGATCTCAGGGTTAATGCCATGTATGTGCTCAGACAATAAACCTAAATCAAATCTAATATAATCCTTCAGATTTAGTTGTATATGAGGGGGAAGAGGTCAGTTCCAGCTTTCCCTTACCCTTGGTGTAGCACACCCCCCTGATATCTCCACTGAATACCATGCCTATGTGACTCAGTTAGCCATACCTGCATTGGTTGGTTCGCCATACCTGTGTTGCTCAGTTTGCTGGATCTGCATGGCTCAGTACACTGTATCTACATGGCTTAGTACACCATACCTTCACGGCTCCATAAGCCATACCTGCATGGTTTGATATGCCATACCTGCGTGGCTTGTACACAATACCTGCATAGGTAGGTGTACAATACCTCCTGACACCACTGAATACCATACCTACAATCGAAAGATTTCATTCGCTTGTCCCAGGTTCTGGCATCAAAGGAAAGATGACTTTCCTTTCTTTATTGCTGCTTATGTATTTATTAATTTTATGCTGTCTTTAAATACCTGAGGAAATACACAAAACCAAGTTACTGTCCAGGTACAGAAACACACCCAGCAACACCTGAAGTTCACTCTGAGGTTAGATCCCCAGCAGAAGGCAGCGTGTAATTAAACATCTCCAACAATTGTATTCTTTCTTGATGAAGCTTTAATCTATGTCTTCCATCAAAATGAATAATAATGTTCAGTGTGGCTGCTGGAGGCCTTATTTAATGAATTTTAGCTACTGGGATAGAATTATTGTTTTTGTAAATTAAACTCACACATTTCTTGATATCTTTTTGTAAGTTCTTATTTACATGTAGAATTATAATTAGGGGGTGGTGGTAAAGGAGTGTACAGAAGAGACATTTATAAAACTCGAGATAGGCACATGGATGTAAGAAAAACAGAGGGTTATGGGTGTGAGGTTGGGAAGGGTTAGATCGTTTCCATAGGTCAGCACAACATTGTGGTCTGAAGGTCCTGAACAGTGCTATAATTTTCTATGTTATAATGTTCAAGGTTCTTTATGGCATTCAGGGAGAAACTACAGTAAAACCCCTGGTATCCCGCACATATGGGGATTGGTAGATGCCGATAAATACATTTTCCGGTTAATTGAGACTATTATAATACCTAATTCAAACACCTACATTAAGAATAAACAGTTTAAAAGACAAAAGTACTAGACTGTACTGACACGGATCAAACTACACTTGAATGAATATATAAACCTTAAATCATTTTACTTCATTTTCAGTCACTTTCTTTGAAAACATTTAACTGTCGATGCATCTGCAGGTTCCTCCCCCTCCAAGGAGCTGCCCAAAGATGAACAACCAGCTCTTCACCCTGGGCGACGGCGTCGCTGTTTCACACAACTTTATTTGAACATCTGCTACGAGCAAAGCCCGACCAAGGCTCTCTGCTGGTTGAATATTTACTCCCATCTTCACCAAAGGTTTATGTGTGATTTCAGAGAACATTTACTTTTACATGTATTTTTTTTAACCTATTATTTTAATTTTTCAATTTTGTTTCCCCTCGATTTTTTGATGGTTGCTTGAATTCTGAATACTAGGTGTTTTACTGTACAAGGCTGGGATACATACTCTATTTCTATCTCCTTGGATTTGACAGATGTCCATGCTTAAACCTTTAGAATGATTTGATGAGTAGAGGGGATCATGGAGCTCGGTGTCCAGGAGGACTTTGGGAATCACTGTTTTCCACAGGGGGCACTAGAAGCCTGGAAAGTCCATCCCAAAAATGGAAAATTGGAGCACTGAAGATGGAGGGGAGAATGCAGGAGAGGAAAAATACATCAGCTTTGATTCGAATGGGTGAGGCAGACCTGATGGGCCAAATGGCCTTTATATGCCATGGTCTTTTGTTTTTGTGAGGCCAGATCAGCAACAGTGTGACAGAACAACAGAACAGGATCAAGGGGCACAGCAGCCGACTCCTGTCGCGTACGTCTGCAAATGCCACACTGTTCTGCTTGTAGGAACATTCACTGGGGTTTGAGTGACAGTCTCTGTTTCTGAAGGTGTTACGCTTCACCTTGGAGCAGATCCAGAGGGTCCGGAGCTTGTATGAAGTTCCCTTTGCTTCTGCTTGAATAGCACTGCTTCCCTTCCCTTTGGGGTTGGCTCGCATTATGTAGCAAGGATGGCCTTGGTCTTGTTGTTTCTGATAGTTGGCCTTTTTTCTAATTTGTGCTGATTTATGTAAAAAAAAGGGCCCAGCAAATCATTTGGTACGATGATGGAATGTATTCCGATCCTGCTATGAATTATGAAATTATAAACATGCTCTCAAGATGTCAGCCATAACTCTGTCTGTAACACTTGCAGCTCGAAGTCAGGAGGTCATGGGTTGTAGACCCACTCCAGAGATTTAAGAACAAAATCTTGGCTGACACTTCAGTGCAGCACTGAAAGAGTGTTGCAGAATCTGAGATGAGATGTTAAACCAAAGTGCTGTCTGTTCTCATGGGTGACTGTAAAAGATCCTGTGGTTATTTAAAGAGGAGTTATTCCTGTGCCTAGGCCAATATTTATTCCTCTTCTTCTTTGGCTTGGCTTCGCGGACGAAGATTTATGGAGGGGGTAAAAAGTCCACGTCAGCTGCAGGCTCGTTTGTGGCTGACCAGTCCGATGCGGGACAGGCAGACACGATTGCAGCGGTTGCAAGGGAAAATTGGTTGGTTGGGGTTGGGTGTTGGGTTTTTCCTCCTTTGCCTTTTGTCAGTGAGGTGGGCTCTGCGGTCTTCTTCAAAGGAGGCTGCTGCCCGCCAAACTGTGAGGCGCCAAGATGCACGGTTTGAGGCGTTATCAGCCCACTGGCGGTGGTCAATGTGGCAGGCACCAAGAGATTTCTTTAGGCAGTCCTTGTACCTTTTCTTTGGTGCACCTCTGTCACGGTGGCCAGTGGAGAGCTCGCCATATAATACGATCTTGGGAAGGCGATGGTCCTCCATTCTGGAGACGTGACCCATCCAGCGCAGCTGGATCTTCAGCAGCGTGGACTCGATGCTGTCGACCTCTGCCATCTCGAGTACCTCGACGTTAGGGGTGTGAGCGCTCCAATGGATGTTGAGGATGGAGCGGAGACAACGCTGGTGGAAGCGTTCTAGGAGCCGTAGGTGGTGCCGGTAGAGGACCCATGATTCGGAGCCGAACAGGAGTGTGGGTATGACAACGGCTCTGTATACGCTTATCTTTGTGAGGTTTTTCAGTTGGTTGTTTTTCCAGACTCTTTTGTGTAGTCTTCCAAAGGCGCTATTTGCCTTGGCGAGTCTGTTGTCTATCTCATTGTCGATCCTTGCATCTGATGAAATGGTGCAGCCGAGATAGGTAAACTGGTTGACCGTTTTGAGTTTTGTGTGCCCGATGGAGATGTGGGGGGGCTGGTAGTCATGGTGGGGAGCTGGCTGATGGAGGACCTCAGTTTTCTTCAGGCTGACTTCCAGGCCAAACATTTTGGCAGTTTCCGCAAAGCAGGACGTCAAGCGCTGAAGAGCTGGCTCTGAATGGGCAACTAAAGCGGCATCATCTGCAAAGAGTAGTTCACGGACAAGTTTCTCTTGTGTCTTGGTGTGAGCTTGCAGGCGCCTCAGATTGAAGAGACTGCCATCCGTGCGGTACCGGATGTAAACAGCGTCTTCATTGTTGGGGTCTTTCATGGCTTGGTTCAGCATCATGCTGAAGAAGATTGAAAAGAGGGTTGGTGCGAGAACACAGCCTTGCTTCACGCCATTGTTAATGGAGAAGGGTTCAGAGAGCTCATTGCTGTATCTGACCCGACCTTGTTGGTTTTCGTGCAGTTGGATAATCATGTTGAGGAACTTTGGGGGACATCCGATGCGCTCTAGTATTTGCCAAAGCCCTTTCCTGCTCACGGTGTCGAAGGCTTTGGTGAGGTCAACAAAGGTGATGTAGAGTCCTTTGTTTTGTTCTCTGCACTTTTCTTGGAGCTGTCTGAGGGCAAAGACCATGTCAGTGGTTCCTCTGTTTGCGCGAAAGCCGCACTGTGATTCTGGGAGAATATTCTCAGCGACACTAGGTATTTTTCTATTTAGTAGAATCCTAGCGAAGATTTTGCCTGCAATGGAGAGCAACGTGATTCCCCTGTAGTTTGAGCAGTCTGATTTCTCGCCTTTGTTTTTGTACAGGGTGATGATGGTGGCATCACGAAGATCCTGAGGCAGTTTACCTTGGTCCCAACAAAGCCTGAAAAACTCATGCAGTTTGGCATGCAGAGTTTTGCCGCCAGCCTTCCAGACTTCTGGGGGGATTCCATCCATACCTGCTGCTTTGCCACTTTTCAGTTGTTCGATTGCCTTATATGCCTCCTGTTGGAGCTCTGCGCAGAACAGCGGCTTGTCATTACAAACACCCTTTTTCAGCAGAGGGACAGCCTTAAGACCACCTGGATGCATCCCCGATCCAAACACTGGCACCTCCTGGACTACATCCTGGTGCGAGAAAGTGACAAACAAGATGTGCTCCACACCAGGGTCATGCCTAGCGCGGAATGCCACACTGACCACCGGCTGGTTCGCTGCAAGCTCAACCTTCACTTCAAGCCAAAGCCCAGGAACAATAAAGCCCCCAGAAAGAGGTTCAATGTTGGAAAACTGCAGTCAGACGAAGCGAGAGGAAACTTCCAGGCAAACCTCAAAGCAAAGCTCGACGTTGCAACCCGCCTCACGGACCCGTCCCCTGAAACCCTCTGGGATCAGTTGAAGGCTACCATACTGCAATCCACTGAAGAGGTACTGGGCTTCTCCTCCAGGAAAAACAAGGACTGGTTTGACGAAAACAGCCAGGAAATCCAGGAGCTGCTGGCAAAGAAGCGAGCTGCCCACCAGGCTCACCTTACAAAGCCGTCCTGTCCAGAGAAGAAACAAGCCTTCCGTCGCGCATGCAGCCATCTTCAGCGCAAACTCCGGGAGATCCAAAATGAGTGGTGGACTAGCCTCGCCAAACGAACACAGCTCAGCGCGGACATTGGCGACTTCAGGGGTTTCTACGAGGCTCTAAAGGCTGTGTACGGCCCCTCACCCCAAGTCCAAAGCCCGCTGCGCAGCTCAGACGGCAAAGTCCTCCTCAGCGACAAGATCTCCATCCTCAACCGATGGTCAGAACACTTCCAATCTCTTTTCAGTACCAACCGCTCAGTCCAAGATTCCGCCCTGCTCCAGCTCCCTCAACAGCCCCTAAGGCTAGAGCTGGATGAGGTTCCCACCCTGGATGAGACATTTATTCCTCTACGAATGTCACAAAAGCAGTTATCATCTCTGGCAATTTGGAGAGCTTGTATTGTTTTCCAGTCCAGTAACAGAGAGAGCTGAACTGGAGAGAAGGATTCAAATCCCTTTGTTTATCTTGTTGAACTTAAATTCAGTTAATTGAATACATCCAGAATTAAAAATGAGTGAAAGAATAGTGACCACGAAACTAGTGATTGCAGTAAAATATCGTCTGGTTTTTGCTCTTGGGATGTTGGGTGAAGTTGACTAAAGACACTGGTGAGGTCAAATTTGGAGTATCGTACACAGTTTTGGTCGCCTAATTACAGGAAAGGTTTCAATAAGACTGTGCAGAGGAGATTTATTATGACGCTGCCAGGAATTCAGGAACTGATTAAACAGGTTAGAAAAATGAGGTGCGATTTGTTAGAGGTCCGCAAAATTATGAGGGGTATAGACAGAATAAATGCAGGTAGGCTTTTTCCACTGATGGTAGGTGAGATACAAACCAGAGGACATGGGTTAAGGGTAAAAGGGGAATATGAGGAAGAAATTCTTCACACAGAGAGTGATGGGAGTGTGGAACAAGCTGCCAACTGATTGTGGGCTTGATTTTTAACACATCTTGACAGGTGCATGGATGGGAGGGGTAAGGAGGGCTATGGACTGGCTTTAAGTCAGTGGGACAAGGTGGCACAGACTGGAAGGGTCGAAGGGCCAGTTTTCTGTGCTGTAATGCTCTTGTAGGTCTTTGGGGAAGGAAATCCTTTAATCCTCCTTGCTGTCCAACCTAGGCATTGTTGACTTTCAACTGGTCTCTTCTAAAATCCAGCAAGACTTAGCTCAAATGGAAAAATGGGTTTGGGAAAGATTGTGACCTTGGCAATGTCCCTTTCTGTAAAAAAGACACTTGTTGCCTTAGTGAGAACATTGCATTGAGTATAAAGCACAACAGCATATACCCCAAGGCTGTGAAGAGCACCACGGGAAATCAGATACGAATGTTCCACTGGTTTGAGTGATATTTCTGGAAGAACACCAAAAAGATCTTGTGCCTTGTCCGATGTTCCACATTCTTAAAAGCATAAGAAATAAGTGCAGAAAGGCCGGGATGGGGACGAGGGGACTGGGGGGATAGGTGGGTGGGTGTTGGGCAAGGGAAGGAGCACAGTCTCACAGTCAGGAGGAAATAGGTGGAAAAGGGAGGGAGCTTTGACCATCAACTCTCACCACAGCCCCAGCCACCTGCAGGCCACAACTCCTCATGACCTAGGTACCTACTGTGATCCTGACCTCCCCTTCTCTGCCAAGGCTGACCCCGCTGCAGGACCTCAGATTTCAGATTTATTGTCATGACCTGACCTAGGACAGGTCCTCTGCAATGGTGATACATCAGCTGCATTTGCCATTTCTCATGGGGTGAAGTAGGATTGTGTACTAGCTCCAGTCCAGTTCAACCTGTTCTTCACTTGCTCTACAAGGCCTGGAGTGTATATCAGGTACCAACTGGACGGCTCTCTCTTTGATCTTTGCCCCTTGAATGCATGGACAAAATGGCTCTACGCAGTCATTCAAGAAATCCTTCTTGCTGATGACTGCGTGCTCTTGGTGCACAGAGATAGTGATCGACAGTTAATGTTGAAAAAATTCTCAGACACTGCTACGCTCTTTGGCCTGACCACCAACCTGAATAAGATTGAATTACTCCATCAGTCCGTGCCAAACACCAACAACATAGAACCAAACATCACTATTGACAACACCCAGCTGACAAATGTAAACAGCTTCAAATACTTGGGGAGCATCATGTTGAGTGATAGGTCTTTGGACAAAGAAATTTGACTCCAATATCAGCAAGGATCAGCCAGGCTCTGGGGAGGCTGTGCACCAGAGGGCTCAATCAACACAATGTCTACATCTCCACAGTCACCAGAGCTATAGTCATCCCTTTTCTCCTATATGAATATGAGACCACGTCACATCCAACACTGGAGAAATTCCATAGGCGCGCTCTCCATTCCACCCTTGGCATCTGTTGTCAAGATCGTGTCTCCAACCTGGAGGTCATGGGTCACGCGAAGTCCATCAGCATTGAGTCCCTGATCATCAGAGCCCAGATGCGGTGGGTGGGACACGTCGCCAGCTGCTCTAGTGAACTGAAGACTGGAAGGAGACCTCAAAATCATCCACACAAGTGCTGTAAAGATGCTGTGAAGGAGTCCCCATGCTACTGCAACATCCAGCCAAGAGAACGAGAAGCTGCGGATGCTGACAGATCCCGTTGGCGAGCCCTGGGCTATGAAACCTACACCAGGTTTGAAGACCGGCGCTGCCAAAAACTGATGGAAAACCGTGAGCAGCATCACAAAACAGCAGCCATGGTTATTACAAAAACGGACCCAGTGCTAGACTCTGTGCTTCCAGACTAGGACTAGAAAGTCACCTACGTGTCCGCAGATGAACTGCACAACAGTATGTCTTCTTCGAACCAAAGGATGACCAACAATATATAATGTATATACATACATGACATCACATACAACCTGGAGATTCCTTTGCCCTGCGGGTGTGGCAGAATTACCACTAATTGGTCGTGCAAAAAAATAAACTGTACACAGTGTAAACATATAAACAAATAAAGAAGAGTAAACAGATAATGAATGTAAAAATACCAGAGAACCAAAAAATCAATAATGTGCACAAGTAAAAGTCCTTAAATGAGTCCCTGATTGAGTTTGTTGTTGAGGATTCTGATGGGAGAGGGGTAGCAGCTGCTCCTCAACCTGGTGGTGTGAGTCTTGTGGCACCTACACTTTCTTGCTGATGGCAGCAGCGAGAACAGAGCGTGTGCTGGATGGTGAGGGTCTTTGATGATTGCTGCTGCTCTCCAACGGCACTGCTCCCTGTAGATGGTCTCAATAGTGAGGAGGGTTTTGCCTGTGATATTCTGGGCTGTCCCAACTACCTTTTACAGGCCTTTATATTCAGGGCTTTTGTTGTCCCCATACCAGATCGTGATGCAACTGGTCAGCACTCTTTCCACCACCCCTCTTTAGAAATTTGCCAGGGTTTCTGATGTCATACCAAACCTCCACAAACTCATGAGGAAGTAGAGGTGCTGACACATTTTCTTCACGATGCCAATAGCGTGTTGGGTCCAGGAAAGATCCTCCGAGATAGTGACTCCCAAGTATCTAAATTTGCTCACCCTCTCCACCTCTGATCCCCCAATGATCACTGGATTGTATATCTTTGGGTTTCCTTTCCTGAAGTCAACAATCAGCTCCTTAGTTTTGGTGACATTGAGTGTGAGGTTGTTGTTGGTGAACCATTCAGCCAAGTTTTCAATCTCCTTCCTGTGTGCTGACCCATCCCCTTCCTCTATACAACCCACTACTGTGGTATCATTGGAAAATTTGTAGATGGTGTTATGGTCATACTGAGCTACACAGTCGAAGGTGTAAAGTGAGTAGACCAAGATCACAGGCTCATCATCTTCCATGGCACCTCCCACCTGCCAACATCCTTTTCCCTTCCCTATCCCCCCACACCTCTTCCTACTCCACCCCATATCCCCCACTGAGCTCCCCCATCCCACACCCCCAAGCCTCAGACCCTCTCATCTCACTCCCTAATTTCTAGTGTTGCCCCTCCCTTATCCACCTATCACCTCCTCCCTGTGGGACTGTGCTCCTCCTCCCACACCTCCCACTCACCATTTTGTTTGGACGCCTGTGACATTTTGCTCAGACTTTGATGAAGGGCTTGAGCCCGAAAAGTTGGTTTTGTATCTTTTTCTTTGCTACATAAAGTTCACTGTTTGACCTGCTGAGTTTTTACTTCAGCCATGGTGTCTGCAGACTGTCATGTAGTTTTCTTAATTAAACCATGACAGACAGAGGCAGGGGACTGGCAGGTGAAGGGAGAGAGGGCCAGCTGGAGGAAGATGGTGGAGAGGTGATTAGAAAACAGTGCTGGAATCTGAGAAGAGAAGGTGGTGTATATAATGGAACTGAAGGTGGGGGGGTGGTGGGGGAGGAAGAGGAGAGTGAAAGAATCCATGGAAGGGGAAGGAACCTAAAGAAGGGGGATGAGAATGAATGGAGTGTGAAAGAGGTGGAAAAAGGGAGAAAATGGCGGTGAAATGAGGAAGAGCGGAACTGATGAGTGTTTCATCTTGTATTCATGTGTGTGTGAGTTCTTCGGCAACATATGGATGAAGAAAAAGGTTCTTTACTTTAAAGTTGATATAAACAGCACCGTGAGTGGGGTTGGGGGTGTGGGCGTGGCAAGATGGCGTAGAGTCTAGACGTGTAATCTCGACCTCTCTGGCTGGACTTTTAAGTACCCATTTTTTAACCCTTTGTTTTCAAGTTTAAACTTTTAAACTTTTAGTTTAAAGTATTAAGGAACTGTTATGGCCATTAAAGGTAAGAAGATTAAACCTGAAATGCAGAAGAAGTTACATTTTCGAAGTGTTTAAGATTTGGGGCCTAAACAACTTGCTACAGCTTCAGGTTGAACTTCTTTAGTGCCTAAACCTCAAAGACTGCCTGTGGGAGCTGAAAAAAAATGTCTACTACTCACCAAGTGAAGGATAGCGCTGGAATTACCCGTTCTCTGGAAGAAGGTGCGTGTTCCCAAGAAGTGGATCCCAATTCTGGCAGCCTGCCAATTTTAATGGAAGGAGCATGCAGGAAGACGACTCTCTTGTCTGAAATGCTTCAGGCAGCACTCCAACCTGAAGATATCGATCTCCTCTGTGATTTTGTGGAAAAACAATAAGCTGCGGGGGGGGGGGGGAGCCCGGCGTCGACACCCTGAGGAAGTCAGGGTGCCGTCGCTGGGAGTCCTTTCTTTCTTTGGCTTGGCTTCGCGGACGAAGATTTATGGAGGGGGTAAAAGTCCACGTCAGCTGCAGGCTCGTTTTTGTCTGACAAGTCCGATGCGGGACAGGCAGACACGGTTGCAGCGGTTGCAGGGGAAAATTGGTTGGTTGGGGTTGGGTGTTGGGTTTTTCCTCCTTTGCCTTTTGTCAGTGAGGTGGGCTCTGTGGTCTTCTTCAAAGGAGGTTGCTGCCCGCCAAACTGTGAGGCGCCAAGATGCACGGTTTGAGGCGATATCAGCCCACTGGCGGTGGTCAATGTGGCAGGCATCAAAAGATTTCTTTAGGCAGTCCTTGTACCTCTTCTTTGGTGCACCTCTGTCACGGTGGCCAGTGGAGAGCTCGCCATATAACACGATCTTGGGAAGGCGATGGTCCTCCATTCTGGAGACGTGACCCACCCAGCGCAGCTGGATCTTCAGCAGCGTGGACTCGATGCTGTCGACCTCTGCCATCTCGAGTACTTCGACATTAGGGATGAAAGCGCTCCAATGGATGTTGAGGATGGAGCGGAGACAACGCTGGTGGAAGCGTTCTAGGAGCCGTAGGTGATGCCGGTAGAGGACCCATGATTCGGAGCCGAACAAGAGTGTGGGTATGACAACGGCTCTGTATACGCTTATCTTTGTGAGGTTTTTCAGTTGGTTATTTTTCCAGACTCTTTTGCGTAGTCTTCCAAAGGCGCTATTTGCCTTGGCGAGTCTGTTGTCCAGACCCACAGTAAAAGCATTAAAATGCCTTTTGTTGAGTTGCAGCAGGAGCTGCAGTTATCTGGTTCTGCCACTACATCAGAGAAAGCAGGGCTAAGTTTTTCTGAGCTACAATATAAACAGTTAAATGCTGTCATTCAGCCTATAATGCAAGAGCTGGCTCAAATGAATGTTAGTATAAGTTCAGAATGTACGCTATGCAATGATTACTTATAATTTTTACATCAATTATATTTAACACCTGAAAATTTAAAAAAAGTATGGTTTTCATGAATCAGATTTGTGTTTTAGATGTGGTAATTTTGTTGGAACTTTTTTTCATGTTGTCTGGTCATGTATAATCTTTTTGGAAAAAAATTCAATTGTTTTTAGAATACCTGTATAAGATTAAAATACCTTTGGATCCGACAGTATTTTTATTGGGCAGTTTACAACTTTTGAAAGGTTTGGGATTAGATGAATTTTAACTTGTTTTTGTATATTTAGCATTATCTGTAGTGAAAAAATGTATTGCTAGTATGTGGAAAGATATAAATATGATTGATATTAATAGATGGCATAATGAGATGAAATATTGTTTAATAATGGAAAAAATTACATATGTTTCATGAGATAACTATAGTTTTTTTATTAATAAGTGGTTGTTATATTCAGAATATTTACATTTTGATTTATGTTGACTAGATCTTAATATGTATGTTTAATTTTTCCATAATTTTTTTTTCCTTTCTTTATAGCTCTCCTTAGGAGAGTTGGCTGAAGTCGGGGGAGGGTGGGGAGTTGGGGTTCTTTTCTTTTCTTTTTATCTATAAAATATAACATTCATGTTTATGGTTCATTGTTGTATATGTTATTTACTATCTGTATTTTGAACGAATAAATAAAGTTTAAAAAAAAACAGCACCATGAACACATGAGGCTGCAAGTTTCCATTACAGTCTTACATACTGCAGTCTCTTGCTCCATGTCAGTTCCCTGCTGGCAGCCAAGTCTAATCAAACAGGAACTAAAATCCTTTAGACCTCTCTAGTAGCAAATGCCACCATGATCACTGTCATTACATCTCTCTTTCTTCAAACAAAAATAGCTTACTTTTAACTAACATGTTTTCTTTGTAGAACTCTGCACTTCTAACTTTAACACCTGGAACTTAAATGTTCATTATTATCAATATTGTTAACATTGTTAAACTTGTTTAATGTGTTCACATTTACATACAATAAAACTTGAAGAGTGAATAAGATAGAACTACTTAATTCTAGAACAGGAGTCTTTAAATTTGCTCAATGAGTCTCTTAGGAGGATTCACGTGTCTTGACGATCTCCTGATTGATTGCCCTTGAATCTGAATTGTTGCCTCATATGATGTCTTCTCAGATGTGCATTCAGGTTGTTCAACAGTATCCGTCTTTCTATCTGTCTGAATGGTGTATGATCTTGGTTGGACTTCACTAAGGAGTCCATAAGTATGTTTTGCCTTTTAGCCTTACTTGGTCACCAGTGTATATTTCCTGTAGGATTTTTGTTCCTCTGCCAAAGTAATACTTTGGCATTTCTTTCTGTTGTTCTTTGAACTTCTTCACTTTCTCTCCCTCTTTTGTTTATAGGAGGTTTTCCTGAATGGGTAGGTTTGATCTTGGCCTATGGCCTATAAGGAGTTGTACCACACTCGAGCAGCATTGTGCGGTATACTAGCATGCTCTGGTAGAAGTCTGTTCCACTGTCTTTTGCCTTGTTCATCAGTCTTTTCACTGTCCACTGATTTTTCCACTAGAATATTGGACTGTGGAAAATAAGGACTTGATGTGGTGTGTACAAAGTCCCACTCTTTGGCAAAGTGTCGGAATCTTAAATTACAAAACTGGAATCCATTGTCTGTGAAGACCTCGCTTGCCATGCCATGTCTGGAGAATATGGTTTACATACCTGTTATTACAGCATTTGCAGTGGTGGTGTTCAGTTTACACCCCTCTGGATACAGGGAGTAATAGTCTGTGACTACAAGATAGTCCTTCCCTTGACATTCAAACAGGTCAGCCCCTACCTTCTGGTAAGGTTTGTGTGGTGCTGGGTGTGGCCTTAGTGGTTCTGCATGATTGCTTGCTTGATATTTACAGCATATTGTACAGTTTGGCAATACTGATGTTTTTATTATAAATTTCTAGTATCTGTTTGTTTTTATTTTAAACTGCATTCTGCAATGAGAACAGCCTGGGTTTGAATCCGCCACTATCTGCAAGCAGTCTGTACGTTCTCCCTGTGTCTGCGTAGATTTTCTTCAGGTACTCCAGTTTCCTCCCACCATTCCAAAGCACACAGATGTTGTAGGTTAATCGGGGCATTTGGGCGGCACAAGCTCATGGGCCGGAAGGGCCTGTGACCATGCTGTATATGACCATGCTATGTAAACAACACAGTACAGCCCTTCAGCCCATAATGTTGTGCCGCCTTGTATAATCCTATCAGAAAAAACCTCTACTTCATAACCCTCAATTTTACTTTCATCCATGTACCTGTCTAGGAATCTTTTCAATGCCCCTAATGTTCCAGCCTCCACCACCACCCCTGGTAATCCATTCCAGGCACCCACAGGTCTCTGTGTAAAAACCTTATGCCTGATGTTTCCTCTAAACTTTCCTTCCTTCACTTTCTACTTATGTCCTCTTGTTTGTTATTCCTGCCCTGGGAAAAAGCTGCTGGCTGACCACCCTATCTGTTCCTCTTATAATCTTGAAGACCTCTATTAATTCACCTCTCATCCTTCTAAACTCCAAAGAGAAAAGCCCTAATTCTGCTAACCTTACCTCATATGACTTATTTCCCAATCCAGGTAACATTTAAAATTTAAGAATTTAGCTATAAGATGGGCTTTGGGGATGAGTGATCATAATGAGATATAACTTGACCTTGAATTTGAAAGTCTGTTGTGTTGTACCACAACATTAAATCTAAATATAGAAAACAATGAAGATGTGAGATGGGTATGAATAATTGGAAAATTGTGCTTCTCAACCTTTTTTCCCATTCACATACCATCCAACTATAGAGCATCTATGGCAGAGGATTGTCTAGGTTGTCTATGGTTAGTAATGGATTACTTAAGGCATATGTGAGTTGAAAAACAAGTCTGAGAACCACTGCCCTATGATATGGTGTAACACATGGCCAGTTATGGGAGATTTCAAATCTACAGATGTTGTGGTCTAGTGCAGCACAGCTCCAATGGATGCTGTATGACCTGCTGAAATTTTCCAGCATTTTTGTTCCCTGTTATGGGTTCTGTTGGTTGCTTGGTTACAAGCGCCATAGGTGAAGAGGAGGGAATGAATCAGAACTGCAGGGTCAAGAGGGACGGAAAGGACAGAATAGGGATAGAAACAATTTGTGTGAGAGAGTGAGTATATTGCCATGGTTTGCAGTCTTTTTTCCACGCACATACAACCTTAAGTAATCCCTCACTAACCACAGAGAACCTATGGTATGTGAGTGGAAAAAAATGGGTGTGAACCACTGGACCAACGCAAGAATTAAAAAAAAACATTAAAAAATTATTTAAGGTTCAAAAGCCCAACAGGACATGTGGTCCATCTCTTACAGGAGAAATTAAGTATTAAAGTAAAGAAAGGTTTTATAAAGTTGTCAGAAATACCAATAAACCTGAGAATTATGAGCACTTTGGAACAACTAAGGAGGGCTAAAACTTGACAAAGAAACACAGGATGAACTATGAGAGTAAAGCTACTCACGTCGAGGAAGACATACAGGAATATTAGAGCCAGCACCACTAGACTGCTTCCCATGGGCAGTGAGGATGCTGATTGACTGAAGGAGCCAACCCTCCGAAACTTTTAAATGTTTCTAATATTTCAGCCTCCACCACACCCAACAAGGTATCCTAGGGCCCGCAACTCTCAGTGTAAAAACAAACGCGGCACCCCTAATATCTCCCCTAAACCACCCCCCCCTTCACTTTGTACACACATTCTCTGGTGTTTGCCGTTCTTGCACTGGAAAAATAACACTGGGTGTCCACCTTATCTATGCCTCTCAGAATCTTGTAGAACTCTATTAAGTCTCCTCTCATCCTTCCTTGCTCCAAAGAGAGAAGTCCCAGCTTTGCTAAACCTGCCTCATAAGACTCATTTTCCAACATTCTGGTATATTTCCTCTGCACCCTCTCCATAGCTTCCACATCCTTCCTACAAGGTGACCAGAACTGAACACAATATACCAAGTGTAGTCTTACCAGAGATTTGTAGAGTTGCAACATGACCTCTCGACTCTTGAATTCAAACCCCCATTAATGAAGCTTCTTAACTATCCTATCTACCTGCATGGCAACCTTGAAATATACATGGATTTGAACCCCAAGGTGCCTCAGTTCCTCCGCACTGCTAAATATCAGACCATTAACCCTCCACTCAGCCATTTGGTTTGACCTTCCAAAATACATCACCTCACACTGATCCGGATTGAACTCCATCTACCACTTTTCTGCCCAACTCAGCATCCTGTCTATATCCTTCAGCTCCATCCACAACTCCTCCAACCTTCTTGTCACCTGCAAACTTACTGACCCATCCTTCCACTTCTTCATCCTGGTCATCACAAACAGCAGGAGTCCCAGAACATATCCTTGTGGCAATCCACTAGTCACTGACCACCAGTCAGAATACTTTCCTTCCACTACTACTCTCTGCTTTCTACAGGTGTCAATTTTTAATCCACCTGGCCAAGTGGATCTCATGCCTTGTGATTTTCTGAATGAGTCTCTCATGGGCACCAACCTACTTAGCATCCTAGGTAAGTAAGGCCAATTACTTGCACCCCCCCAAAAAAAAATTGCCAACTTTGATTTTCAAAAATTGATGTTTTAAAAAAAAATTAAAAACTTGAAACTGCTAAATTTACTTTAAATTGTAAGAAAGAATACACTGACCTAGAAGATTTTCACAAACTTTGCAGCTCTATTATATTTAACATGATATCAAATATATTAGCATAAAATGTATTTTGACATTAACAGTTAACAAAAGATTTAAAAAAGCAAGATTGTATAAAATTCAAAAGACAGCATTAAACAACAAAGCTAATAATGAAACAATTAATTTGAAACATAATAATGTATATTTAATCAACAAGCATTGAAACTACTCACAGGCCTGACTACTCAAAGTGAGAGCATTTATCTGCTGTCAAAGCCAAGTTTCCTGAAATTTAATAAAGAGCTATGTTGCGTGGTGAGTGTGTGTGGGAGCTGCGCAGGCTCAATGCAGATATTGATTTATAAACCTATTACACCACACAACAAGGATATGAGCACGAAGAAACTGATGGGAGAAGACAGGCTCCATCGAGCTACTTTCCGATAGCAAGGCAGACGCAATCACTCGTTCCCATGCACTCCGCTTGCATGGTAAGCATTGTGGCATTTGAGAGAAGACTGGGAAAATGTCCTGTATATTTTTATTTGTGTGTGTGTGTGTGTGTGTGTGTGTGTGTGACCACCACAACAAGATACATTTAGTAAATCAAACATAAGTTGGTTTCTGTTACCTGCATTTATTTATCTATATTTTAGCTGCATTAATTTTTGATGAATCTTCTTTAAATTATTAATGTCTTGTGCCAAAGGATCCCCCCTTGACTCTCTTTACAATATCAATATTCTTTACTAAGGCAAAGGATCCCCCTTTGCCTCTACCAGGGGGTGTAGGCCTTCTCGAAATTGTAGGCCATGCCAACTGGCCCACCTGCCCCCTCTGTTCTGGCCTCCCCCCTCCCCTCTGTTCAGACCTCCCCCCCACCCTCACCCTTCTCACCCCTGCCTCCACCCTCCCCCTTTGTTCTGGCCTCCTTCCTCCCTCCCCTTTCCTCTGTTCTGGCTTCCCCCTCCCCTCTCTGCTCTCACCCCTCCCTCCCCTCTCCCCCCCTCTCATCCTTCCTCTCCCATCTGTTCTGGCCTCCCCCCCTTTGTTCAGGCCTCCCTCCCCTTCCCCTTTGTTCTGGCTTCCCCCTCCCCCTCTCACCCCTCTCCCCCTCCCCCTCTGTCTTCCCCCCCTCTGTTCTGACTCTCCCCTCCCCTCCCTCCTGCCCCCTCTCTGTTCTGGATTCCTGCCCTCCCTCAGTTCTAGCTTCCCTCTCCTTTCCCTTCCCCTGACCTTCCCTCCCCGTGCACCCCACCCTCCCCTCTGTTCTGGCTCCTCCTCCCCATCCCTCTATTCTGGCTTCCCCCTTCCCCCTCTCCCCTCTGTTCTGGTTTACCCCCTTCCCCATCCCCTCTACTCCTCTCCTCTCTATTCCCTAACCCTCTTAATGCTACTCCCCCCTCCCCCTTTTATACCTCCCACCCTATTCCTTTTAAAACACCTAAATCCCGGTACCTACATCATCCAATCTTGCCCTTCCTCCAGCCAAGTTCCAGTAACGGCCACAACATCGTAGTTCCACGTACTGATCCATACTCTAAGTTCATCCCCTTTATTCCTAATACTCCTAGCATTGACATAGACACAGTTCAACCTTTCTGTCCACATTTATGTTTTCTCCCCCATGGAAAAAAAAATGTGAGGGTGTACACAAAGCAGAACAAAACAAGCATACTTTTATTTAAAACATATTTGCAAAATGTTGACATTAATGGAGACCTTGCGATCATTGTGCAGAAGTCATTTAAAGTTCACATGCAAGTGATTAAGGAGACTAGGCAGATTGGCCTTTATTATGAGGTTTGGACACAGGAAAAGCTATTCCTTATTGCATATGTCGTGAGGAATTGGTAACCAACGTAAACTAGAAGTACAAGACCTCATATTCAGTCCAGTCAGTCTACAGACTAATGGCATGACAGGAAAAGCAATTGATCAGGGAAGAGAAGCTAAGTCAGTGAAAAATGGAAGGATTACATCCACCAGCGAAACTTCAGCTGACAGATAATGTGGCTGAGAACTGGAACAGATTTAAACAGCATTTTGGATTGTATTTAGTGACAGTCGGAGCTGACAGGAAAAGTTGGCATTCCAGTTAGCACAATGTTGTTACAGCATCAGCAATCGGGACCGCAGTTCGAAAGCGTCAGTTTTCTTACATGTCATGGGTGATGAAGCCCTGGGGGTGTATAATAACTTTACATTTGCTGCTGAAGGAGACAAAATGAAACTGGGAAAACATAGTGGAACAGTTTGAAGTGTACTGCTTACCTAAATATAACATGATGTTTGAGAGGCACAGATTTTTCACGTGTGTAAAGAAAACAAAAAAAAGTATTGATCAGTATGTGACTGAATTGAGAAGCAGAAGCAAAATTTGTGAATTTGTTGGACTGACCGACTCCCTGATAAAAGATAGACGTATGTGATATTCCAGCTAATAGTCTAAGGGAATGATTGCTAAGAGAGCTAAATCTAGACCTGGAAAAAGCCATAGCACTCTGTAGAGCTGCAGAAACTCTAAAATTTCAGGCAAGAGAGCTGTTCAGTGAAACTAGCTGCAATGTGGATGCAGAGAGCAAGAACAGACATAAACTGTTTAACAAAAAGTGCACAAGAGTGGAAAAAGAGGCGTAGCCAGTGAACAAAAATGAAAGGGACAATCGAAAACCATGTCGTCGATGCAGTTCACAACACCTATCAAAAACGTGTCCAGCATATGGTAAAACTTGCTATATGTGCAACAAAAGCAACCATTATGCCCGTTGCTGTAGGAACCAAGTGTAACAAAGCAAGGTTCATGCAGTTGATGAAAAGGAGATAGAGGAATTCTATGTCGATGTTGTGACTGAAAAAAAGAAAGGAAAAAGAGACTGGATGTTGACATTAAAAGTGAATGACATATATATTTCAGTTAAATTGGATATCAGAGCACAAATTAATGTAATATCAGAGACTGATTTTAAGAAGACTAGACCCAGACCAAAGATGTATGGAACAAAAGTGAAGGTGACAGGATATTCAGGTACCGATATACCAGTGCAAGGAGAATGCATGGTCAAAGTGAAACTCAAGGACAAGGAGCACATGCTAGCATTCATCATGGTACCAAAGGATGTACAGGCCACATTAGGTTTAACAGCCTATGAGAAACTGAACCTGGTAAAAAGAGTCCTCATGGTGGAATGTGAAGGAGAGACAGTCTATAATGAACTCATGAAGGAGTACAATGACCTATTTCAGGGACTAGGCTGCCTTCCAGAAGAACACATGATCAGAGTGGATAAACGTATGCCACCGATAATACATCCATGCAGAAAAGTTCAATTTGCACTTCAAAAGCAACTAAAAGCAGAGTTGGATAGGATAGAAAGCCTCAACATGATTCAGAAGATAGATGAGACAATGGAGTGGGTGGGTTCATTCTTCGTTGTGGACAAAAGGAATGGAAAGCTTAGAAATTGCCTGGATCCAAGAAATCTAAACAGAGCAATAAAAAGAGAACACTTTAAGCTTCCGACGCGTGAAGAAATTATGTCACAGTTTCAAATGCAAGGTTTTTCAGCAAGTTAGATGCATCATCAGGATTTTGGCAGTTGATATTGGATGAAGCAAGTTCAAAACTGTGCACGTTCATTAGTCCATTTGGCAGATACAGATTCCTAAGGTGACCATTGGAAATTGCCTCAGCTCCTCTAAGTGTATCACAAAACTATCCATATGGTCTATGAGCACCTGGACGGAGTTAATACCTCAATGGATGACATCATAGTCTGGGGAACTATGAAAATGGAGCATGATGAGAGATTAAGGAAGGTGCTGGAAGCAATAAGGAAAGCAAACCTGAAGCTGAATAGAGATAAATGCCAGCTCAGGGTGACATAACAAACATTTGTAGGAGATATTATTGGCAATGAGGGCATCAGACCAAATCCCAGAAAGGTGTCCGCCATTTGGGAACATGCCAAGGCCACAATACAAAAAGAACATACAGAGATTTAAAGGAATGGTCAACTATATGGGTAAATTCATATCCAACTCTCAGAAAAGATGGCCCCATTGAGAAGACTAACAGAAAAGAACATTGAATAGGAGTGGAATCACGAACATGAAAAGTCATGGAGTGAAATAAAGAAACTGCTCACAGAGGAACCAGTTCTGAGGTTTTACGACACAGCGAGACTCATCAAGGTTTCATCAGATGCATCACATAGTGGGCTTGGTGCAGTTCTTCTGCAAAAATATGATGACTGGAAACCCATTACATATACATCACACTCAGTGACAGATGCGGAGACACGATTCGCTCAAATTGAAAATGGTGTGGTCAGTATCACATACGCCTGTGAATGATTTCATCATTTTGTGTCAGGACAAGCAATCAGTGTAGAGACTGACCATAAGCCCTTGATTGCATTGTTCCAAAAGCCATTAAATAAATGTCCACTTAGAATACAAAGAATGATGATTAGGCTGTAATGCTATACACTGAATGTGGCGTACACTCCGGGTCAGCTAATGTACACAGCAGGCATGTTTTTAGAGCTGATGACACGAGAGAGCCTACAAACACCAAAATGGTTAAAGGTGATCACAAGATCACTGCCCATATCAGATGCAAAAATGGAGCTCATAAAGTCAGAGACCAACAAAGATGAAACACTGAGGCAACTTGAGAAAAGGCATCTTGGATGGATGGCCCAACATAAAGCAGGACTGTTCACCGGATGTTTCAGATTACTGGAACTGCAGGCTGGAACTATCTGTGATTGAAGACATCATCTACAAAGGATGCCAAATCCCTATCCCAAAGAGTCTGGGAAAAGAGATGCTAAAAAGGATCCAAGAAGGTCATCTCGGAATCGAAAAGTGTAGGAAAAGAGCATGAGAGATGATGTACTGGCCAAGAATCAACAAGGATATAACAAATGAAGTGTTGTTCATGAAGGAAACTGACTTTGAGGTTGAAGAGTTTCACTAAAGAGAAGGTCTGGAGCAAGTATTGTTAAATTAAGAGGCATTTATTATCTCAGTGGACTTGCAGATAAATAGGTTTCCAGGGCAGAATGGGATGTATCGCAGGCTGGTGTGTGTGTGGGTGTGGGTGTGGGTGTGTGTGGGTGTGTGGACATGGTTTACCTGGATTTCAAATGACCTTTGACAAGGTGGCCACACATGAAGTAGTGAAGCAAGATAGGAGTCCATGGGCTCATGGGAAAGATACACGGATAAAAGGTTGGTGGATGGTGGGGGAAGAAAGGAACTTTTTTTGGTTGGCTGCCAATGACCAAGGGTGTTCTGCAGGGCTCGGTGTTGGAGCTGCTTCTTTTCATGTTACATGTTGATGGAATAGATAGATGCAGCCAGGTTTGCAGACAGTACAAAGATCAGAGGAGGGGCAGGTAGTGTTGAGAAGCACTGAGCTTTTGGAATGGGTTAGAAGTGGGAAAGTAAATGGCAGATGGAGTATAGGGTTGAAAATGTATGATCATGCACTTTGATGGTAAGAATAAAGGTGTAGACGATTTTCCTAAGGGTGGAGTTCAGAAATCAGAGACACAGAGGAACCGCACTCAAAGGTCAACTTGCGTGGATCACCTTGTGATGACAGAGTCGGTGAAAATCTGGCTCTCCCAAAAAAGAGTTAAAAAAAGACAAAATGAAGTAAAGAGACAAGAATTGAAGTGTAAGAAAGTAGATAAGAAGTGATGGAAAACAGACATTAAAGCCATCGAAGAAAGACAAGAACGACTCTGGGACATTGGGAATAATATAGGAAAAAAAACGACAAGATCATGAAAGGCCTACCTTGCAAATGGACCCTGGTGGTGTAGTAAAGGTTTCTACTAGAAACAAGTTTTAGATTAAAGTTGAGGAGCCAAGGAGTCGAGGGGGAGATAAAGGGGAGAAATTTCTTAATGGGAGATGAAAAATGTATTAATGAAGGTTTTGTTATAATAATAATAATAATAATAATGGGATTAACAGCCCTGTAAAGAGGAAAAGGGTATTTTATACATGTTAGAAATGAAAGTAGATATAACCTTTTTTACAGGAGACCCATTTAACTGAAAAAGAACATCAGAAGTTGAAATGAGATAGGATAGGACATGTTGAAGCTTCTTCATTTAATTCAAAACCTAGATGCATAGTCATTTTGATTGATAAGAAAATTTCAATTAAAATTAAAAATGAAATTTCAGACCCAGCAGGAAAATATATTAGGATTCAGTGCCAATTTTTTTCTGGAACATTGGACACTTATGAATATATATGTACCTAATGTGGATGATGAAAGATTTATACGAGAAACAATTGAATTTGTCAAATGCATATGAGAATATATTAATTAGTGGAGACTTCAATTTTTAGATAGGTTTCAGATAGGTTTACTAGAGTTATAATGGGATCTAAAGCAGCTAAAACAACATTATCATTGATGAAAGATTTAAATTTAATGGATACCTGGAGAAGATTTCATCCAAGAGAAAGAGACTATTCATTTTATTCAAGTAGGCATGTTTCTTATTCTGGGATAGAATTATTTTTGATATCCACACACCTCCAATGTAGAATTCAGAAAACAGAATATAAAGCAAGAATTTTATCTGACATTCTCCTTTATTGATGCAATAACAACGGTAGATAGAGAAGATTCCATTTATAGATGGTGTTATGAGTTATATTATATTTTATATTATGTATTAATATGTCTTTAAAAGAGATAGATTGTCAGGGTTCAGTGTAGGAGACTTTATAAACAGAGTAACAGAACACATCTCATTTAAAATTCTGGACATTCAGGCACCACTAATTTTTCAGGGACAATGGAACTGCTTTGGAAAAGAACTTCAAAAGCAGGTGAAAATTGAAGACTCCAGACTCAAGGGTTGATAAAGATCTTTTGAGGATTGGGTTTGGAGTTCTGCAAGGAGTTCTGTTTTTTACAAGCAGAGAGAAGACCATACAGGAGTTCTCTTTTAGAGAGAGAAAAGTCAGTTCTGCAGTAGCTTTTGGAGGCTACAACATGACAACCCTATTTTGAAGACAGGTTGTGAGTTCAGAGTTCAGCCTGTTAAAAATCTTTGTAGTCCTTACAAGAGGACCTGATTGTTTCTCCTGGAATAGGGAAATAAGAGTAACTCTATGGTGACCTGGAAAAAGAGGTTATCATTTGGAAAATCCATGATGGGGCAAGTTTCTTCGGCAAGACACTGAAGTGACTGATCAGAGGAAATCAGTTTGTTTGTGTCCAACAAGCAACAAATATATCTCTCTGAAACCAACAAGAACCTTCCTGAGTGGTAACCATTTAACTTTAAGCACCAGAGCTTGGTGAAGATTCATAAATGTTAAATTCTGTGCACAGTATAAGAATTGCCTGAAACTGGTGAACTTGGAGGAGTGAGAAGTGAGATTGGACTGTGAATCAAAGAACTTTCCTGAACTTACACACACATACATTCATGTGCACTCAGAATTAGAAGGGGTTTAAGTTAGGTTAAGTTAATAGTAATAAGTTAAAGTTTGATCCTGTTTTGATGTTTAAAGAAAATAAAAAATGACATTTTTTTAAGTGTTGCTGGATTTTGGGGTCTTCTGGGCTCATACCAATGGAGATTTTATTATTAAAAAGAAAAGATTTTTATGATTTTATTAGAAGACAGATAAGGATTTTCTTTGAGACTAATTTTAATTCAGTTATTAACAAATTTATATTATGTGACACGATGAAGGCTTGGCCAAATTATAAGTTATACTTCAAAAATTAACAAGGATTATATGAGGGAAGTTGAACAATTGGAAATGGATATAGAAGGTTTGGAAAAAAGATTTACAGAAGCAAGTTAAACAATAAAAACAAAGATATCTTATTAATAAAAAAAATCAATATAATACTTTCCAAACATATAGGACTGAGAAAATGAACAAAGCCAAGATATGATTTGGGTGAAAGGGCTCATAAGGTTCTTGCTTGGCAATTAAAGACAGAGAAAGTATCAAGAATGATTATTCAACTAAAAATGATTCTAATGTACTTTCTTATAAATCGCAGAAATTAATGAAAATGTTATACTAAATAGCACAAGTCAAAATCTTTAAAAGATGATAATAAAATAGATAAATTTTTCCATTACCCAAATTGAATTTGGAAGATAAGAAAGAATTGGATGCTCCCTCCACTCTAACTGAGGTTAGGGAAGAATTTAGTTCTTTACAAAGTAATAAATCTCTGGGAGAGGATGGCTTGCCACCTTAATTTTACAAAGAGTTTAAAGATTTATCAATTCCTCCATTTATGGAAGTGTTAAAACAGGCTGATGAAGCATATACATTACCAGAACATTTTAAAACAGTAATTATAAATGTGGTTCCAAAAAAAGAAAGATTCTTTAAAGCCTTCTTCATATATGCCTATTTTTTTAAAATTAAATGTGGATTATAAAATACTAGGATAAATATTAATGAACAGATTAGCAAAATATTTACCAAAGTTTGATAAATATGGAGCAAACTGGTTTTGTTAAGAGTAGGAAGTCTGCTAGCAATGTTACCAGATTATTAAGTATTATTCATTTAGCACAAAATAGAGGAGATTTAAGTGTAGCTATGGCTTTAGATGGAGAAATAGCATTTGATAGATTAGAATGGGAATTTTTGTTGAAAGTGCTTGAAAAATATGATGTAGCACAAACACGTATAAATTGGATTAAATCCTTGTATAATGAACCAAAGACCAAAGTAGTAACAAATGGACAAATTTCTGATTCTTTTCAAATAGATCAAGTGGCCAAGGATGTTAATTATCTCCTGCTTTATTTATTTTAGCAATAGAACCATTAGCACGATTCAATAGGTTAGATGCTGAAATTAAAGGGTTTAGAATTGGTAGAGAAGAATATAAAATTATTTTTTTTGAAGTTGATATTATCATTTACTTGACTTAACTGGAAATTTCATTGCATAAATTATGTTTTAGATGAGAGGAATATGGTTTAGTTTCTGGTTATAAAGTGAATTGGGATAAATGTGAGGTTATGCCTCTCATTAGGGGAGATTATATGCAGTGTAAAAGAAATACCCCATTTAAATGGCCAAAGAATGGAATAAAATGGAATGGATAATAATTTAAATAATATATTCATTCAAAATTATATTCCTTTACTTAAGAAAATTAGTGAAGATTTGAAAAATTGGATGGATTTACCCATAACATTATTAGGTAAAGTTAATTGTATAAAGATGGATATTTTTCCAAGGTTAAAATATCTTTTAGAATCATTGTCTATATTTGATCCAGATAATTTTTTCCAAATATTGAATAAAAATTTAAGAAACTTTCTTTGGAAGGATAAAATGGCAAGGTTTACTTTAGAAAAAGTATTAGGATTCTACAACTTCCAAATTAAAAAAAAATTATAAAACAACACAAATGAAATTTCTCTCTTCTTTATTTGAAGAAGGAGAGAAACTAACATGGATTAAGATAGAAATGGATAGAACAGGAGAGACGATGTGTGAATATTTTGTATAAATGTATAAATGGAACATGAGATTACTAACTGGACATAAAGATACACCATTGCTAAAACATTTGATTACAATATGGGATAAAATAAATAATGAAATGGTAATCAAGAATAATATAATTTATAAAATGCCATTGACACAAAATGGACATATTATTTACAATGAATAATCGATTGTTAGATATCAAAGGAATTAAGAAAATAATGGACTGTTTTCAAGAGGGAAATTTAATTAAATTTGATCAATTAAAAAATAAATATGCAAGATAGAATAATACAATATTTTGTTATTATCAAAAAAAGGTCTTTTATGTGATAAATTAGGTCCAACAATGTTATTGCCTGAAAGGAGTGAAATAGAAATTTTGATTGGTAATAAATCTGTTAAAAAAATTATTTTGGCTATGTACGCATTATTTCAAAAAGGAATACAAAGGCAAGGAATTCACATTAGGCAGAGTTGGGAAACAGACTGAAATATTAATATTGGGGAGGAAAACTGGTCAAACTTATGACAGTATGACAAATACAATAAATGTTAGATATGGATTAATACAAAATAATTTTTTACATCAGCTGTATCTTACCCCACAGAAATTACATAGACTGAGATCAGATTTGGCAGAAAAATGTTTGAGGTGTGATCAAGAGAGAGATACTTTTTTACACTCCACATGGTCATATTCTAAATTAAAACCATTTTGGATGGAACTGGGAGTATTTTTAGAATGAGTTACTGGAGTTAAATTCCCCCAAGATCCTATGTTTTTCTTATTAGGTAATATATCAAGAATATGACCAAAATTATATTGAACTTGTTTCAAAATGAATTTGTGAAAATTGCTTTAGCAGTTGCAAGAAAATGTATGGCAGTGACATGGAAATCAGATCCATATTTAGGATTGGATAGATGGCATGCTGAAATTCATAGTTGTAATCCTCTCGAGTAGATTAAATAAAATTTAAGAAATAGATATAATTTATTTTTGAAGATTTGGTGCCCATATTTACAAATTGTAGATATTTATAAAAGACATCCCCAAGACCTCTGAGAACTGTATCAGCTCCTTGGAGTCAATTAATTGGTATATATTTTGTCAAGATATAAGTTTGCTGTAATTATGGGAATTTTAATAACCATGTGTGTTCTTATCTTATTTCTAACTTTTCTCTTTTAATTTCTTTTTACTTTTTAGTTATATATATATATATATATATATAAAACTAAAGTTATATATATATATAATGCATGCATTTTAGTTATGCTATGCTATATGCTGTACTTCTGTTAATACATTGTGGAATTTAAATAAAATTTTCAAATAAAGTCAACTTGCATGTAGAGCAAGTGGTAAGGCAGGTAAGTAGAAAGCTAGCATTCATTTGGAGAGGGATAGGAAATTTTAAATTTAGACATACAGCATGGTTACAGGCCCTTTTGTCTCATGAGCCTGTGCTGGCCAATTATACCCAATTAAACTACAACCATCATATGTGTTTGAAGAGTGGGAGGAAACTAGAGCACCAGGAGAAAACCCAGGCAGACACAGAGAGAGCGTGCAAACTCCAAACAGACAGCGCCAGATTCGAACTGGCATCGCTGCCACTATAACTGCTACACTAACTATGCTGCCCACTAAAAGCAGGGGTGTGATGTTGAGGCTTTATAAGGCATTGGTCACTCCACACCTGGAATATTGTGAGCAGTTTCGAGCTCCTATTGAAGGAAGAATGAGTTGGCACTGGAGAGGGTCCAGAGGAGATTTACAAGGATGATCTCCAGAGTGAAAGGGTTTTCATATGAGGATTGTTTGAAGACTTAGGGACTGTACTCACTGGAGTTTATAAGAATGAGGAGGGTCTCATTGAAACCTACCAAATACTAAAAGACCTGGATTGAGTTGGCGTGCAGAGGATGTTTCCTATGGTGAAAGAGACTTTGACCAGAGGGCACAGATGTCCCTTTAGAACAGAGATGAGGAGGAACAGAGGGTAGTGAACTTATGGAATTTGTTGCTGCAGATGGTTGTGGAGGTCAAGTCATTGGGAATTTTTAAGGGGGAAGGTTGATCAGAAGGAATCAAAGGTTATGGGAAGAGGGCAGTGGAATGGAGTTGAAAAGGATAGTAAATCATCCATGATGGAATGGCAGTGCAGCAGTAGATGTGGTTTGCCTTTGACAAATGAAGGGTTCCGACCTGAAGCTTTGACCACTGATGCTTTTCAACCCACTGAGTTCCTCCAACAGGTTGTGTGCGGTGTCAATTTCTGATATCTGCAGCCTCCCGCGTGGCTCCTATTGGTTTAAATGGATCAGGAGCTCAATGGCTGCTGAATCACATTTGCTGTGTACTTCCTCAGTTGGTGTTGTATTAAACTAATATCTGGAGAGAATGGATGCAATGGAAGAGAAGAGGCTGAGGATAAGAGATAGAAGGAAACTTTACATCTGTGGAACTGTTTAAAATTAGAGGGCATAGGTTGAGGGATAAGAGCATGAGGTTTAGAGGGGTCTTGAGGAAGAGTTTTTCATACAGATCCTATCTGGAATCAGGAATGCACTGGCTGAATTGGTGCAGGGGGCAGAGATATCAACAACGTGTAAGGAATATCAACACGAGCACTTTGATACAGCATGGTAATAAGCCTTTCTGACCATGAGCCAAAATGCAACCATGTGGCCCATTCACCTATTAACCCCCATACATTTTTGGAACGTGGAAGGGAACCAGAACATCCAGAGCAAACCCTTGTTGGACGCGGTGTTACGAGTCAGGAGGACCCCAAAGCTCAGTAGTAATAGATATGCAGCATGACAAAGGGTTACATAAACAAAAGTTGCATTTAATTATCTTTGAACATGAAAATAGGATCAAACTTTAACTTATCTCTATTGACTCATTTAACCTACTTAAACCCCCCTCTAATTCTAAGCACACGTGTGTGCAATGTGTATATAAGTTTAGAAAAGTTCTTTGGTTCACAGTCCAATCGCACTGGTTGCAGGCAATGCATATACTGTGCACAGAAGTTGACATTAATAAAGTTCACCAGACTTTTGTGCTTCGAAGGGTTCTTGCTGGTTTTCAGAGAGAGATTTGTTGTTCCAGGATTTCCACAACTGATTCCTTTTTAATCAGCCATTCCAGTCATGCTGATGAAACTTTTCCCCTTCAGGGTTCTCCAGATGATAACCTCTTTCTTTCAGGTGATCACAGAGTTCCTTTCTGCTTCTCCTATTCCAAGGGAAACACCGGACAGCCAGTCCATTCCTTTGACCAGGCCATCTTCCAAAGCTTGCCAGCTTGTCCCTCTAGAACCAATGTCTGTGTCTCTCCTCTGTCCCTCCAACACTGAGAGCAAAGCCTGCTTTTTTTTCCTCCTCTCTGCCTGCAAAGAGCATATGACCTTCCGGACAGTAAGTTCTGCTTTCCAGACAAAGCTACCACTGCCTGTTGTTACATTAGTTTCCTTTTGCAAACTACAGTCCATCATGAGTACGAGAGCACTCTTGCAAAAGCTCCTGCAAAAATTCTGTGTTTTAAAGTGATTGTGTGTGACTTGTGTGGAACAAACCTTTCCCAATTGATCTCCCAAATACTTTTATATACTTTGTCACAGCGGGGAGAAACTTCTTAAAGACTGCAGTGGATTTGAACTTGGGACACTGGTGCTATAATAATGAGTACTTGAATTGGCAAAGCAGAAAAGCCTGCTGGTCTAATGATGATAAATGGGATTAACATAGAGTTGCAGGTTTCAGATTTCTAATTTATTGTTAGAGAACATACATGACATCACATGCAACCTGAGGTTCTTTTTCCTGTGGGCGTAGCAGAATTACTACTTATTGGTAGTGCAAAAAAAAACTGCACACAGTGTAAAGATGTAAACAACTAAAAAAACTGTAAACAGATAACGAATGTAAACAAACCGACTGTGCAATACAGAGAGAAGAAAAAAAATCAATAAAGTGTAAGAGTCTTTAAATGAGTCCCTGATTGAGTTTGTCATTGAGGAGTCTGACGGTGGAGGGGTAGCAGCTATTTCTGAACCTGGTGGGCGAGTCTTGTGGTACCGATGCCTCTTTCCCAATGGCAAAAGTGAGAACAGAGCGTGTGCTGGGTGGTGAGGGTCCTTGATGATTGCTGCTGCCCTCCGATCTTGATGTTCTCAATGGTGGGGGTGGTTTTGCCTGTGATGTGCTGGGCTGTGTTCACGACATTTTGCAAGGCTTTATGCCTCTGTGGTATTGGTGTTTCCATACCAAGCTGTGATGCAACTGGTCAGCACACTCTCCACCACACCTCTGTAGACATTTTCCAGGGTTTCTGGTGTCACACCAAACCTCCGCAAACTCCTGAGGAAGTAGAGGCACTGACGTGCTTTCTTCACGATTAGTATCTCCAGGAAATATCCTCTAAGATAGTGACTCACAAGAACTTAAATTTGTTCACCCTCTCCACCTCTGATTCCTCAATTATCCCTTCCTGAAGTCAACATTCAAGCCATTATTTTAGGTGACATTGAATGCAAGGTTGTTGGAGCAGCATGAAGATGATGGGTCAAATGGCCTGCTGTACAAATGTATGAAAAGTCAGCAGTAATGTAACAGTGCAAGGCTTCGAGATAGTTTGATTAAGTCTTTCCTAATGATAATCTTTGCAGTTGTCAATAAGAGCAGCCATTGATCAAGAAGATCAAGTTAGGAGAATATTGAACTGGGAAGCAATACCTGGGTGTGATAGTACAGATCTATCACCAATGTATATGGTGTATATAGTTACAGTATCTAGACTGTGCTTACAGCGATTGGCTGAGAGCTAAGCCACGCCTACTGTCTGGGCCTTAAAGTGTTGTGTCCCTAGCCAGGTCGGATCATTCCGGACTGGTCGGCCACCTGTGAAGAGCTGTCTTTTGCTAATAAAAGCCTTGGTTTGGATCAACAAGTCTTTAATTCTTTCGACGAGCTCTACACTGGGCAACATTAAATTACCGTCATGGCAAGTGACGGTGACATTAAAGAAACGAATTGCAAAGCAAAGTTACGGGAGAGCTCTGTGAGCAGTTACAATAACCATCTCGAAGAGCGATAAGGAGCAAGTGGAACTGAGTTTTGTAGTCTCTGTCTGGAAGTCAGAAATAATTTGCTTTCTACAATCTCTTGGAGATTAATTTCTCTCTAATAAAGCTAAAATGCAGTATGTTCAATCCTGATCCACGTGAGGGTTGGATCGAGTATGTGCTACATTGTACACTGGCTGATGGATGGTTAGAGTGATGGTCATCGTAAACAAAGAGGAAGAGAAGAAGTTCGGCTTTGCTTATGCAACCTGGTATTTTTATATTTCACCTTTAAGAAACCTGCAAGAATTTTATTCTTGAGTGTAACATCCTTCCACCTTGTTTATAAGCAGGAACTGCAATCTGCCTATATTATATCAAAAATGCACCCAGGTAAAACAGCTGACACCTTGTAATTTGCTGGGCATTACAATGGTGAAAATAGAACTCTTCTGAAATTGTTTCTAAAGTTCAGTACACCCTTCTGCTCAACTTACCAGAACTCCATATTTTGTCAGGGAAAATATACTGAGCTGTGGATATGATTCCGTGCAGTGAATATGATTCCGCTGTTTCAGGATTGGCTTAGTCTGTTAAGATGATGAGGCCTGGTGGAGAAATATAACGTTAGTCACTGGGTTAATGGTCTCCCATTGGGACCAGAAGGGTGCAATATTGCCAGCTTTCTGCTCTTCTCCCCTACTGATGACAAGCCATTGAGTTTAATTTTATTGACTGTAATGGGAGACAACGTACTTGCCTCTTTGTGTTCAGTTGAGGGTTTAACACAGACCAGCTGACACTGCCGGAGGGACAGTTGTCCTGCCACCAAGCTCCTCTCTTCTGTACCCTGTGCTTTTGCTCTTGTTCTGAGACATCCTGAAGCTGGAATTGTGTTTGACCATGCAATTGTGGGTGTAGAAATGTAGGCGTACAGCATGGTAACAGGTCATTTCGGCTCACGGGTCCATGCTGGCCATTTTACACCTCATTAACCTGGTTCATTTCGAATGGTGGGAGGAAACCGGAGACCCCCGGAGGAAACCCACGCAGACACGGGGAGAACATACAAACTCCTTACAGACAGCGCGGGATTTGAAACCCCGTCCCAAATGCTGGCGCCGTAAAGCTGATGCACTGATGACTATGCTGCCCGCGCTAGGCCAACCCGGTAGAGGTAGTGCAGTAGAGGACTGAGTACCCGGTGTTGGGATGATCAGTGAGGAGCTACTGCCACCAATCCTCACTGATTGTGGCTGATGGGATTGAAAATCCTGGATCTGATTGCAGAGAACAAGGTCATGTCATTTGGGGATTAGTTTGTTTGGTTCTGTTGTTTTGAAAACAGAGTTGGAGTCGATAAATCATTGTCCGTGTATTCCAGGGCTGAGATTAGGGCTAGTGAGACAGTATCCGCCATGGACCTGGTTCAAAACCATGCAAACTGGAATGGGTCAAAGATAGGTGGTTAGTTGGAGCTAATGTGAACCATGACAACCTCTCGAAGCACAATTTCATCATATACTCATTTAGACCTAACACTACATTAGACAGATTAGGGGAATGAGCAGAAAAATGGCAAATTAAATCCAAAGTCGAAAGTGCAAGGCCATGCACATTGGTAGAAGAAATAAACAGACGGATATTTATCTAAATGAGGAGAAAATTGAAAATACCCAGAATCAAAGGGACCTGGGAGTATCGGGCAGTTTACCTGAAGGTAAACTGATAGGTTAGGGTGGCACAGTTGGCACAGCGGTTTCCGCAACGCTGTTACAGTGCCAGCAATTTGAGCCAGGGATCGAATCCTGCGCTGTCTGTAAGGAGATTGTATATTCTCCCTGTGTCTGCGTGGATTTTCCCTGGGGGCTCCGGTTTCCTCCCACCCTCCAAGACGTACCAGGGGTTGTAGATTAATTGGGTGGCAGAGGCTCATGGACCGAAAAGGGCCGTTACTGTGCTGCATGTCTAAATTTAAAAAAAAATATTGTCAGTGGTATGAAGGAAAATGCAATTCTGGCCTTCATTTAAAGAGGAATAGAATCTAAGAGCAGGGATGTGATGTTGAGGCTTTATATAAGTTCCTGGGGAGGTCTCACGTGGAGGATTGTGAGCAGTTTTGGGCTCCCCGATGTGCTGATATTGGAGAGGATTCAGAGGAGGTTCTCGAGGATGATTCTAGGAATAAAAGGGTTATCATATGAGGATCGTCTGACAGCTCTTGGCCTGTATTCATTGGAATTTAGGAGAATGAGGGGGTGGGGTTCTCATTGAAATATTTTGAATGTTTAAAGGCGTGGACAGAGTAGATGTAGAAAGGTTGTTTCCCACGGTGGGAGAGTGTAGGACAAGAGGGCACAACTTCAGGATAGAAGGTGTTCACTTAGAACAGAGATGAGGAGGAATTTCTTCAGCCAGAGGGTGGTAATCTGAGGAATTTGATGCCACAGGTGGTTGTGGAGGCCGGGTCATTGGGTGTATTTAAGGCAGAGATTGATAGGTTCTTGATGAGCCAGGGCCTCAAAGGTTATGGGGAGAAGGCCGGGCAGTGGGGCTGAGTGGGGAAAATGGATGAATACATGATTAAATGGTGGGGAGATTCAATGGGCTGAATAACCTGTTTCTGCACCAACAAGTATATCTTATGGTCTTCTTCAACACTGGGGTGATAGGGGCCTTCTTGAAGCAGGTGGATACTTTAAGGTTGAAGCTGTTTGCTCTTCTGCCCAGCTTTGCTTTGTAGCCAGCGACTGGATTAATGGGCACCTGTATAAAACAGAGATGCAGAGGAATTTCTTCACCCAGAGAGTGGCAATCCCCTGGAATCTGCCACCATGGCAGCTGTGGAGGCCAGGTTGTTGGGTGTATTTGAGGCAGATATCGATAGTATCTGAATAGTCAGGGTGGGGAGGTGGACAATGCATCAGCTCTGTGGTGACACAGCCACTACACTGGCTGCACTCCTACCAGCCTACTGCAGGGGTCAACCACTGTACCTGCAGGTAGACAACCTTGGAGGCTGGCCTCACCTGCCGGCTGCCCGTATAAAGACTTGAGCTGGCCCCTTTGGGGACAGTCAGTCACGTGGAAGTCTCAGAGATACTGAGACTTGGTGTGGACAAGTTTAAGTTAATCAAAGCCAGTTGAGGCATCTTTGGACTTTGTGTCAGAATTATTCGTGCAGCAGCGCTCACGAGCTCATGAATAAATGGCAGGGCAGACTCGACGGGCTGAATAGCCTATTTCTACTCCTAGGTCTTATGGTTTTATGAAAGGTCCGATGACCTGCCCTTGTTTCTTATGCTATTACGAATGTTGAATGTTGGACAAGGTACAAGAATATTTCTGGTGTTAGAATCATGGAACAATAAAGCACAGAAACAGGCCAGGTTGTTGGGTGTATCTTTAAGGCAGGGGTTGATAGGTTGTGGGGAGAAGGCAGGGGAGTGGGGCTGAGTAGCTCATTATGGAAAGGCGCTTTGAACTAACGAGCTGTATCTGCTCCTAAATCTTACAGTCTTCTATAATAAACCACTTAAAAATTTGTTGGCTCTGATAAAGCAATTAAGATTACTGCTGTGGTAACTATTGTACCTCGCCCTTAATCTTATGAAACATTTGCTCAACCAGAGTTCGTATTTAAATTCTTGTGGGAACACTCCAAAGCTGCAAAGAATTTACCATCTCTATGCCCAGTGTGGCAGAAGAGTGAGGCGCCAGTGACTTTGACTTTGACACGGAGGGCTGACCGTGTCTCCTCTGAGAATCTAGATGGAATTAATGCTCTGATCACTGAAATTCCAGTAGAGGTAACACGAATTGGAAATTTCAGAATTTAGGGTTGGGTTAACATTGAAATTGGAGCAGCTGAGAGCTTGGAAATGTTTATTCACTGGCTGAATTATGATGGCAGAAGACCAGGTTGATTGTTTAAGAAGGAAGTTTCTTAATATTTTGGGGGAAGTTAGCTTAAGCTGCCATTTTCTGGCCTGTATGTTCTGATTCTCTCTAACTGGGAGGAGAGGGGTGCAGCGAGTGCTGTAAAATGATCACACTAACCGCTACGCTCACCATGTAACTTGGGCTGGAAGAGCAACAGACATGGGATGGCAATGAGGTGAGGAAATCATTCTGAATATCTTGAGTAAGGAGTGCTGGAGATTGAACTGGACAAGGAGAACTGGATGAAGAAAGCTTTTGTTTCACGAAGAGAGACTGTGAATACTGAACTGTGTGAAGAGCTCCTTGCACCTTCTCCCCGGAGATTTATTTGATCATTTCCAGGGCTGGTAATGTTTTTTGGACATTGCACAATATCTCTGGCATAAAGAGTCTAAAACTGTACCAGATAGAGTGAGAGATGCAGATTAATGATGGACTTCTTTTCTGAGTTGGAAAACCCCAAGAGGTAGGTAAAAAAAATAGTCCATTCAGTTCATTTGGTCTGCTCTGCCATTCAATTTGTGGCTGATCTACTTTTCCTTTTTAACCCCATTTTCATGCCTTTTTCCCATAACCTTTGATGATCTTATTAATCAAGAACCTTTCAACTTTAAATCTACCCAATGACAGGTGCCTGTGGCAACAAATTCCACAGATTCACCACCCTCTGGCTATAATCTCCTCTTCTCTGCTCTAAAGGGACGTCTTTTTTTTCTTAGGCCTTGCTCGCTGGTCCGAGACTCTACCATTAATGCACTTTCACTCTTATCCAGCCCGTTCAATATTCGGTGTGTTTTGATGCGATGCTCCATCATCCTTCTAAACTCTAGCATCTGCTTCTCAAAGGATCTTAGAAGGTTCACCTTGGTTCCGTGTGGTGGGGCTTCAATGTTGCCTTGGTGTGGTGGATCATTGAATTGCTGTGGTTTGTCCCATGAAGGTACCTCAAGAATTCCTGTATAATTTAATGAGATAACACGTTTATTGTCATGGACACAAGTACAAGGTACAGACGCACTGAAATTCTTATATGTTGCAGCCACACAGGTACTTTTGTGAAAAGCAACTCCAAAGGTTAACATTAAAATACTTGTACAGAATGAAATAAATATAAAATTTAAATTAATTTTGACATACAGTACATAACACCCAATTGACCTACAACCCCTGGTACGTAATGAAAACACAATGCTGGAGAAACTCAGCTTAACTTTGCTATTTAAAGGACAGTGCTCGACCTGCTGAGTTTCTCCAGCTTTGTGTTTTTACTTCAACCACATATTTTTGTGTTTTACTTTTTAGCCCCTGGTAATTTTTGAATGGTGGGAGGAAACCAGAGTGCCCTGGGAAAAGAGACAGCATGGGATTCAAACCTGCGTCACTGCATTACGGCACCCGGCAGCACGCTAACCATTACAGTTACAGTTAGTGCAAGAGAAAAAAAAGTTGTGTTTCAAAGGTGCTATAGGAGCCAAAGGTGCATTCTATCCTTTGTTACTTGGTATCCCGGGGTCTCTAGGCAGTCATGCTGCTCTCTGTGCGTGTTCATGAGTCTTTGGTTGGTACATGTGTGGCGGGTTCGCATATGGGGGACGGTTGGTGCATATGCAGGAGTTCGGGGCGCGTATTCTTGATTGTTAATGAGTATTGAACAACATGGTGATGTAGACCGAGAGGATGCGTAAGGACTCAAAATTTTTTGTTGCCCGATATCACTGATGTTTGGTTACTACAGATGTTAAGTTGTCTATAGATCATTTCCACATAGAACATTAAAAAAGATTGTTACAATAGTTGCTGTAATTGTCATTGTCATTGGAATGTTATGTTATTATAGATCAATACAAATCTTTTATGTGTTAATAAGTAAGCATTTAAACTCACCTGGACCTCAGGATGAATCAACTGAAGCATGTTACAAGCAATTGCCCCACCTAGCCTCCGAGCAGATTTTATGGCGTGTAGTCGCCACATGTGAGCCAACAAAATGTATTGTTGGAACAGAAAATAGAAGATATAAAATGATCCCTCTTTGGTTTGGAGTGGTACTGAATCCGATATGGTGGCCATGTTGGAAATGCTGCAAACAGGCAGTTGACAGAAATCCACATCCATCGGTCCAAGTATTGGCCACAGATGGGTCCAGAGCTTCTAATACTAGAGAAGAAGGCCCTACAGGAACATTGATAGAGCCATTTCCTGAGAATCGGTGATGTGATCGATGGATGCTGGGGTGGAAACTCGCTTGTTGACCACAGTGCATCACAGCCCATCAGAAGCAGTCATGGACCCCTTTCTGTGTATTGGTTGCAGTTTGAACACAGTTTAGATGTGGTGCCGCTTGTCCATTGGGGACAGTTGATTTGGCTTGTGTAGTGCGTGTTTGGTGCTTGAGTTCATCGGATGGTGTCGAATTGTTGCTGAATTTACTGCTCAAGTGTGATGTATTGAAGACATATGGGTTGTGGATCTCAAAGCAGAACTGAAGTGATGGAGCCTTGATACAAATGGTGTCAAAAACGTTCACGTTGTGAGACTGAACCTGGCAATAGAAGAAGAGGTGGTTTCAGTTGATGGGAACAAAGACCTTTACAGAAAACATCTACTGAATATGAAGAGACCACCTCAGAAATGGCTGAAGGTGTGTCACCAAATGATGATGAAGAGAATGAAAATATAAAGGATGTGCAATGCAGACTGGATAAAGAGTTAAATATTAAGGTAATATCTGACATGCAGGATGAAGCTCAGGCAGGTGACAGTGTGTCAAATGTTGGAAGCAGGAGAAGCAGGTGTAATGGAATGTATATTTGGGAGATAATTGGTAAAATTAGAGTAGGTTTCATACATACACATTTTAAAACAGATCTTATTTGAAATACTGAAGAATTCATATTCAATGACTTTACAGAAACTATGGAGAATGCTATGCACATTTCACAAGTAGGTGCTTATTGAAATGATGTCATGAAATGAATGGACTGGAGACAGGTTGTCTGTGTTGGACATTTTTACAAGGCTTCTGACCTTTCTGCAAAGTGCTCACTCAAAGGTAAATGGGAAGGTGGGGGGGGGGGTGTTTGATAGTGAGAGAGTCACTTCTAGCAGTTAGAATATGAAGAGAGAGAGAGAGAGAGAGTCACAGCTGAAGCAAGCAGGAAAAGCTTGTTGGAACTGAAACAGAAAGCTCCAGAGTGGTCGATGGCTGGAAGTGTGATCTGTCTGATGTTTCTCTTGGAATAAGTAAAATAGAAAGGAACTCTGTGATAGCCTGAAAGTAAGAGGTTATCATCTGGAGAACCTGATGGGGCAAGTTTCATCAGCAAGACTTTGAGGTGACTAATGGTGATACCTTAGTTGTGGAAATCCTGGAACAACAAATCTCTCTCTGCAAACCTACAAGAACCTTCCTGAGTGGTAAACATTTACCTTTTGAGCACCAAAGCCGGGAAAACTTTATACATGTTAAATTCTGTTCAGTATAAGAATTTCCTGCAACCAGAGAACTTGGAAGAAGGAGAAGTGAGATTGGACTGTAAACCAAAGAACTTTTCTAAATTTACACACACACATCACATACACTTGCGCTTAGAATTAGAAGGGGGTTAAGTTGGGTTTAGTTAAGTTAATAGAGATAAGTTAAAGTTTGATTCTGTTTTCATGTTTAAAGATAATTAAAAACAACTTTTGTTTAAGTAACTATTTGTTGTGATGAATATCTATTGCTGCTGGGTTTTGGGGACCTTTGGGCTCGTAACATGAGCAAAGTTCTTCTAGATCAAGCTCCAAACTTTCTACATGCTCAGTCTGAAGTTGTCGCTCTTGTTACACAACAAGAATCGATTTGAAATCAATTCACCTTCAAAGAGCAGGAGGATCAGCTAAGGAGGCAAAAGGAGTTGGAAGCAAATATTGGTGCTAATAAACCCAAGGCTCAGAGGAACTTCTCTGAGGTGTTCGATGGTATCGAGTCATACCTCGAGAAAGGATAACAGGAAAGAAAACATTTAATGTTAATGTTTGTACAATGGTTACAAGACGTGCACACACATGGACAGGTTCTTCCAAGGTATGTTGTCACCAATCCACAAGCCCCAGTGGTAACAACCGCAGGTAGAGGTGTCAATCACAGCTACATACAAGAGCATGACATGCCTGCTAATATGCTAGTCATCTTAATCGGGTCAGTCAATCACTGCAGTTCCCTTGGCACTTCAGTCAAGCCTCAGAAATACAGGTGACTTTTCTGGCTATGTTACCTGCTACCAGCAATGGTGAATGGAGTAGCATCCTCTCAGCCAGGGAAAGGCAAAATGAAATCGTCGCATCATTGATCCAGCTGCAGTCTCCCTCTTTTCTTTGCTCAAGAAAGAGATTCAAGTTTTTGATGGTGACCCACTTCAGAACCAAGCATTAGATCCTTTGAATGCATAATTGAAAGCAAGAGCAAAGACTCTGAAGGTGGTCTCTATTATCTAAAAGAGTTCACAAAAGGAGAGCCAATTGGTAAAGAGTTGCCCATGGACAGAGGATTGGGCAAGGCTAAGTCTTCGCTACAGGAGTGTTTTGGCAATAATCATAGAGTTAGGGAGAAGGCTCTTTTATGGTCATCAATAAAACCAGATGACACGAAAGATCTATGAGCTTCCACCCTCTTTCTGAGGATATTGTAAAGCCATGGAAGATATCAGCTACATACAAGAGCATGACATGCCTGCTAATATGCTAGTCATCTTAACGAAATTACCTTACTGGCTGAGGGATATCTGAAGAACTTTGGCCCGAGATTTTCAGAAAAAATATACGATCAAAGGCTACCTTTAAGGATATGGTGGATTTCTTTAAATGGCAGATGGACATTGAAACAGATCCAGTATTTGGAGATATCAAAGACACTGCAGCAGTGAGCAAAGATGTGAGGAGGTTCAACTTACAGGCTCATTCCAGATTAAAAGGAAGCATCTTTGCCACCCCTGTGACAATTGCAGACAAGGAAACCGATAAAGGAACCTAGGAAAAGGAGAGTTTGCCTGCTGCGAAGAGCTGTTTGCTCTGTGGAGGTGGACATGCTTCGGAGATGTGTGGCGAGTTGGAAAAGAGGGAGATGATCGCTTTCCTGAAGGAAAATGGAGTATGTTTTGCCTGTCTGTGTAAAGAGCACATCTGCAAAAAACTACAGGAAATGACTCACAGCTGCAGCAGATGTGGTTTGAAGCATCCCAGAACGCTGCATATTCACCGTAGACAGAAGGAAATGGAAAACGAGCAAGCAGAAAGAAAGGGAGCAGCTGAAAACAGAGCTGTCGCCTGGGTTCAGACAAGTTGTCATACTGGGGCCGGTGAGGATTACTGCAAACTCTCACTAGTGCCTGTACAAGTCAAAGCCAGGAAGGGCTTTGCATACATATGTATTTCTTGACCCAGGGAGCACTGCATCATTTTGCACCGTAAATAAGCTTAATTTTAGGGGAAGAAGGTGAGGTATTCTATTAAGAACTATGGGTCAAAAGAAGATCATTGAAATCAGCATTGTTTTATACTTAGTTGCTGGACTTGTCAGCAGTGATTTTTGTGATCTCCCAGGCTTATCAGAAGACTATCCACAAAGGAACTATCCCACATCACAATGATATTAAACAGTTGTCTCATCTGAGGAATGTTCATCTACCTGAAATTGGCTCAGATGTACCAAAAGTTTTGGAACCACTGGACATAATATGGAGTGTGGGAGACGGACCTTGCGCTGTCCAAACCATGGACAATTAATGGGCCACTAGGAGGAAAAGGTGATAACACTCAAGTGCTGTCGGGGACCCGTGTCGACAGGATATCCATTCTGAAACTTTTTTTTGAATATTTTATCTTAATTTTCATGGACTCGTAAAAATCAATCAAACCATACAAAATTTTTTTTAACATTCGTGTAACATACAAAGCTTGTATTTATTCCCCCCTCCCACCACCCTCATACAACTGAAAACACAGTCAATTCAATTACATAAATACAATTAAAAAGGAAGTTAAAAAACCTCAAAACGTTGCCTGCACGAAGTCCTGTTTCATTAGTCACTTTTGTTTCCCTGCTTGGACGGATTTCTACTATTTTAGACAATAGACAATAGACAATAGGTGCTGGAGTAGGCCAATTGGCCCATTGAGCTAGGGAGGTGGGGAAATCAATCTGAGTCCCAATATATTTCAGGTAAGGACACCACACTCTAACGAACGTGTCGTGTTTCTTCTTTAAATTGTATATGATTTTCTCCAGAGGAATCCAATTCTGTATTTCCACATTCCTTCATGTGGTATTTAATTGGGAGTCAGACTTCCACAAAACTGCTAGACATTTCCTGGCTACCACCAAGGCAACCTTCATGAATTGAATTTGGTACTTAGATATTCTAAAACTCATGTCCCAAATATTTCACAGAAAGTACTATTCTGGATCCTGTGGAAAATCCACCTTTGTAATATTTTTTTCAGAACGTCCCCCAAGATCTTCCCAGAAGGATCTTATCTTTGTACACAGCCAGGTGGACTGGACAAAAGTTCCAGCCCTCACACCACACCCAAAGCACATTTATGAAATTTATGAAATTTCAGGCTTTGATTTGTGTAATTTTTGTGGTCTGAAGTAAAACTAGTGCAAGAAGTTGATTTGTACCAACCTGTATCTGGCATTGCCCTAGTCACACTGTCCAGACACAGGTCTTGCCACCACTCTTCATTCATTGTTGTGCCCAAGTCCGACGAAATGGGTAATGATTGTAAAAGATACGGGAGCCTTGGCAGCACATCTGTTGTGAAAATTGAGCTGTGGGAACAGCAACTCAGGGTTGACTTTCCTGAGCACCTCAGTGACAATGAAGAACCTTAAAAAGAAGACGAACAGTTCTTGGATTTAGTCTCAAAATCTGCCAAGCTTGTCGATGGCTAATATTGCATTGGGTTACCTTTGAAGGAAAGAGAGATATGCATGCCTGACATTAGAAGTATTGCTGAACAATGTACACTGAACTTATAAAGAAGATTCAAGAGGGATTCTTCCTTTCATACAGGCCACAACAACTTCATGTCAAAGAATATGCAGAGAAAGTATCAGATGGTGCCTTGGAATGTGGATGGTGGAAAATGGTACCTACTACATCATGGGGTTTTGCATCCACAGAAGAAAAAAAAACTTCAGGTAGTGTTTGTGGAGTGACAATTTGGGAAGTTTCACTAAATTCTCCGCTCTTACAGGGGCCAGCCCTGACCAGTACATTGATGAGAGTCTTGGCTAGATTCAGTAAAGAACCTATTGTCATCACTGCAGATGTTGAAGCAATGCTCTGCCAGGTGAAGACCGTGACTTGTTACGGTTCCTATGGTGGCCTGATGGAGACTACAGTCAGAACATGCTGGAATACAGAACGACAGTGCATCTACTTGGAGCAACTTTATCTCCATGTTGTGTGAACTTTGCCCTTAGGAAGTGTGCTGAGGACAATATGAAACCGTTTAGCCCTCAGGTTGTAAGCACCATCATGAACAACCTCTATGTGGATGACTTTCTTACTTCTGTAGCTTCAGAAGATACCACAGCTCTTTATCACAAGTTATGAATGATCTGTTTGAAGGAAGGCTTTCTACTTACCAAATGGATAAGTAACATAAGCTGCCATACCTGAAAAAGAGAGGGCAAAATCTGGATTTGGACCATGACAGTCTTCCTGTGGAGAAGGTGTGTTCAATCTGACATTTTTAAGGTCAAAATCATTTTGAAGGACCGACCTCTCACAAGAAGGGGGATTCTTTCAACAGTCAGTTTGATATATAATTCCCCTAGGAATATTGGCACCAGTAGTCCTGACTCTCAAGAAGGTCCCGCAAGATGGGGAGGAGTCATGTGATGGAGTAGTGGCCGGTTGGGTAGGATCAACCCTCTCCAGAAAAAAGAAAAAACAGAGCTCAACAAACATAAAACTCAGGAAATAGAAGATAAAGTTACAGAGAAGAGCCAGAAGATGGACCCAAAAGAGAAAAAGTAAGAACAATGGAACAAAAAGAAGGAAAATCACTGGAGAAGAAAGAAGAAGGCCTTACCTGCAGGCGGGAGCAGGGAGCTACAGTGGTGAAGGGCAGCCAATCTCTGAAGTTGGTGAATGCCCAGCAAAGTCATGACCTCCCGATTGGTGGGGTTCAAAAATGGCTCTTGGAGCCAAGCAAAAGTGCGCAATCAAAAGACAAAGTGAACACCGGCGGGAGGGGGGCTCAGCCGAGGAGTGCGTAGCTGCAGTGCGACCAGCTGAGAAACGCCCAGCATCGTAGCGCTCAGCTAGAGGAAACTTACAATCAAGAAAAACAAAATAACGACGAGGAAAGAATCCAGGGGCCGGAAGAGGGAGAACAGCGTCAGGGTGATCGACGACGAGAAGATCTACAGCAGGAGGCCCAGCAGGAAACCGCAGACGGCCTGCAACCAGAAGCCCAACAGCAAGAGGCCCAGCAAGAGGAGGCCCGACAAAGACATAGAAGTAACTCATCAGAAAGAGAAGAAGACACAAACACAGGTACAGACACAGAAGAAGAGGAGGAAGAAGACCAAGATCTTCACAGGGAAAACAGATGGACAAAATATAGAGGTCATTAAAAGAATGGTTGTCATTAGAATTTAGTGCAATTAAAAGAAAAATGAAAAGAGCAGAAAATAAAATGCAAAGTTTAGAGTTGGTCATGACTGAAATAGGGAAAAGAGTAGAAAATGTGGAGGAACGGGAAACTGCATTTTAATTGATTTAAGAGAAAAATTGGAAGAAAGTGGCAAACAAATTAAAGAGACACAAGAGTTGTTATCTCAGAAAATTGATATGTTGGAAAACTACAGTAGGCAAAACAACATAAAAATAGTGGGTCTGAAGGAGGATGAAGAAGGCTGAGACATTTAGAAAAAGATGGATCCCGAAGGTTTTGGGAATGACAGATTTGTATGAAGAAATAGAAATGGAAAGGGCACATAGAGCATTAGCTCCGAAACCGCAGTCACATCAAAAACTGAAATCTATCTTAATAAGACTTTTAAAGAAAGAATATACTGGAGTGGGCAAGGAATAAAGTTGGAGAAGATAATTAGCTGTTGGAATATAAGGGACTGTGGCGGTACACCATTAGTCAGGTGAACCGGCCCCGCTTGTCACGCACACGGCAGGGCAGCCGGGCAAATTGGCGCCGTCAGGGGTTTCCTCCTGACCTTGGCACCGGGCTCAGAAGCCCGCGCTTGGGGACCCATGTGACACCCCGGTGCACCCCGAGGACATACCCAAAACGGCCATCATCATCTCCTTCAGCTTGTTCGAGTTCCTATGCTTGCCGTTCGGGCTCAAGAATGCTGCCCAGATCTTCCAGCGCCTTATGGACACAGTGGGCAGGGATTTGAATTTTGTATTGATTTTCCTGGATGATATCCTTGTCACCAGCAGAGACCGGACACAACACAAGTCTCACCTGCAGACCCTCTTCTCCTGACTGGCCGACTTTGGCATAACGATCAATCCAGCCAAGTGCCAGTTTGGGAAAGAGTCCATGCAGTTCCTGGGCCACACCATCATGGCTGAAGGAGCCACACATGCTGCTATGAAGGTCACTGCAATCAGGGAGTTCCCACACCCAGATAACCTCAAGGGGCTACAGGAGTTCATGGGTATGGTCAATTTCTATAACCACTTCATTCCAAGCGCTGCGTGCATCATGCAGCCGCTTTTCGCCTTCACCGTGGCCAAAGACAAGACACTCGCCTGGACTCCAAAGGCCAGCAGGGCATTCGAAGCCATGAAAGATGCCCTTGCGAAGACTACCCTGCTCGTCCACCCACGCACCTACCTGCATATGGCGCTCTCCATAGATGCCTCTGCCATAGCCTTTGGCGACATCCTGGAGCAGCAGGTGAATGGATAGTGGAAACCACTGGCATTCTTTAGCCGACTTCTTCACCTGCCAGAGCACAAGTATAGCGCTTTCGATCATGAGTTGCTGGACATGTACCTGGCGGTGTGTCATTTCCGCTATTTCTTGGAGGTGAGACCTTTCACCATTTTTACCGACCACAAACCCCTCACTCAGTGCTCGCTATGGCAAGAGATCCCTGGTCGGCCCGCCAACAGCGTCACTTCTTCTTTGTGTCGGAGTTCACCACTGACATTAGGCACAAGGTGGGGAAAGACAACGTGGTCACCTAAACACTCTCACAACTGGCCATTTGTGCGCTGACACCAGGCTTCGACTTCGACCAGCTTGCCGGGGACCAGAAGTCCGATGAGGAGATGTGGGCCTTCAGGACTGCCATCATGGGCCTGCGGTTGCAGGACCTCCTGACTCCTCACGGTGGGGCACCATCCTGTGCAATGTCTCCATGGGCACCCCGCGACCAGTGGTTCCCCAGCAGTGGTGCAGGCAAGTCTTCCACCATATCCATGACCTGTCCCACCCTTCCATTAGGTCCACGGTCTGTATGGTGGCAGAATGTTTCAATTGGCATGGGCTTCGGATGGAGATTGCGGACTGGGCTGGGACCTGCACACATAACCACCGTTCCAAGGTACACAGGCACAACAGAGTCCCCTTACAAGATTTCAAACATGTCCGTGAATGGTTCAGCCACATACAAGTGGACATCATCGGACCCTTGTCCATTTTCTGAGGTGACCGTTACCTTTTCACAGTGGTAGACCACATCACTCATTGTTCCGAAGCAATCCCGATGACAGATGCCTCCACGGACTCCTGCTCCTGAGCACTTTTGAATAGTTGGATTGCCCGGTTTGGTTTCCCGAACCACCTCACCAGTGATCAGGGCACCCAGTTCACCTCTGCACTCTGGGCACAGCTTGCCAACAGGCTGGGGATCGAGTTATATCACACAACGGCCTATCACCCACAGGCCAATGGGCTAGTCAAGCAATTGCTCAGCCACCTTAAGTTGGCACTATGGCTCACCTCACTGGCCCCGACTGGATGGATGAGCTTCCTTGGGTGCTCCTGGGCATCTGCTCAACACCCAAAGAAGACCTACAGGCGTCACCAGCCGAGCTGGTCTATGGTGCACCGCTAGCCCTACCCGATGAGTTAGTCAACGCACCTCACAACCCCCAGCAGTCACCGCATGGTCTACTTCCCTGCTTCCGGGCCCAGTTGGACTCATTCACACCCCTACTGCTGCCCAGACACGGTACACGGGCCTCTTACGTCCCCAGCGAGCTGTGCGCCGCAGAGTACATTTTTATCAGGTGGGGCCCGCCCACAGCACCTCTACAAGACCATACGAAGGGCCGTACAAAGTGAACCAGGGTTCAGGATCCACTTTAACACTGGACGTCGGTGATAAGAGGGAACTGTTTACGGTGGACAGGTTAAAGCCAGCCCACCTTGACCCCACTGAACCAATAGTTATGGCCCAACCCAAGAGGCGAGGCAGCCTGGCAAAAAAGGACATTGGCACCAGTTCTTGGGGGGGCAGCTGTGTGGCAGTACGCCATTAGGCAGGGGAACCAGCCCCGCTTGTCATGCACACAGCGGGGCAGCCGGCCAAAATGGCGCCGTCGGGGGGTTTCCTCCCAACCTCAGCACCGGGCTCAGAAACCGTGCTGGGGGACCCACGTGATGCCCCGGTGATGTCGGGGCCCCCCAGCACGGTTCTCAGCCAGGTCCAGGCTGGGAGTATAAGACCAGCCAGGCAGCCTGAAATAAATCAGTTTTGCTCACTGAACTTAACCCGTCTGGTTGTGCAACCCTTCAGTTAGCAGTGTAGCCACCGCTACAGGACAAAACATTTTTTTTTACCCAGACATAAGTTTTGAACTCTAAAAGAAGAGGAAGGAGTTTCATATGACAAAAATGATTTTACAAAAGAAGAACTATAAAAGACATCCAGCTTTACTTAAAGTATTTATACCTGGGGAACAAAATAGGCTGTTGTCAGATGCGAAGAAAGCATAAGAATTTGCAGAATGTTGCAGGACAGAAGAAGAGATGAAGAGCAGTGACAAGAAAGAAGACCGGCAATATATTATACAAAAAGATGTAATAATATAAAGTAAAAATAATGTATATATAAAGATCTAAAGATGGAAAAGAGAAGGAAAAGAAAGGAAGGAAGAAGGGGAAAAAAAAGAGAGAGCTTTGTTATATGTTTAGAAAAACAGTGTTTTCTGGGGGGGAATGGAGGGGGAAAGAGAATAACCATCACTGCGAAAGCAGTGGACGCTTGCGAGTCAGATCACAAACCAAATGGAAAGGGGAGTTATGGTTGCCCAGCAAGAGATAAGGGGAAACACAAGGAGGGGGGTGGGGTGGTTCATTCGGGGTTTAGGTGTTATTGGTTGTAGGATTGTTGGAGTATTTTATGTTTTAAGTATGTTGTCATACATTGAGATTAAAAAGGGAAACTTAAAAGACAATAATGGAAAAAAGGGGATGTAGGTGGCGAGGCGGCGGAAAAGAGGTGTAAACAAGATATAAGATGGCCATGTTGAACTATATGACTTTAAACATGAATGGAATACATAACCAAATTAAAAGGAAGAGGCTATTAAATTTACTCAAAAAAGAAAAAAATAGATATAGCATTCGTGCCGGAAATGCATCTGACCGAGTTGGAACATATCAAATTGAAGAGAGACTGGGTGGGACACATAGCGGTAGCATCATATAATTCAAAGCTCGAGGTGTTGCCATATTAGTTAACAGAAATGTACCAATCAAAATAGAGAATGATATAACAGATCCAACGGGGAGGTACGTAATGATAAAGTGTCAGATATATTCAGAATTTTGGAATTTGCTCAATATATATGCACCTAATGAGGAGGATCAAAAGTTTATCCAGCATATTTTTTTGAAGATTGTAGATACACAAGGAAATATATTGATAGGAGGGGATTTTAACCCCAATGTTGGATAAAACTGGACAAAAGACAAGCAAAAAGATTAAAGTAGCCAAATTTATGGTTATATCAATGCAGGAAATGAAACTTATGGATATATGGAGGAGAAAGCACCCAAAAGAGAAGGAATATTCATATTATTCGAGTAGGCATAAAACATACTCAAGGATTGATATGTTTTTGTTGTCGGCTCTTATTCAAGGGAGAGCTAGGAAAACTGAGTATAAAGCTAGATTACTATCTAATCATTCACCCCTGTTATTAGCAATAGAACTGGAGGACATCCCACCAAGTACATTTCGATGGAGGTTAAACTCCATGTTACTTAAAAGGCAGGAATTTAGAGAGTTTATTGAATGCCAAATTAAAACATATTTTGAAATAAACATAGAATTGGTTAAAAATAAATTTATACTATGGGATGCAATGAAAGCCTTCATTAGAGGACAGATAATAAGCTATGTAACTAAGATGAGAAAAGAATACACTCAGGAAATAGAACTGGAAAGGGAGATAGCAAGTACAGAAAAGGAACTAGTGAAAAGGGACGATATTAAGAAAAAGAGAGAATTGGCGGACAAATAAAATAAAATATGAAACATTACAAACCTACAAGGTGGAGAAGAACATAATGAAAACAAAGCAAAAGTATTATGAATTGGGAGAAAATCTCATAAAGTTTTGGCCTGGCAACTTAAAACAGAGCAAACTAAAAGAACTGTATTGACATCAAGGTAAAAGGACAAACAAATTACATATAACCCAACAGAGATTAATGAAAACTTTAAGGAATTTTATGAACAATTATACCAAATGGAGAATGAGGGGAAAAATGATAAGATAGAAGAGTTTTTTAGCCAAAAATTGAAACTGCTGAAATTGCGAGTAGAGGATCAAAGCAAACTGATAAAATGATTCGAAATAGAGGAAGTACAAGATATATTAAAAAATCTGCTGAACAATAAAACACCAGGAGAGGATGGTTTTCCAATAGAATTTTATAAAACATTTAAATAATTTAAATGGAAGTAATGAATCAGGTAGAAGAAACACAAAACTTACCAGATTCATGCAAGACATCAATAATTACAGTAATACCAAAGATGGGGAAGGATCCATTAACACCAGCATCATATAGACTAATATTCTTATTTAACTCAGATAATAAGATAATAGCAAAATTATTAGCAAACAGATTGTCCGATTGTGGACAAAAAATAGTAAAACAAGATCAAACTGGATTTGTCAAGAAAAGACGAACAATGGGCAATGCCTGTAGATTTATTAATTTAATTCATGCAGCTCAAGGGAGTAAAAAAACCAATGGTGGCAGTTGCCTTAGATGCAGGAAAAGCCTTTGACAGGGTAGAATGGAACTACTTATTTAAAGTGTTACAGAAATTCAATCTGCCATAAAAATATATTAACTGGATTAGAGCATTATATAATGGACCATTTGGAAAGGCAGTAGTAAATGGATATGTATCGAACCAGTTCAAATTAAGTTGATCAACTAGGCAGGGATGTCCATTATCCCCCTCATTGTTCGCCTTAGCAATGGAACCATTGGCAGAGCTGATTATAAAATAAAAGGGATAAAAATACAGAAGGGGTATAAAATCAGTTTATTTGCAGATGACATCATAGTGTTCCTAACAGAACCAGAGAAATCAATAAAATGCCAATCAGTAATGCGGATTATACAGAACTTAAAAAAGAATCTCCATTTAAATGGCAAACACAAGCAATCCGATACTTAGGTATCAGGATAGACAATAATTTAAATCACTTCTACAAACTAATTTATAAGCCATTAATAAAGAAATTACAGGAAGACTTAGAACATTGGAAAGAATTACCACTAATGTTGATAGGGAGGGTGAACTGCATTAAAATGAATGTGTTCCCAAGGATACAATACTTATTTCAAACATTACCAATTCCCTTAACAGAGAAATTCCTTGTTGAACAAAAGAGAATAATAAGCAAATTCTTGTGGAAAGGGTAGTGCTAGATAAATTTCTTTCTTCTTTGGCTTGGCTTCGCGAACGAGGATTTATGGAGGGGTAAAGTCCACGTCAGCTGCAGGCTCGTTTGTGGCTGACAAGTCCAATGAGGGACAGGCAGACATGGTTGCAGCAGTTGCAAGGGAAAATTGGTTGGTTGGGGTTGGGTGTTGGGTTTTTCCTCCTTTGTCTTTTGACAGTGAGGTGGGCTCTGCGGTCTTCTTCAAAGGAGGTTGCTGCCCACCGAACTGTGAGGCGCCAAGATGCACGGTTTGAGGCGATATCAGCCCACTGGCGGTGGTCAACGTGGCAGGCACCAAGAGCTTTCTTTAGGCAGTCCTTGTACCTCTTCTTTGGTGCACCTCTGTCTCAGTGGCCAGTGGAGAGCTCGCCATATAACACGATCTTGGGAAGGCGATGGTCCTCCATTCTGGAGACGTGACCTACCCAGTGCAGTTTGATCTTCAGCAGCGTGGATTCAATGCTGTCAGCCTCTGCCATCTCGAGTACTTCGATGTTGGAGATGAAGTCGCTCCAATGAATGTTGAAGATGGAGCGGAGACAACGCTGGTGGAAGCGTTCTAGGAGCCATAGGTGATGCCGGTAAAGGACCCATGATTCGGAGCTGAACAGGAGTGTGGGTATGACAACAGCTCTGTATATGCTAATCTTTGTGAGGTTTTTCAGTTGGTTGTTTTTCCAGACTCTTTTGTGTAGTCTTCCAAAGGCGCTATTTGCCTTGGCGAGTCTGTTGTCTATCTCGTTGTCAATTCTTGCATCCGATGAAATGGTGCAGCCAAGATAGGTAAACTAGATAAATTAACAGAGAGGTATAACCAAGGTGCTTTGCAGTTACCAAACTTCAGAGATTATTATAGAGCCGTACAATTAAGGTACTTATCAGATTTTTACCAGACAAGAGAAAAACCAGATTGGACTAAAATAGAATTAGATAAAATAGGAGAGAAGGTACCGGAACATATACTTCATAAATTGGATAAAAAGCTTGTGCAATATAACAGCTCACCAGTATTGCATCATTTACTTAATATATGGAAGAAGATACACATAGAAAGGAAAAAAATTACCAAGTTCCAAAAATACTATTGATGGAAAATCCACCAATCTCTTTTACAATAGATAACAATAGATAAGAGAATGGGAGAGAAAAGGAATCAAGAGAATAAAAAATTGTTTTTTGGGAAATAGTTTATTAACATTTGAACAGTTGAAGGACAAATATGGATTAACTCATGGTACAATGTTTGCATACCATCAACTGAAAGATTATTTAAAGGATAAATTGGGAAACAGATTGAGATTACTAGAAGGAAGTATCTTTGAATATGTGATTACAGATACAATGATAATTAAAAGATTTATAACAAATATGTAATTAAGCTGCAAGGTAAGTAAAATGATGAAATAAGGTACAAACCCAAACAAAAGTGGGAAAAGGACTTAAATATAAAGATAAAGAATAAAGTATGGGAAAAGTTATGTTCTGGAACTATGAAGAATACAGTAAACGCAAGGTTATGTATGATACAGTATAATTGGTTACAAATATACTGCAATTTAATTAAAATAATGTGATCCAACAATATCGGATAGGTGTTTTCGCTGTAAGAATGAAATGGGAACAATAATACATGCAATTTGGGCATGTACAAATGTGAATACATTTTGGGAAGAATTAAATCAGATATTAAATAAAATCACGAAAAACAACATACCCAAAAATCCAGAAATTTTTCTTTTAAGTAACATAAGAAGTAAAGAATTAGGTCTCAAATTGGATAAAGCACAAAAAAAGATTTATTATGATAGACTTAACAGTAGCAAAAAATGTATAATGTCAACTTAGAAAATGGAAGAGAGCCTGAGAACACAGCAAAGGTACATAGAAATGAATAAATGTATTCATTTGGAAAAAATAACATATAATTTAAAAAATAAAGTCACATTGTTAGAACAAATTTGGGAACCGTACATGGAACACAACAGAAAGAGCCAGCCTCGGACCTCCATCTCCTAAAATGATAAGAAGATAAAAACGATTAGATTTAGTGTGTAAAAGTAGATGACACATTTTTCTTGTTTGTTTTTCTTTTGTGTGAAGACATTGTTTTATGGTTTAATTGTATTGTATATGTTTAATATTTATTGGTTTTGGAAGGGGGTTGGGAAGGGGGGAGGGGGAAGAGGAAGAAAAGGGGGAAAATGTCACTGTGTATATTTAATGAGAAACATCTGTACATAATTTGGTTAATAGTGTGATAAATAAAAAATTATTTAAAAAAAGATCGCGCAAGATGAGTGTATGAAAAGGATTGGTTGGGATGATACGATACCAGTCTCCATTGTGCAGGAATGGGTGTGTTGGATTCAGGATCTTCATAAACTGGAGGACTTCAAGGTTGACAGATGCTTCAAACCCACAAACATTGGAACGGTGATATCTCCTCAACGGCATCATTCTGCTGATGCGTGAGGACAGTTACTGAACTGTTAGTTACCTGTTACTGCATAATAACCAGGGTCAGGCACATTGTGAGCTTGTGATGGGAAAAGCTCCATTAAAGCCCGCCACTGTCCCTTGAATGGAGTCGACTGCTACCACCACTGTTACGAGCCCAGAGGACCCATAAACCCAGCAACAATAAGTACTCACCAAGACATATGGTTACTTAAACAAAAGTTGCTTTTAATTATCTTTAAACATGAAAATAGAATTACTCTTTAACTTAGCTAACCTAACTTAACCCCCTTCTAATTCTAAGCGCACGTGTATGTAATGTGTGTGTAAGTTCAGAAAAGTTATTTGGTTCACAGTCCAGTCTCACTTCCCATTCCTCCAAGTTCACTGGTTGCAGGCAATTCTTATACAGTGCATAGAATTTAATATTTATAAAGTTCACCAGGCTTTGGTGCTTTAAACGTAAATGGTTACCGCTCAGGAAGGTTCTTGTTGGTTTTCAGAGAGAGATTTGTTATTCCTTTTTAATCAGCTACTTCAGTGTCTTGCTGACGAAACTTGCCCCATCAGGTTCTCCAGATGATGACCACTTTCTTTCAGGTCACCATAGAGTTCCTTTTTGTTTCTCTTATTCCAAGTGAAACATTAGACAGCCAGTCCTCTCCATTTGCATGAACCACAAGGGCTTGGACCAGGCCATCTTCCAAGCAAGCTTTCCACAAGCTTGCCAGCTTGTCTTGTTCCAGTCCCAGCTGCTTCTGCTGGCTGTAACACTGTACAAGTGATCTGTGTGTGTGTGTGTGTGTGTGTGTGTGTGTCTCTCTCTCTCTTTCTCTCTCTCTCTCTCTCTCTCTCTCTCTCTCGAAGCCCGTGTGACTCTCTCTCCTTGCAAAACCACATGACCCTCTCAGAACGGCAAGTTCTCTTCCAGACAATCTGCAGCTCCAACAAGATCTTTTATCTGTTGCCTTTTGTAAATAACAATCCATTAGTGAAATATCTTCAGCACACTTCAAAGCTCTTGGAAAAGCTGTGGAGCCGATATGTCTAGCATGGGGCAAAGCTCCAGTATTTTAAATAAGATCTGTTTTAAAGTCTTTGTATGTAACCTACTCTAACAAACCTTTCCAATTTATCTCCTAAAAGCATATTTATATACTCTGTCACACCACGGTGAGCAGAATGGACACAGGGCTGAAAAAAAGAGCTGCAGATGGAACTAGCAGATTCCGTATCTTGGATTGATAGTGCTCTGTGCTCAAATACCTCAACAGGAAGACCACCAGGTTCTGAAATGATATGGCCAACAAAATTGCTGAAATTGATAAAGTCTCATATACACTACAGGTACATGATCCTTTATCCAGACATCTAAAATCCGGAAAGCTCCAAAATCCGGCAAGTGGGGACTGGTGGTCGGGGGAGGCAGCCGAGGGGCTGGCAGTCGGGGGAGACGGCCAAGGGACCGGCAGCCGGGGGAGACTGCTGGGCTGCCGAGGGACCGGCGGTCAGGGGAGGCGGCCGGGGGAGACGGCAGGGCAGTTGGGGGAGGCAGCCGAGGGACTGGTGGTCGGGGGAGACTGCTGGGCGGTCAGAGGAGGTGGCCGGGAGAGACTTGTGGGTGGCCGGGGGAGACTGCCGGATGGTTGAGGGAGGGCAATTGGGGGAGGCGGCCGAGGGACCACGGTTGGGGGCGATGGCCGGGCAACTGGAAGGGGGTGGGGGTGGATACGGCAGCACAATTTGGGTGGGCTTTCCAAAATCCGGAAAAATCTGAAATTCAGAACGCACTGTCCCTCAAGGGTTCCAGCTAAAGGATCGTGTACCTGTACAGTGGAGATACGTTAACACACTTAACAATCCAGCGGACACGGCTTCCCAAGGTTTGAAAGTTCAATCTTTTCGGGCCTCAACTTATTCTTCGGCCGCAGGAAGAGTGGCCTCAAAATCCTGATGGATTGGAAGAAATCTTACCAGAGGAACCTGAAATTAGGAGCATAGCTTCAATTGCTGTTCCGATAATGTCTAAAGAAATGGATCCAGTTACCCGCCTGATCTATTACTTTTCATTGAGGAATCATTTGCAAAGGGCAGCAGCAAAGGTGCTCAAACTTAAAGAATGGCTTCTGTATCGCAGTAGAAAGAGAAAACAAGCAAGTGGTCTTTCATCCTGATAACATCCATCAAAGTGATCTAACATGAGAGGAGTCAAGAAACCTTGAAACTCAAGATAAAAATGATCTCACAGTTGAGGAACCGGCTATTGGTGAGATGGAGATAATCTGCTTTTACATTTGCAGATGAAATCTCAAGGCAGAGAAAGGGGATGAATGTGAAGAGGACTTGTCACATTTGTAAACTCAGCCCCATTCTGGAGAAAGGTGTATTAAGAGTTGGTGGGCGACTTAGCAGAGCAGCAATGCTGGAAAAGAGGAAACATCCTGTTATACTGGCCCAAGAATTAGACATTTGTGATCTAATTCTTTTTCACGTTCATGAAGAGGTGGGTCATGGTGGTCGCACCATCTGTTATCCAGACTATGCCAAAAATATTAGATTCCTGGTGCTACTGTGTCAATCAGAAAGATTATGTCTAAATGTGTTGTTTGTTACCGTATTAATGTTACTGTTGGACAACAACAGATGGCAGATTTGCCCCTGGACAGAGTCTCTCCCTGATAAACCTCCCTTCACATATGCTGGAGTCAATCATTTTCGACTCTTTAGAGTGAAGCGTGGAAAGAGTGTTGTGAAGTGCTATGGTGTTGCGTTCACGTGTTTAGCGGTAACAGCAATTCACATCGAAGAGACATCATCACTTGACACAGACTCTTTCATCAATGCCCTTCAGCATTTTACAGCTAGACATGGTCAAGTGTAGGAACTACGATCCGACAATGGAACTAACTTTTGTGGGAACTCAGTGCGACTTGAGACAGGTAATTGAAAGCTGGAATCAGGGTCAAATTCATAAAACACTGCTCCAGAAAGCAATCAATTGGATATTCCACCCCCTGCTGGCTCACACCATGGAGGTGAATGGGAAAGATTAATTAGATCAGTGCGAAAGGTTCTTAATTCCAGTCTAAAGGCGCAAAGTCTCGACGAGGAGAGGCTTCACACAGTATTATGTGAAGTAGAGGCCATCCCCAACAGTTGTCCAATCACAAAGGCTTCTACAGATCCAAATGATGTTGAGGCACTTACCCCGAATCACCTTCTGCTCTTTAAGACTATGCCATCGATGCCACTAGATCAGTTTCAGAAGGAAGACATATATCCATGTCGCAGGTGGAGGCAAGTTCAGTAAATGTCGGACTTGTTCTGGAAAAGAACAAACACAGGAACACCAGAAATGGTGTGACATCAGATGCAATTTCACACAAGGAGACATCACGATCATCATGGATGATTCAGCGCCTCGAAACTCCTGGCTCATTGGAAAAATGTCATGTTCAGATCAAGATGAAGGCCAGCTTTCTGAATAGACCCATCAACATAGTCTGCCTTCTACAGGAGACGGAGGAACTTTAATAAGTACAAACTGACTTTACGCTGTTGTTTCTTGGCACTTGCCCGCTACACAGATTTTACTGGTCCAGAGAGGTGGTAAAGGTCACTCTTTTTCAAGCCTATGTGCTGATAACCTCTGGCCCTCTGCTGATAAGTCTGCACTCGATGGAAGGTCGGAGCCTGAGATAGACCTGGCTGTGTTTGCTTCTTTCTGCGTTCCTGGGCATTTGGGTTTTCAAACCAGAGGGTGATGCAACAAGACAGTCTAATTTTTATAGTGCACCTCTGGAAATTTTTATGGAGTATTCGACAAATCTTTGCAAGTAGAGGTCTTCTTCACGGTTGCCTTGATGTGCTGGCTCCAGAAGAGATCCTCTGATTTGCAGACTTCCAGGAACCTGAAGGTATCCCAGGATTTCGATACAGTGACGAAGATGATGTCCATTAAACGGAAACAAATGCTATGAAATGGAGTGAATTTGGGTGATGCTACGGAGGAAACCTTGGTGAGTTGCTGCAGTGCATCTTGTAAACACAGCAAGCACAGCACAGTGAGATGGAGACAGTGGATTCTGGGAGTGTGGACGGGATGCCCATCATGAATATTAAGTTCTTGAGTGTTTTGTTCAAGTCAAGTCAAGTTTATTTGTCATCTGATTTTAAAAGTAGAACCCAACGAAACAGCGTTCTCCAATGCTCGATGCAAAAATATGCAGGCGTACAACCAGGCATAATACACAACAGACATGTATATGAATGGAAAGTATTCATCTAAATAAATAAATAAAAACATACATACATAGATATATATTATTTGGTGAATATGAGAGTCTCAGATGGTTAGTGTGTGTAGTTCCTTTGGTCGTTCAGCATTCTCACTGCCTGTGGGAAGATTTGGTTATATGGCAATGTGATTAATCTCCAAAAGAAAGCTTTCCCATCTACACACAGCTCACCTGGAATTTGATGGATTGAAATAATGCCTTTGGAAACTTGAGTTCAATGTGAAATGGAGCAATGTGGAAACTTTTCATTCACAAATTGCAGAAAAGCATCAAAATATGATAGGGTTCCTGGATCTAATTATCTTCAGCTGCTTTTCATCAACAACCATCCTGCAAAATTGGATTAGAAATAGGTGTCGCTAGAGATAAATGTGCGGTTCAATCCCATTGGCATTACCTTGATAAATAATCCATCCCATGATGATTTGCAAAAGGTGTTGAACAGCTTTCAGCTTGGCATTCATATCTAATAGGTACCTAGCAACAGACATATCCAGCTCCCTTTAACATTTAACAGCTTTACTGTCAAATTCAAGATCCTTGAGATGGAGCAGGGAGAGGGTTTGGGAGAATGGAATTAGATGATGATCAGAAACAACCATTCCCATAAATACTCCACCTTACTTTCATCAAAGCTTGTCAGATGGAAAGGTTTTCACCCAAATGCAGTTCCATCAAAGACCACCACAGTCCAGGACAAATCAATCCACCTGCTTGGAATGCTTTTCTCTCCCTTAAATATCCAAGACCTGGGACTCAACCCCACAATCTTCTTTTTTCTTCTTGAGTGTTGATGCTTCGTTTATCCAAGTCTGTGATTTGTGCAGAGTTGGAAAGCTTTAGAGAATCAGGCGGGGAAGTCACTTGCTGCAGGGCATCCATCTAGTGACCTGCTGCTAAGCCGTGCCGTGCGGTGACAAATTCAGCATCTTTTCTGTTACGAAAATTTTATTTATTGTTTAACAGACTTGTATTAGCCAGGTGTTACAGGGGAACAATCCTCCCCTTATACAGGTCATTGTTTGCAGAATCCTCTCTTTTCCCTTTCCCCACTCCTCCCCCCATCCTTCACCCTCCCTTCCATTTCAACCCAAACAAAAGCATAAAAATCAATTATTAAAAATAACAATACAAATGCATGAGGAAAAAAAAGGAGGCGGTGGGGGAGGTTGCGGGGAGCACGAGCCAGCAGGACTTCTAAATTGTCTCCTCTTTTTCAGTATTTCAGGGCTTGTGCGTTCCTGTTGAGAAAGGCCCTGGGAAGGCTATTCACACCTCTGCGTTTCAACATGTTGCAGGTATGGCTGTCACACCTCATATCATCCTCTTATGTCATTTTCTCCAAGAGAACACAACTCTGCATCTCCGTGTTCCATCTTGCTGTGTTTAGTTGAGAGTCAGATATCCAGGTAACTTTTATGCATTTCCTGGCTGTTGCCAAGGTGACCACGAATTGAATTTGGTCTTTGGACAATCTCAGACATGCGTCCACAATATCCCCCAGCAGGAACAAGGCTGAGTTCTGTGGATACGCCACCCCTGTAATTATTTTCAAAATGTCCCCTAATTCTACCCAGAAGGGTCTAACCTTGGTGCGTAGCCACATTGAATGCACAAAGGTTCCTGTCTCTACACCACATCTAAAACACAATTCAGGGATTTCTGGTTTAACCTTATGTAATTTTTGTCGCCTAAGGTGCAAAAAATTGCATTGCACCAGCCTATATCTTGCATTAATAGTGGCTGTCATGCTATTATGGCAGAAGTCGACCAGCATCGTTCAGGAATTGACCCTGTCTTGCTTTATGGAGACCCGGTTTTGGGTTCTCATTTTGGATTACAAATTCAGCATCCTGGCAATGGCGAGGTTGATCCTGAACCGCCTCAATACAGATGAAGATACGCCCAGTACGGGTCGATAAGGAAAACTATGTCCATACCAGCAGTGTAAAAATCACAATAGCGGAGAAACACACACTTGAGAGGGTCCTGTCCGACTGCATCACTGTGTGGGACAGTAGCTGCCAAGCATCGGACTGGATGTCAATACAGAGGATCATCAAAATGTCCGAGAAGATCATTGGGGCTCCCCTTTATTGATGACATTCACCAGGACCATCATTAAAATAGGGCCCAAAGAATTATTGAGACCACTAAAAAATAGGAGAGAGGATAGTGGGAAACTCAGCGCTGTTCTGCAGGGTCCCACTGCCCAATCCTGATGCTGACAGCTCTGTACAGGCTTTAAACAGCCTGCTAAAGGAGCCGACAGTGTTTTATTTTAAACTGTTGCAACCACAGAGGTCTATGCTCAAGGTGGCAGTGCTTGTGCTGGGCAGTGTATCACAAAGGGCTGTAGACTATAGGGGAGCAGTGGAATGGCGCAGGGCACCAGATACCGCTCTACCCCCACGTTGAGAAAGGATTAAGAGATGACGGTGATCCTGGCAGTGAACCAGCAAGGGAGTCAGCAGCTGAAGGACCCATAGAGGCTGGGAGCTGCTGGAGGCCGGCTCTGGGCATCAAGGTATCGGAAGCTGGTTTCGAGGGGGTGCTGAAGGCAAGGGGGACTCACTAGGTCCTCAAGCGCTGAAGGCTTCCTGATCATATCAGAGGTTTGGATTTGGAGGTCGGGTTGCAGATGATTGGTCTATGGAGTCGCCAAGGGTGTGGGAGATGAATCCTTAGATACTGAATGCTTCTCTTACCCCTATGTTCTGGGACAGTGGGGGGCGGGTGGGGGGGGGGATGTGCAGGCAATGCTTACAGTGGTTCTTTGGCTTTTGGCAGGTAGAAGTTGAAGTCTATAATGTGTATGTATTATTACGTGAGTATAAAAGGAACCTTTGAACCTTTGTGACATCCATCACACAGTATCTTTGACCCACTCCCATCAGGAAGGGGGTACAGGAGCATTAAAATCAGGACTGGCAGGCTGGGAAATAGTTTCTTCCGGTTGGCTGTGGGATTGACGAATGGGCTCCTGTAACCCTGGGGGTCGTATAAATGAAACAAGTAAATTGTTCCAAAATACTGGGCGTTACGCTTGGCGTAGCAGTTAGTATGACGCCTTTATAGCTCCAGCAATTGGGACCGGGGTTCAAATCCTGCGCTGTTTGTAAGGAGTTTGGACGTTCTCCCCGTGTCTGCGTGAGTTTAACCTGGGGGCTTCCATTCCTTCCCACCGATTGAAATGTAGGTTATAGGTTAATTGGGTGTAGTTGGGCTCGTGGGCTAAAATGGCCGGTTACTCTGCTGCCTGTCTAAATTTAAATTTAAATTTAAAAAAATTTAAATTCATATATATCTATTTTATATTATATCTTTATATATATATGTGAGTATTGTGTGCTGTATATATTGTGTGTGTGTGTGTGTGTGTGTGTCTGGGTGTGTGGGTGTGTGTGGGTGCATGAAGTCTTGTGTGTTTGTGGGTGTGTGCGTGTGTGGTATGTTTGTGTATGTGTGTGTGGGTGTATGGGTGTGTGCATGTGTGGTGTGTATGTGTGTGTGTGTTTGTGTGTGTGTGTCTGGGTTTGTGGGTGTGTGTGGGTGCATGAAGTCTTGTGTGTTTGTGGGTGTGTGCGTGTGTGGTATGTTTGTGTATGTGTGTGTGTGGGTGTATGGGTGTGTGCATGTGTGGTGTGTATGTGTGTGTGTGGTGTGTGTGTGTGTGTGTGTGTGTCTGGGTGTGTGTGGGTGCATGAAGTCTTGTGTGTTTGTGGGTGTGTGCGTGTGTGGTATGTTTGTGTATGTGTGTGTGTGGGTGTATGGGTGTGTGCATGTGTGGTGTGTATGTGTGTGTGTGGTGTGTGTGTGTGGGTGTGTGTGGTGTGTGTGTGTGTGTATGTGTGTGTGTGTGTGTGTGGGTGTGTGGTGTGTGTGTGTGTGTATGTGTGTGTGTGTGTGGGTGTGTGTGGTGTGTGTGTGTGTGTATGTGTGTGTGTGTGTGGTGTGTGTGTGTGTGTGTATGTGTGTGTGGGTGTTTGGGGTGTGTGTGTGTGTGTGTGGGTGTGTGGTGTGTGTGTGTGTGTATGTGTGTGTGTGTGTGGGTGTGTGTGGTGTGTGTGTGTGTGTGTGTGTGTGTGTGTGTGTGTGTGTGTGTGTGTAAATGTGCACCATGGTGTGGAGAAATGCTGATTCTTCAACACAGTGAGATGAAAATAAACTTGAAAGAATGAATCTGTCACAAGGGAAGAGATAGCTCTTTTAAAAGTGCTACTCTCTCGGCTGGATGTATTTGACATATGTAAGGAGATGTCTTTCCTTTTGTGTAGCTCAAATAAAATAAATGGTGGCATTGCTGGCATTGCTTTAATGGCCGTGCTGCTGTTGGTGCAGGCCCACTGACAGTGGGGAGTGGATTCACTGCTGCCAAGCAGGGTCCAGCCACCCAGTTCAGCAACCATTGGCCCTGTACAAGCTTTAAATGGCCTGTTAAAGGAGCCAACCGGAGGACTTGGCCCAAGATAGCGGGGTCTGGGCCCAAGATGGCAGGATCTGGGCCCAAGATGGTGGGGCCTATGACCAAATGCAGCCTTGAAGGATGTGGAGGTAAGCAGACAAATGGCGCAGGGCACCAGAAAATGGGAGACCAACCCCATTTGAGAGGGAGAAGCAGAGGAGACAACCCAAGGGATGGTGACCTTGGCGCAGACCAATGAGGGGCTGAACAACACATAGTCGGCAGGCTGTTGGTGTCTCAAGGCCAGGTCCCCATGTCAAACGACTCACACCAGGCTGTGGACCGATGGAGACTGTCTCAAGACTAGTTGTGGGGTACCAGATATCGGAACTGGGATGTGAGAGGGTGCTGGAGATTGTGTCAGAGGTGTGCATCTGGAGCTTGGGTTACCGATGATTCAGACCGAAGACTGTGGAAGCGTTGGAGGTGAACCAAGGACACTCAATGACCCTGGGGGGACTCTCTTTGCTTCTCTTTCCCTGGCTGTTAGGGCCACTGGGCAATCTTTGCTGATAGTGAATCTTTGTCTGCCTTATGGTGGATTCAAGGAAATTTTGTGTAATATCACATTTTCTGTTTTATTACAATCTTGAATCTGCAATCTCTGAATATATGAAATAGATTATCGGGCCATTATAACACTGCCACTCAATGACCTGAGCAGTGAAACATTGAAGAGACAGGGAAATTAGTATAATGTGTACTGTTTTCCAAGCACGTAGAAAGTAAATTATGAGGACAGAAAAAGTTATCAGTAGAGAATAGATAGGTTAATTGAGTTGTAGAAAAGATCAAAGATGGAGCAAAAGACGGGGAAATCTGTGGTGTGTATAAACGAAAAACGAATATTCGATACCTGTTACTTCCCACTCACAGACCACCTTAAGCCATCCCTTACTAATCACAGAGCACCTATGGCATAGGGATGACTTAAGGTGGTCTGTGAGTGGGAAGAAAAAGTTTGTTAACCACTGAACGAGAGGGATTACAATTAAGGTGAGAGGGATTTAGAAATGACTTGCGGAGCACCTTTATCACACAGAGGTGCCAGAGGAAGTAGTCAAGGCGGACTCAATCTACATCTAAAAGACATTTAGACAGGTACGTGGATAGGAAAGGTTGAGAGGGAACTGCCCAGGTCTGCAATTTAGTAAGCACGGACTTTAAGTTGGTCTGAAAGGCCTGTTTCCATGCTATGTGGGTAGGAACCTTTTGGTTCTCTCCAGTAACAGAATTATTCAGTTTGAGAAATGTGACGTTTCCAATCGTGGAGCATTAAAGTGAGCCTTGCCTCTGGATACAGTAATTGGGGCTTCAACAGATTCACAATGTTTAGTCCAGGAAAAGCACAGGAAGGACTTGCCCAATGCAATTGCTGTCTGCTCCCTGTCATCTGTCAACAGGAACACAACTATCACTGGTCAGGGCGCCACTGGAATTCTTATTTGCTCACCATAAAACCGTTCCGTTAGCAAATTAGAAGAGCTTGGCTGTCAGTGACCACCAAATCATGGCAACTGCAGCTGTTTCAGGATCAGTATATTCTTTATGTCAGACAGAAACAGCAAGTGGAAACCTCTGAAACCCTGCAATCTGCAGCCAAGAACACAGAGCAGAAGATCCTGATGAAGGATGTGTCCTGGCGTCTGTGGGCAGAGAGGTGGTTAACATTTCAGGGACACAATCCTTCATACACATGACTCGATTTCTATTACATAGCAGAATCCAGGAATTGGAAGAAGCACTTTTCCCCTTGAAAGCAGGATTAAATCCTTGGCTCAGTTGATGGATCAAAAGTTCAAAGTTCAATTTTATTGTCGGAGCACATACATGACATCACATACAACCCTCAGATTCTTTTTCCTGAGGTCTAGGCAGAATTTCTACTTATTGGTGGTGCAAACTGTACTCAAGAGAAAGATCCATATACAAAAGATCGAAATATAAACAAAGAAAGAAATGTTTAAATTAAAAAAAACATTTACAATACAGGAATAAGCCCTTTAGGCCCGAGCTCTGTGCTGCCCAATTGCACCCAGTTGACCTACAAACCTCCCCCTCCCCTCCATCCAGAGCACCCAGGGGAAACCTACGCAAACTCAAGGAGAATGTACAAACTCCTGACAGTGCTGGATTTGAACTGCGGTCGTGGGCGGTGTACACTGTTTTGCTAACCGCTACACTAACCATGCCACCTGCAATTGTAAACAAACTGATTGTGCAATGAGGAATATAAATAATGTGCAAGTAAGAGTCCTTCTTTCGCCGACTGCAGACTTCCCTTAAATGAGTCCCTGATTGAGTTTGTTGTTGAGGAGTCTGACGGTGGAGGGGGAGCAGCTGTTCCAGAACCTGGTGGTGCGAGCCTTGTGGCACTGATACCTCTTTCCTGATGGCAGCAGCGAGAACAGAGCGTGTGCTGGGTGGGGTAGATCCTTGAGGATTGCTGCTGCTCTCCGACAACAGTTTTCCATGTAGATTTTCTCGATGGTGAGGAGGGTTTTTGCCTGTGACGTACTGGGCTGTGTCCATTACCTTTTGGAGGGTGTTGCACACAGCGATGTCCCAGACCAGGCTGTGATGCAGTCAATCAGTGCACTATCCTCTACACCGCTGTTGAAATTTGCCAGGGTACCGAATCTTCGGAAACTCCTGAGGAAGTAGAGGCGCTGATGTGCTTTCTTCATGATGCCATTGGTATGTTGGCTCCAAGAGAGGTTGTCCGTGAAAGTGACTTCCTTGAATTTAAATTTGCTCATCTTCTCTCTTTCTGATCTCGCAGTAATCAATGGATCGTACACCTCTGGTTTTGCCTTCCTTGTCTACAATCAGCTCCTTGTTTTTAGTTGACGCTGAGAGCGAGGTTGTTGTTGGTGCACCATTCAGCCAAGTTTTCAATCTCCCTCCTATATGCTGACTCATTGCCCCTTTTTAATTTGTTTAAGTTCTTGGGAGTCACTATCTTGGAGGATCTTTCCTGGAGTCAACACACCAATGGCATCGTGAAGAAAGCACGTCAGCGCCTCTACTTCCTCAGGAGTTTGTGGAGGTTGGGTATGAAAACCTAGTACATTTCTACATATGTGTTGTGGAATGTGGTGACCAGCTGCATCATGGTCTGGTACGGGGACACAATAATGCTAAGTAGAAAGCCCTGCAAAAGGTCGTGGACACAGCCCAAAACATCACAGGAAAAACCCTCCCCACCACTGAGAACATCTACAGGGAACGCTGCTGTCGGAGGGCAGCAGAAATCATCAGAGACCCACATGACCCAGCACACGCTCCGTTCTCACTGCTGCCATCAGGAAAAAGGTATCGGTGCCACAAGACTCACACCACCAGGATCAGGAACAGCTGCTCCCCCTCCACCATCAGACCCCTCAACGACAAACTCAATCAGGGACTCATTTAAGGACTCTTACTCGTGCACTTCAGTGATTTTTTTTCTCTCTGTATTGCACAGTCAGTTTGTTTAGTTTTCTTTATTTGTTTACATGCGAACATTGTGTACAGTTTATTTTGCACTGCCAATAAATGGTGATTGTGCCTCACCTGCAGGAAAAAAGAATCTCAGGGTTGTAGTTGTATGTGATGTCATGTATGTACTCTGAAAATAAGCCTGAAATCCGAATGACTTAGGGCAGCATTACAATAATATTGAAGAAAATGTGCAGGTTAGAGAACAGTCTCTATGCAATAAGATGTCTAAAACTGCAGGACATAGGTTTAAATTGAGTGGGAAATGACTGAAAGGAACTCGGAGGCTGATGGTTAGATGGTATAAACTGCTAAGCTGGGTAAAATTAATAAAGACATTTAGACAGGTACATGGAGAGGAAAGGAAAGGCTTTGGAGCCAAATACAGAAAATAGGATTAGTTGTCGATAGGCACCTTGGTTGGCATCAACATGTTGGGCTCAACGGCCTGCTTCAGTGGAGTGTGTGTTCAGAAATGAAAGCGAAACTTTATGAATCTCAATGAAATACTGGAGAAAGTTCAAAAGATTTACAGCAATGGTAACAGTTGATACCTTTCTCTTCAGTAAATAAAAAAATTGGAGAAGATCAGAGAGGTCTTAAAATTTTAAATGAGAAATTTGTTTGACAGAATGGGGAGAATTGTTGGAGTCAACCTAGATCTTGCTGGCTCCTTTCTGATTGAGCTACAACTCACTTAAAATTGTCATCATTATTTTCAAACATCTCCTTTCTCTGCAATTTCCTACACTTCGAAACCAAGGTATCTGCACCCGTAATTCTATTCTTTCCCTTCCCTGTAATCTCCTCCCTGGCCCCGGCTCCTGATGCAGGTCTCCACCTTGGCCCTGGCATCCTATGGGATCAAGCCTCTGTCGTGATCTCTCACCTTGGCCTTGGCCTGTTGTGTGTGGATGAAATGTGGCCTCCCTGCCTGTCTGGAACATGTTTATTGCAGGGTGGTTACGTGTCCTCCCCGTCTGAAACTTATTCAGAAGTCACATCACCTGCCAATCAAAGTTTGACTCTGTCCACCTATTAGTGAACACCTTTCCATTGGCTAATTTAAATCACCTTGGGTTATTATTGGCTAGAAGCACAGATTAGCTCTGTACACCAATGCATAGCACATTCTACCCATTGCCTCATGGGCCAAGCCCTAGACATCGCTCCATGCTAGGTTGCTACAGTGGACATCGCTGGAAGCATCACTGGTAACGTGTGCACTTTACTGAGCTGTAGTATTGTAATACTTGCAGGGAGCTGCACCCCTGTTGGTACAGGGAACCGGGTGTGTGTAAGACTTCCTGTTTGTAGTCTGTGTACTCAAGTGTGTGAGCATGTCAAGTGTCGCATGGAGGGCAGAAGAAACATTACAAGGGCACAGTAAAGGCCTCCTTGAAGTCGCTTGACATAGTCACGACCAGCTGGGAAACGCTGGCACAAAACCAGACTACCTGGTGCGGCCTTATCCAAACAGGCTGTCAAGTTTATGAAGCAAGGTGCATTGCTGAAGCATCACATAAGTGTGAGCTGCCCAAGTCTAGAGTCACCAGTGCAAAAACTGCTGTGCCGACTCGTCTGCCCAACATTTGCCAGGACATCCCGTGCCAGAATTGGCTTGACCGGTCATCTTTGGACACATGTATCCAATCTCAAGGTGACTAATGCTGTTGAGGTCTTCATCGACAATGCATGACGAACGACTGAGGTTCATATTGTTGGTGTCAACCTAAGTCTGAGGTGAATGTCTATATTATTGCTTAAGTGAAATAGTGATCAGGACCGTTTAAAACTCTCCCCATTTGTTTCCTGTGTGTTAATTAATGTTACGTGTGATTGTATCACTTGTGTCCAGATTCGTCTCTCTGTGAACCTACCAAACCTGATACTCTTCCCAGCATGGGGCAGTGAGCAGGGTTCAAGGAGTTTTAGCTGGACACGCGTGGAGTACTAACAAATTGGGAGATTGTATTAACAAGTGTGTGTGTGTGTGTGTGTGTGTGTGTGTGGGCGTCCTGTCGGGTGCATGTGCGATTGTGCACTTTCTCACCAACTGGGGCAGCAGGAGGGGACCCACAGATAGTGAAGGGACCCCCCTGGGGTCGAATTATAAGATCCTCAGGTGAACTGATGACCGTCAGGGGTTCAGCCATTTGGCGGCATGGCATACAATGCACCCCATGCCAGTGAATGAGTCTACAGGTTGGTCCACCATGGATAGAAGATAGGACACCACATGGTCTCCTTTCTGGAAGAATCGGGGATTCTCAGGACCAGGGGTTGTGGTGGGGGAGCCCTATGGTTACTTGTATCCATACCGAGGTGGCAGTGGGGTGTCATGTAAACAGTCAGCTAAACCGTCAGAAAGATGAGCAGATAGAATCCCTAACAATCTAGCGTGGGTCCTGTGGGAGGCACTGGACACTGACAGGGTATGTATCAGCCACTTAAAAACTAGTGAAGCTGCCTTCAAGCTGGTCAAAGTGCAGCAGCTTCAGGCAATTGACAGGTCGACCCTGTTATGAGTAGAATGGTTATCATCTGCGGGGAGGAAGGTGATGTGTGGTCAAGCGATGAAGATATATGACTGGACGATGATGACTTTGAGGAGGCTGAGTCTGCTGACGTGCCCCAACCCCCTCGCCCTGCATCCCAGAGACCTTTCAAGCCTGGCTGGTAACCACGTGGTCCAAGACCCACCAGAAGGACCCCCTGATCTGCTCTCCACAATGGGGAGAGTGCTGAGAACAATGAGGGTTTGAGTGGGAGGGAGAGGGACATAGAGAGGGAATACTCTGCCAAGGAAGTGGCTATGCAGGCAGACGGATACCACCAGCGGTCAGGCGAGCATCTAGCTGCCTGGCTACTCCAGCTGTGGGATGAGGCGGGTGGGGGGGCCCATATTCACCTTTCCTATATAGAGGCTAGCACTTTGAGTAGTCCGTCCATGCAGTACTCAGTTCATAACTCCCTGTGGGTGCATCCTGAGGGGATTGAGGAGCGAAGCACACTGTGGGACTGGGTAGTGACTGCAGGGCAGGCCAGGTTCCCCATGCTGTTAGAATGGGACCTGACATGGGACAGCAGTGGCACACCATTAGTGACGGTACGAAGGTTATCAGGGAATCGACCCTTATCACCAACCTCTATGGCAAGGCTCCAGGGCACAACCTTCCTGAAGACGTCAGGGTAACCCCCGCTTTGGTGGGCATCTAGTCACCGCTGTCTGGCCCGACCTCAGAGGGGTGGTCTTGCCCTTGATGGGAACGTCAAGTGGCAAAATGATTCATGAAGCTATGGCCTTCTGGAAAGGCTGGAGTACTTAGAATGAGAACCACCCGCAAAGTGGGGGGGGGGGGGGTGGGTGGTGGGGTCCAGACACAGGTTCACCAGGCAAAGGCAATACATTGTGATTATAGGAATGGCCAGGGTGCACGTAGGCTGGGTTAGGTTCATCTCTACCATTGCCATGTTTGCCACAGGAATACTGCGGGAAAAAAACCATGCAAACCCACACCGCCCATCGCACCTTCCACCGCGCTGTCCAGGTGCACCACACTACGCAGCCTTCTGCTCCTACCCCACCTGAGGTGGCTCCTGCTGCCCTCAGGGCAGAGATAATTGTGTAACAGAAATTACCAACAAAGGCACCCTGTCGTTCCAGATACCCCCCGCTGTGTGGAAGAATGTGGTCCCTGCTCCACAGGATCGAGGCCTGGGACCCTGGTGGATCTGCACTGCATCCCACCTGGGAGACCCGAGGTGATTTATTCCAGAGGCCATCCACTGGGAGAAGGGAAATAACCAACGCTGGATGGCACTGGTCAATACCGGGGTGGAGCATACGAATATCTTTGGGAATCCCAAGGGGTGTAGGGGTCCCAAAGTGAATATAGAGGAGCTAGGAAGATCCATCCTCTCTGTCAGAGAGGTCACTCTCTGCCTCTCCATTGGCAATCAGCATCCCAGTCCCATCCTGGTGCTGGTAGCAGCCGCCCCCTTGCATTCTCAAGGACCACTCACTGTGAACCAGTAAAGGGAAGATTATATTTGGGTTCATCCGTGCAACCATTGGCATTGGGGTGGCCAGATTGACTCCCCTTTTCATTCCCCTTCCCTCCCAGGCAGTCTGCACCCACCAGTATCGGATGCTGATGGGCAATGAGGAGATCATGGAAGTGATTGATGCCATCCCCCACAAGGGGAGGCGGGGTGAAAAGACACGCTATGTCCCCCTACAACAGCCTTGTCTGCCCCAACTGTAAGAAAACGGCACGAGGCGAATGACTATTGATTATCAGAAATTAACTAAATTTGCCCCCCCCCCCTGTCCCTCACTGTAGCTGTTCCTAATCTGGTCACATTGGTGGAGGATATCGTGGGTAGGGACAACAAACCCTGGTATGTTGTGGTCGACCTCGCCAATGCATTCTTTTCCATCCCCTTAAGCCCGACTCCCAGGATCAGTTTGCCTTCACCTGGGATGGCACGCAATACCCTAGGGATATGTTCACAGTCCGACCTTCTGCCACGGGTTTAATAGCCCGCGATTTAAAAAATATTGCCCTCTCCATGACATCAATGTAAGTCACTATGTCAATAATATCCTGATCCACAGTACACAAGAACTGGACTCCCTCATATCTGGGCTCTGCGATCGTGGCTGGGCTTTTAATCGGGAGAAGGTATTGGGTCCCAGGTCCTCTCCTGGTAATCCAGTGGGGACATCCTGGAGATGGTGAGAAATAAATTTCTAAAACAGCAGCGCCTTACAACGAGGTTGAAAAACAAAGTTTTGTCTTCCTTTGGTGTCAGCACATTCCCAACCTCATCATGATGCTGTGTCCACTGTAGATCGTCTCCAGGAAGAAGACCATCTTCCACTGGGGGCCATGAACAGCAGCTAGCCTTTGAAATGGCAAAGCAGGCAAGGCACTGCATTAGCCTCTCGTCAGCCTGGAGTCCCCTTCGAACTCCAGGTCTCAGCCATCTCTATCAAAGCTGGCAGTAAAGTTAATGGCCACAAGAGTTCCACTCGGCTTCTGGATGAAATCCTGACCCGAATCCACCTCCTGCTCCACCCCCTTCAAACACCAGCTCCTGGTGCACTACGTGGCTCTCTCTCACCACGGAGAACCAAAGTGCCAATGAGACCATTATCCTCTGGCCTCATCTCCCCATCATGTGGTGGCTCAAGTCCTCCGGTGAAGTGGCAGAGACAGAGCCAGAAAGAGTCAGCTGGCTGCAGGAGCAAGTCAGGTCCTTCCCTGAGAGTCATGCTCCCCTGTTCAAAATGTTACGAGCCCAGAGGATCCCAAAACCCAGCAGCAGTAGATATTCACCAAGACAAATGGTTACTTAAACAAAAGTCATTTTTAATTTTCTTTAAACAGAAAAACAGGATCAAACTTTAACTTATTATTATTAACTTAACCTAAGTTAACCCCCTTCTAATTCTAAGTGCATGTAATATGTATAAGTTCAGAAAAGTTCTTTGGTTCACAGTCCAATCTCACTTCTCATTCCTCCAAGTTCAGCGGTATCAGGCAATTCTTATACTGTGCACAGAATTTAACAATTATGAATTTTCACCAAGCTCTGGTGCTTAAAGGTAATTGGTTACCGCTATGGAAGGGTTCTCGTTTTCAGAGTGAGATTTGTTGCTCATTGGACTCAAACTGATTCCCTCCAATCAGTCACTTCAGTGTCTTGCTGAAGAAACTTGCCCCATCAGGGTTTCCCAAATGAGAACCTCCTCTTCTGAAGGTCACCCCAAAGTTCCTCTTATTTCCCTTATTTCAGATGAAACACTTCAGCTAGCCATTTCCTCTTGTATGGACCACAAGGGTTTTGAACAGGCTCAGAATGCACAACCTGTCTTCAAAATGGGGTTTAAACAAGCTGCCAGTTTGTCATGCTGCAGAAACCAGTTCTCTCTCTCTCTCTCTCTCTCTCTCTCTCCAACTCTCCCTCTCACACACTCTCTCTCTTTCTCTCTCCCTTCTTGTAACACCACATGACCGTCTTAGAACAGACGCTGCATGCCGACAGACTACGGCTCCAGACCTAATCTTCCGAGTTCGTTCATCTGTTGCTTTCCAAAATAATAATCCATTACTCCACAACATGTCCAATTAACACCTACTTGTGAAGTCCTTATAGACATCTTCAAAGTTTTTGCAAAGGCACTTGGAGCCTGAACTGTTTACCTTGAGCAGAGCTCTGGCATTTTAAATGAGATCTGTTTTGAAGTGTTTGTATGTGACCTGTACTAAAAATAAACCTGCCACAATTTATTTCCTATAAAACATATCTATATACAATATAAAATATAACATAATCTGTATCACCCCCTTTACTTATCAATATTTCTAATTCATTCTGCCTTATGACCTAACTTGTCAACCAAAAAAGTCCTAAACTGATAGTAAAGTATTCATTAAATATTTATTTCAATCATTGAAAAGTAATGTTTACCATCTTGATAATGTAAACAATCTAATCAAAATTGAACGTGGCCACATCTAACTCCCTTCTGAATAAATCTGATGAACTTGCCTCTCTGTGGGTGGGAGTTCCACAAGTTCATAACACTTTGGGTGAAGAAGTTTCTCCTCATTTCATCTTAAATGGCTTCCCCCTTCTCCCCTGACTATGAGCCCTTGTTCAGGATTTCCCCAACACCAGGAACATTCTTCCTGCATCTAACCTGACCAGTCCTGTCAGAATTTCAAGCGTTTCTGTGAGATCTCATCTCATTCTTCCAAATTCCAATGAGTATAATCCTGATATGTCTAGTCTTTCTTCTTTTGTCTGTCCTGCCATCCCAGGAATCAGTCTGGTGAACCTTCACTGCACCCCCTTAACAGCAAGAATAGAAAATGTCAGAAAGGAAAACATCTACTATACCCTTTGTTATATACAGAGGAAACTTGGGACTATTTTATGCTGGAGCATGAACACTGCTAGACTGTAAGAGCTGCATCACACTTGAGTGGTGAGCATGCTCAGTGCGACAGTGTATTATTACATGGCTAGTAACCTGAGATATGAGTAAGGGTTGTGCTCTAAACGTACAAGCTTGTCTTAGTGATTATGAAGACCTCCAATGGTACAACCAATGACGCAACACCATTTTTCCAGCTTGCCACTGTTTGGCTATAGATCTGTAATATTCACAATCGATTACATCCAGGTCACGGAGAGCACAGGCTCCTTGGAGTTCACTTAACTATCGTAGACACTTAACATCTCCTCACTTGTCAGGAAGGCACAACAGGGACTCCACTTCCTGAGAAGACTGAAGTGAAGTGGCCGAGTTTCCCCACAATAGCTGCAGGTAGCAAATTGAGCTGGGCACTTCTGTCTGGGGTGCCAGCTCGTACCACAGAAGTAGCATTTGCCAAGGGTTTGCCCTTTTCTTTCCTTTGTGGTTCCAGCACTCCAGGATGTTTCCCTTTCCATTTCTAGCATTTCACTGAATCGCATAGCACTTCTCAGTGTTTTGGCTGGAGTGACTGCCTGGTCGTAGGTTAAGGGATCCATCTCCAGCAGCCTCTGACGGATGTAACTGGAGTCAATTCTGTTGACAAAAGCATGCAGCTTCAAGGCATTGCGGTGTTGTTGCACACTGACTGCCCTGACATCACATTTGTTTGCCAGTGAGTCGAGGGCTAGAGCATAGGCAGCATCACTTTCCTCGGGTTTCTGACATCTAGTCAGCAACTGGTGTCGAGCAAGCACCACATTCTGTGGCGCCGCATAGTAAGCGGTCAGATGCTTCCGCGCTATAGCCAGAGTGGTAGCTCCTTGCATTATGCAAAAGAGACCTCACCCAGCAGGGAATTCAGGTGGGCCTACTGTATTGCCTCATCGATCTCGTTGTTTCGAGCCATGTAGTAATTGAAACAAGCAATCCAGTGGTTGAAAATTTCTCTGGCCCTTGGACCAGACTGGTCGATTATCAGCCGCACTGGCTTGAGCACTGTATCTGTTTCTGCTAATAAAATTGAAGTGCCAGTTGATGAAGTAAACAAAGGTGATGTAGTCAAACAAAAATCATGGCTTTTATTAGCAGAAACTCATGGTATAATAATATGCAGTTATATCCAAGGGGAGTGTCCTTAACAGTAGAGATAATGCACAGCCAATGTTAATACAGCAAGGCTTGCCAGAGGGGGGAGATAGGCAGCTTAGTAGAGATTCACCACAAGTAAGGCCTTTGATAAGGTTCCTCGGGGAAGGTTAGTTAGGAAGGTTCAATCATTAGGTATTAACATTGAAGTAGTAAAATGGATTCAACAATGGGTGAATGGAGATGCCAGAGAGTAGTGGTAGATAACTATTTGTCAGATTGGAAGCTGGTGACTAGTGGTGAGCCTTAGGGTTCAGTATTGAGTCCATTACTGTTTGTCATATACATTAATGATCTGGATGATGGGTGGTAAATTGGATTAATAAGTACGCTGGTGATACTAAGGTAGGCAGAGCTATGGATAGTGAAGAAGGGTTTCAAGGCTTGCAGAGGGGTTTAGGCCAGTTAGAAGAGTGGGCTGAGAGATGGCAGATGGAGTTTAATCCAGATAAGTGTGAGTTGTTACATTTTGGTCAGACTAATCAAAATAGGATATACATGGTGAATGGAAGGGCATTGAAGAGTGCAGTAGAACAGAGGGATCTAGAAATAATGGTACATCATTCCCTGAAGGTGAAGTCATGTATGGATAGGGTGGTGAAGAAAGCTTATGGTATGTTGGCCTTTAAAAATCAGAATCTAGGAGCTGTTAACATTGTACAAGGCAATGGTGATGCCAAAGTTGGAGTATTGTGTGCAGTTTTGATCACCAAAGTATAAGAAACATCAACAATTTGGAGAGAGGGCAGAGAAGATTTACTAGAATGTTGCCAGGGTTACAGGGCCTAAGTTAGGGAAAGGTTAAATAAGTTAGGTCTTTATTCTTTGGAGCATAGAAGGTTGAGAGGGGATTTGATTGAGGTATTTAAAATTATTAGGGCTATAGATGGAGTGGATGTGGAGAGGCTTTTTCCTTTAAGAAAGGGGAAGATATAAATAAGAGGGCATGAGCTGAGAGTTGGGGGGAAAATGTTTAGAGGAAACGTGAGGGGGGATCTTCTTTACTCAGAGAGTGGTGGGTGTGTGGAACGAGCTTCAGGACAATATGGCGGAGGCAGGCATGTAAGGAGAATTTGGATATGGGCAGGAAAGAATGGTGGGTTATGGGTTAAGTGTAGGTCAGTGGGGTAAGGCGGGAGACAGTGTTCGGTATGGACTGGAAGGGCCAAGTTGGCCGTGCTGTAATTGTTATATGGTTATATGGTGAATGAGAGACATTGATCATGTGGATGGCCAGAGGCTTTTCCCCAGGGCTGAAGTGGCTTACACGAGTGGGCAGATTTAAAGAGAATGGGAAAGGGAATTTTAAAAAAGTTTTACAAAACACATACATACAACATTTTCTAACAAAGAAAAAAAACCCTTACTACCCCTCCTCCCACCTAAATTACCCTCTACCACCCACTTCCCCTCAGAGCTAAAAAAAAATTAATACCAGGTATTTAATGGTTACTCTTTACATCACACATAAAATCATGTATTTAATATCCAAACCCATACACTCCAAATATAAACTTCAGATTTTAACAAAAAAAGGATAATTATTTCGCAAGTTAAAAGTTATCTTTTCCAAATAAAGACACGATTGTAATTCATTATGTCATTTTTGCATCTTTAATTCAACCTAATTTTTCCACGTAACAGCTATACATTTCCTTGCTACAGCCAACCCTAAACGTATTAATGCAAGTTGAGATTTATCCAACTGCAATCCTGTCATTAGTGTATTCATATAACCCAGTAAACACACCAACGGATCAAGTTGCAGATCCATTTTCAATAAGTCTCTTAAAAACTTTATAATTTTTTCACAAAAAGGTTTAACTTTTGTTCATGCCCATACTGAATGTAAGAAAGTACCTGTCTGTTCTCCATAATGAAAACACAAATCAGATGAACTGAAGCCATATATTTTCAACTTTTCAGGGGTTAAATATAATTGATGTAAAAAATTATAATTAACCAAACTATATTAATTAATTCCGTAACACTATCAAGACACATATTCGACCATTCCTCCTAAGGCAAAGTAATAGACAAATCTTTCTCCCACTTATCCTTCATTTTATATACATCAACCTTAGTCATCTTTTCCTGTAATACCATATACATTTCCAAAATAAACCCTTTATTTCCTTTATCAGCAATTAATATCTCAAATTTCATTTGAACAGGTAACACCAATTTTCTAACAATAAATCTGGAAATTGATAATAGGCAAAAAAAAATTTGATGAAATACCAAACTTCTCTCGAAATCTATTAAAAGAAAGAAAGATACCAGCTTCAAAACAATCCTCCACCAATTTTACACCTTCTATTTCCCAATCTTTCAAATAAGGATTATCTAAAGAAAATGGAATTATTTTGTTCTGATAATAATGGTGCTTTAACTGAAAATTTACCTTTAAATCTTATAACCTGATTCCGCATATACCGAATATCCATTAAATGTCTCAGTACTGGCAATTTATACATTTGCAAAAGAGAAGGATTCCATTTATATATAAATTGATGTATTTTATTTTCAAAAATCTGGTCCAGAGAGCGGTGGGTTCATGGAATACAGAATGGTGGTGGAGTCAGGTACAATAGGATTTTTTACAAGACTGGTAGATGTAGCTGAAAAAAGATGGAGGGTTATGCAATAGGGAAATTCAAAGCAGTTTTTACGGTCAGTTGTTGGGTCAGCACAAGACTGTGGGCTGAAGGATCTGTACTGTGCTGTAGATTTCTATGTTGAATATGAACTATTAGGGGAAACGTGATGTAGTTGGCCTGCTAAGTTCCTACAGTAGCTTGCCACACTGTCACCAAAAGATCGCCAGATATAGGGGCAGAAGTCGGCCCACTGGACCATTGAGTCTGCCCCACCATTCTAATCATGAGCTGATTCATCCTCCTACTCCCCAGCTTTCTCCCCTTAACCCTTGATGCCCTGCCGATCTCTGCCTTAAAAACACCCAATGACCTCGCTTCCACTGGCAACAAGTTCCACAGACTCACGGCCCTATGGCTAAAGGCATTTTTCCACTTCTCTATTTTATATCAATGCCTTTTTATCCTGAAGTTATACCCTCTTGTCCTAGAGTCTCCTACTGTGGGAAACATCCTTGCCACATCTATTTGGTCCAAGCTTTTCAGCATTAGAAATATTGCTACAAGGTCCCCCTTCATCCTTCAGTACTCTGAGCTTAGTCCTAGAGCCGGCAAACGTTCCTCATGTGCTAACCTTTTGAATTTAACTTCAGATTCCAGCTCTTGCTGTGTCTTGCTGGACCCTCTGACTCCACAGGTCAAGTCAGCCTCTGGGAGCTGTCAGACTGACAGATTTGCCCTGTTGACGACGTTCTCCCGTCGTCAGGGAACCAGGTGGCTGTGAAGTGAAGGTAATCAGTTCCTTAAATTGTGTGCCTTGTATTGCGGAGTCCTTGTGGACGAGGCTAAAAGTGACTCATCCGTCAAGTGTTCTGTTCAAAGCCATTGTGGAGCACCAACTTTGCTGGGCCTCGCAACCCTGTCTCAGCATTGTTTCAAAGATTCATTGCAGTTCCTTTCTTATTGATTCAAAAATGAAAGCTGAGAAGAAAGTGACTCAAAGCAGCAGGCATGTTATGTCCCTGAAGTCTGTCAGAAAGCGTGACAACTCCCGAGGAGCACCCCAGCAGTCATATCCCGGCCCTCTTAACATTCACTCAGCATCCATAACCTGCGGGTTCCCTGCTAATTCTTCAGAGACTAATTGTGAGTATTGACAGAAGTGTCTGCAAAATGGGGCCCAGCGATCGAGGCAGGATCTGTCAGCTCCTGATAACACACTGCCGGCTGAATGGGACTGGAGCTGTGCAGTTAGGAGGGTATGGAGGGGGTGATGGATGACATTGATGTGGCGCTGTAAGTTACATCCTCACTCTCCACACACACACGCACACACACACACACACACACATACACACACACACACACACCCACAAGCACCCACACACAAGCGCACACACACCCACACACACACACCCCACACACACCAGTACACCCACCCACAGACAACCACGCACACCCACACACACCCCCACACACACCCATATACATAACCACACACACCCACACACACACCACACATACACATGCACACATATGTACACACACACTAATACACACACATATACACACTAACACACACACACCACATGCACACATGCACAAAAGCACACATGTGCACAACACACACACACTAACACACACATACACACATTCACACATACACACATTCACACATACCCCACATGCACACATACACACACCACACGTGCACATGCACACATGCACACGTGCACACACATACACATACACACAAACACTCACTAATACACTCATATATACACACACTAACACACACATGACACCACATGAACATATGTGCAAATGTGTGCACGTGCCTACACACACACACACACACACACACACACAGACACACAAACACTCACTAATACACTCATATACACACACTAACACACACATGACATCACATGAACATATGTGCAAATGTGCGCGCTTGCCCACACACACACACACACACACACACACACACACACACTCACACACACACACACACACACACACACACACACACACACACATACACACACACACAGTTACATCATAGACCAGCAGCAATAGAAATTCACCAAGACAATAGTATTTAAAACAATAATTTTTATTAATTACTGCTAATAATATAATGTTTTATTTAACTCTAAACTTAACCTCAACTATGCGCAACTGTGTATATGTGTGAGTAGATTATCCAAACCATTACAGCGTTGGCACAATTCTGAAAAGTCAAATTCAAAGTTCAGTCTTAGACACCCTGTATTGACCATTACAATAGCCACAGTAGCACTGCTCTCTCTTGACAGGAGAAGCAGTAGAGGTGACCATTTTCCCCCAAATTTACTTTAATTCTGTCTCTAGATGACTCTTGTTGATGATACTGAAATGCTGCTTTTTGAAGCATCTTTAATCATATAACTTGCTTGAGCAATCCTGGTTTTGAGTTTCAATTTCCCAAAAGCACAAGCAGATGGCCCTGTAGTTTAAACAGATGTCCTTCTTATCAAACATTCATTGTTTCAGTATTTCAATGGAACAATAAACAATATAACTTTAACATAACAAACTAGCTGTCTCCAGAATGTTGTTATCTGCATGTCTTTCCCTATTACAAACCTCCACAATAACTCTATAAAATATAATATATATATTTAAAGATAATAAAATAACAGAAGTCTATAACATCTCCTTCCAATGGAGAAAAATTTGAGCTTTTTTTAACTGCAATCTACAAATTTTCTTTTTTATACTACATTCTAATATTATATAATATAATACAGACAAATATAACAGCAACATTGCAAATCTAACATCTTGAAAGTCAATCAACAATTACATTATCCTTGCCTTTAATATGAGTTATCATCAAATGATATTCTTGCTTTTCATTTCACTCAAAAACACTAAAGGATTATGGTCAGTATAGAAAATAATTGGTTCCCAAGCAGTGCAGATGTAAACATCAAAATACTGCAAAGCCAATACAAGGGACAATAATTCTTGCTCAATAGTAGAATAATTCTTTTGATGCTCATTGAATTCCTTAGATAAATAAGCCACTGGATGGTAAATAGTATCACAACTATTCTCTTGTAATAGCACTGGTCTCACAGCTTCATCACTAGTATTTACTGCTAAAGAAAATGGCTTTTCAAAGTAGGCGACTTAAGCAAATGTTTGTGAGATAAAATGGCTTTTGGTTTGTCAAATGCTTCCTGACAAATGGCTGTCCAAATAAACTTTTCACCCCTTTTCAAAAGTTAGTCAAAGGAATGGCGATTTCAGCAAAACTTTTACTGAAATTTCTATAATACCCCACCATTCCTAAAAGTCTTTCTTACCCGTGGGAAGAGGAAACTCAGAAATCGTCTGAACTTTAGCCTGGACAGATTCCAATTTTTATTGACAAATCATCAATATAAGCATCCATATGCTTTAAATCTTGAGTCACAGAATTGATTATCCTTTGGAATATTCCAAATATAGAACCATAGAACACTACAGCACAGAAAAAAGGCCATTCAGCCCTTCTGGTCTGTGCCAACCATCATCTCACTAGTCCCAGTGACCTGCTCCCATTCCACATCAGATGGGTTCATTCCACACTCCCACCATTCTATGAGTGAAGAACTTCCCCTTTATGTTCCCCTAAACCTTTTCCCTTTCAGCTTAAAACTATGAGCTCTCATATTTATCTCTCCCAATCGAAGTCGAAAAAGCCTACTCACATCTACTCTGTCTATACCTTTCACAATCTTGTAAACCTCAGTCAAATCTCCTCTAGCTCCAAGGAATATAGTCTTAACCTGTTCGAATATTGTATTTGTATAAACCTGATGGGGTCACAAATGCAGACATTTTCCTACCTGTCTCTGTTAAGGGAACACACCAGTAACCTTTTAATAAGTACATCTTCATAAAAAGCTTAGCCTTTCCAACATTGTCCACACAATCATCCAATCTAGTGACAGGATAAGCATCTGTCTTTGTTACCGCATTAACTTTCCTATAATCAGTGCAAAATCTAACTCTCCCACCTGATTTTGGCACCAGGACACAAGGGGAATTCCAATCTGAAGTAGAACGTCTAATATGTGTTCAATCTCTTGATCAACATTCATTCAAGATGGATGTTGTTTGATGGGTTTGGGATCTCAAACATAAAGATCATGGAAGTTCTCTGAGGCACATCTGTAAACAAATTCTTAAATTTTAAAACTAGCTGTTTCATTTGTTCCTTTTCCTAGAGCAGACAATGAGCCAAATTCTGCAAAATATGGCAGTGCTACTATTGCTATGGACCTGCACAAAGCGAGGGAGATGCAGTGCTCCCACAGGGTCCTGCCACCCAATTGACTGCCGTTGGCTCCACACGGGTGAATGGACCGCTAGACGAGCCGACGGTGGTTTTATTTGAAGTCCATCAACCGTGGGTCTGCGCCAAGATGGCAACACCTGTCAATTGGCAGCAGCCACGAGGGGCTGCAGACTCCAGGAAGCAGGGGAAACAAAGGAAATAGTTCACAGGGATGGTGACTGCAGCAGCAAACCAGTGAGGGGGCTCCACTGATGAGGAACGAATGCATGCGGCAGCTGCCGGCAACTCGAGGCAAGGAAGCCGTGGGCTGCTGGAGACTGGCTTGACCTGGCTGGAGGGGATCAGGTTTTGGAACCGGGATGTGAGGATGTGCTGAGAGCACCGAAGAGTCCCTGACCATGTGAGATGTTCCGATCAGGAGCTCGGGTCGCCAATGCGGGGGCTGTGGAAAAGCTGGAGGTGAATCTACAGACACGGTGACTCTGGGAGGGGGAACTCTTTCCATGACTGTAAGATCACCTAGGGAATTCCTGCCAGTGGTGAATCTGTCTGCCTTGCAGGGGGCAAAAAAGAATTTCATGTAATATGAAACTATTTTATTACTATGGAAATAAATTGAATCTTGAATCTTGAAAATACTCGAATTATACAGACGAACAGGGATGTTTTGTTTGAAGCGACTCTCACAATAGCCAAAATTTATCGTCTCATGATCCCTAAACTCCTCAGTTTTATTAACTGCCAAATCCAAATCCTCAAAATAAGGTTTTAACTTGTTGACATGGCAACTCTATACTTTATGTCTCCAATCAGGTGTTTAAACTATGTAGTTGACTTCATTCACCTTGGACTCTATTTCATATGGGCATGAAAATGTTGCCATAAGTGGATCAGAATTTTTTGGGAAAAGATTCTGAAACCACTGGAGAAGACTCTGAACAGACATTCTGTCAACATCTCCAAAGTAAACTATGCTTGAGGGGTGGTCCACTGTTGACCTCGCCGTGCCTGCAGATTCGGAAGTTGTTCAAACAGCTCTATCGATTCTTTTCTTCCTCAGTCTCAACTTGTTTGAACTTCCAAGACAGGAACGGTGAGAAACAGTTCCACTTGGCCTATTAAAATGTTACCCACAGTGTGGTTTGAACAGTTAAGCTGCAGGTGGTGAGGATGTGGGCCTCATGCTTAGAGAGATCTATATCGACTGGCCAATGCACAGAACATCTGCACATGAGATGAGAGTTTATTGCCATATACATAAGTACAGCTATTCCCTGACATATAGCATGTTCGAGTTCTGTTCTGACTGACCGGTCGTATCTCGAAACGGACGTAAGTCAAAATTATGTTATCATGGCATGTAGAAGTCATAAATCAGGACATTTAATCAATCTTTTCCTTGCCAGATCCATCAGCAGGGGATGGGTTTTTCTTCTTGCTCGCCATCTTCTTTGGCGAGCTTACCAGGCTTACTGAATGGCAACCGAGAGACAGTCCCTATCATACGCACGCAGCCGCTATCTTTTATCGGTTGTATGTACGGATGGTCGTAAGTCGTATAGGTTGTAAGCTGTGGAGAGATTGCACAGATGCACCATAATTCTTACTGTCACTTAAGTAAAAATAATATAAATTAAATGAGAACAAATGCAAGACAGAAAAAACGATTAAAAAAAAATCAAAAGATAAATAAATAAATATTCACAGGTACAGTGCAAGAAAATTGTGCATTTCAGTCATACAGATTTTTTTATAAGAAAAAACAGAACGCTGCAGGAACTCAACTACTCTCGCAGCGCACATAGGAGGTAAAGATATATTACTGATGTTTCGGGCCTGAGGCCTTCCTCAAGGTAGAAGCTAGAAACAGGAAGGTGACGACTGGCAGGGGGAGGAGTCCAGGTCAACACAAGAGTTCATTGCATATGATAAGAGGAAAGGTGAGAATTGATTTTGGCTCTGTGAAAGGTGACAGGGGAAAAGGAAGAAGAGAGAGAGAGAGAGAGAGAGAGAGAGAGAGAGAGAGAGAGAGAGGGGGGGGAACAGAGGAAGAAGGGTGGGGGGGGGTTAATGGAAACTGGAGAAGTTGATGTTAATGCCGTCCAGTTGGAGGGAGCCCAGTCGGAAGATGAGGTGCTGTCCTTCCAGTTTGTGGGTGGTCTCAGTCCGGCCATGCATGAGACCATGGACAGACATGTCAGCGAGGGAATGGGACAGGGAATTGAAATGGGTGGCCACTGGTAAATCCTGTGATGGACAGAGCTCTCGCTCTCTTCACTTTCCCCTTTGTCTCCTTTCACGGAGCCAAAATCAATTCTCAAAATCAAAGACTCAGTAGTTCAAACAGTTTATGCAGTGAAGATAAAGATACATAACTAACATTTCAGGCTTGAGCCCTTCATCAAAATCTGAGCAAAATGTAGGCAGGTGCCTGAACAAAATGGTGAGGGAGAGGTGCATGGTCCCACAGGCGGGAGGTAGATAAGGGGGGGGAGGTCACAGTAGCGAATGGGGAAGGGGGGGGAGATTGCTCTGTGAAGGGTGAACTCCCACAACTGCCTCGATTGCACCTACCTTCTTCACACCCAATCCCCTGCAAGGATTCTATTCCTTTCTCTTAATTTCTCCCTCTCGGTCAAATCCGTTACCAGGATATATAACCATATAACCATATAACCATTTATGGAGCAGAAACAGGCCATGTTGGCCTTTCAAGTCTGCACCGGTTCATTGATTTTGTGTGCCCTCTTCAGGCATTGGTTCCGGTAGATCTTCATTCAATAACGATGGGCGAATTCAATGCAGGTATCATCCAGGATATTCTCCTTCTTCCAAAAACTTGACCTCTCCTCCACCACCATCAACTCAGCCCTTACCTGCATCTCCTCCATTTTCCTCTCATCTGCCCTGTCCTCACCGACCACCTCTCCAGTCTACTCATTCAACACATTATCCTCCGCAATTTCCACCATCTATTATGTGATCCCACCACCAGATATAATTTCCCCTCTCCTCTTCACTTCCTGTATGGACAGCTCCCTCCGAGACTCCCTTGTCCACTTTTGTCCTTTGGCACCTTGTGGCTGCAGAGAGCACCACTCCTGTGCCCACTCCCTCACCACTATTTGGGGCCCAAAACAGTCCTTCCAAGTGAAGCAACATTTTACTTGTGTATCGGCGGGAATCATTTACAGCATCCGGTCCTCCCGTTGTGGTCTTCTCCACATCAGAGAAACTGGGCGTAGACTGGGAGATCATTTCGCTGAGCACCTTTGCTCTGTCCGCATCAGTGACAGAGACCTCCCAGTGGCCACCACTTCAATTCTGTGCCTCACTCCTGCACTAACATATCAGACAATGGCTTCATGCACTGTTCAACCAAAGCCTCTGGTAAATTAGAGGAGTAGCCCCTCTCCAGCTGGATGGCATTAACATCAACTTCTCCAGTTTCTGCTAGCTGTTCCTCCTCCCCCATCTCTCTGTCTTCTTTCATCCAGCTCACCACCCCCTTCCCAGAGCCGCCCCCCCATTTGTTAGTGTGCCCTCCCTCCCTTATCCACCTATTACCTCCTGCCTGTGGGACTGTGCTCCTCCCCCTGCCCCTGCCCCTCCTCAACCCACCATTTTATTTGGACACCTGCCTACATTTTGCTCAGACCCTTGGTGATGTATCTTTCACCTCTTCATTTACTTGTACCCATTTTCTTAACCATTTCCAGTACTCGATTCTCTGTCAACCGTCACCACAAGAGGTTCCCCCCATCACTCCACCTCTCCCAGCTACATTTCCACTTTTGCCCAATTTTGTTGGCCCCTCCCCAGCACCGCCAATTCTGTGCTGCAATGGAGGCCGCGAGGGGGTGGCATCGGAGGAAGGATCCACGGACACTTGGTGTTTCTGAGAGGACTCCCTTTTGCTTCTCTTTCTTGTCTTGGTGGGGGCTCCAGACAATTGATGCAACTTTGTGTGTTTTTACAAGGAAAAGGGGAAAAAAAGACCTTTGTGCATTTTGTGCAGGGATGACTGGCAAAAGATTGCACATTTACCTAAGTTTGCAGTACTCTTCAGTCACTCTTTCCCTATTTCCACCAAATAGCAAACAGTGTTAAAAATGTATAATACAAAAACATTTTCATGTGCAATATGTTTCTTCCAAAGGAAAATTGTGCTTCTAATTAAAAAAAAATTGGATGAAGAGCACAGTAACAGGCCATTTCGGCCCATGAATTCGTGCCACCTAATTACACCCAATTAACCTACAACCCTTGTATGTTTTGAATGGTGGGAGGAAACCGGAGTCCCCGGGGAAAACTCACACAGACATGAGGAGAATAGACAAACTTCTTATAGACAGTGTGGGATTCAAACCCAAGCACTGTAAAGGCCTTGCGCTAACTGCTACGCCAACTGTGCCACCCCAATTCTGGAATGCATTGCTGGGGGTGGTGGTGGAGGCTGGAACAATAAGGACATGTAAAAGACTCTTAGACACATGGATGCAAGAAAAATGGAGGGGTGATGTGAAGTTTAGATGGATGGGTAAGTTTAGATAAGACAGCACCATATCGTGGGCTGAAGGGCCAGTACTGTGTTGCAATCTTCCCTGCTTTATGTAAAGTGGGGACCTCCATTTATGGACTACTATTAATTCAACAAAACCTCAGTGGAACAGGTGAGTCTTCACACACTGTGATGGTCCTGCGATACACAACCTGCTGAGCTTCTCCATCACTTTAATGCCTTGCCAAACTTCCCTGGTAACTTTTTACATGAGTCTTCCCATCAAGAATCAACGCAGAAGCAAAAAAGCTGATTCCAGAGCAGATGACCATATGGAATACATTAAAATTAGATAGGATAAGGAGAGAGAGTGAGAGAGAGAGAGAGAGAGAGAGAGAGAGAGAGAGAGAGAGAGAGAGAGAGAGAGAGAGAGAGAGAGAGGGAGATAGAGAGAGAGGGAGAGAGAGAGTGAATACCATTGCTCACCAATTAAAGACAACTTTTTCAATTCCTCAGGAATGGATGTCACAGATCCCATCATACCATTTTGTGGCTGATATTTACCCCAGTGCCCTATATATCATTACTAAAATTCAAAATTTTCCTTTTTTATTTCGGGATAGATTCAGGTGGCAAAGTTCGGTAGCGGTTAGCACAATGCTGATGTTCGAATCCCGCACTGTCTGTAAGGAATTTGTACGTTCTCCCCACGTCTCTGTGGATTTCCTCCGGAGGGGCCCAGTTTTCTCCCACCTTTCAAAATATACCGGGGTAGGTACAATTGGGTGTAAATTGGGTGGTACGGACTCGTGGGACAAAAGGGCCTGTTACTGTGCAGTATGTTTAAATTTAAAGTTTATTTTTAAAAATTCAATGTTCCATTGCACTGTCAGTTTACAAACATCATACACAATCCTGAGATTTTTACGGCCAGGCCGAATACCTAATTATCTGAAACTGTAAACTGTATTCAAGAAAACGATACATGTGCGAAAGAGGGAAATGCAAAGAAATAAAGAAATATAAACAAACTGACTGTGCGATACAGAAAAAAAAATCAGTAAAATATAAGGGGCAAAGTAAGAGTCCTGGTTGAGTTTGTCGTTGAGGAGTCTGATGGTGGAGGGGTAGCAGCTGTTCCTGAACCTGGTGGTGTGATTCTTGTGGCACCTGTACCTCTTTCCTGATGGCAGCAGTGAGAACAGAGCACGTACTTGGGGTATAGATCCTTGTTGATCCCTGCTACCCTCTAATGGATGTGTTCCTGTAGATGTTCACGATAGTGGGGAAGGTTTTACCTGTGATGCCCTGGGCTGTGTCCACTACCTTTTGCAGGGATTTCTGTTCAGAGTAATTGGGGTCCCCATCCCAGGCTGTGATGCAGTTTGTTTGGTCCTGAATTTTTCATATGTGCATTTAGCATAGATGGGTATTTTCACTTCTTAAAGTACTTCAATTTTTGGAAAGGCAACAGACTTAAATTAGGCCACAAACAAGGTGTGGGCATTAACCAAAATGTCGACTTACTGTAACACTACACTTTTGTTTTATTATTGCACTATCTGTGCAAAGAATGGGTTAACTTCAACAGATAGCACGTTAACAAAGCTTTTCACTGCATATCAGAACAGAAAAGACAATCACCAAGCCAATTCAATCTGAGCCCTCTGCGCTCGATTCAGATCTAAATTTAAATTCGTCAGAATCCTTGGAGGAAGAGGCCATAGAGGCAGTTGCAATCTCAGGCCTCACTCATCCTAGGAGGGGAAAGTGAGTGAGGAGATTGTGGAGGGGTAGTGAGGAGATTGTGGAGGGGAGTGAGGGGAATGTGGAGGGGAGTGAAGAGATTGTGGAGTGAAGAGATTGTGGAGGGGAGTGAGAAGATTGTGGGATTGCATGAGGAGATTGTGGAGGGGAGTGAGGAGATAGTGTAGGGGTAGTGAGGAGATTGTATAGGGGAGTGAGGAGATTGCGGAGTGAAGAGATTATGGAAATGAGTGCGGAGATTGTGGAGGGGAGTGAGGAATTTGTGGAGTGAGGAGATTGTGGAGGGAGTGAGGAGATTTTGGAAGGGAGTGAGGAGATTGTGGAGAGGAGTGAGGAGATTGTGGAGCAGAGTGAGGGGAATGTGGAGGGGAGTGAAGAGATTGTGGAGTGAAGAGATTGTGGAGGGGAGTGAGGAGATAGTGGGGTGGAGTGAGGAGATTGTGGAGGGGAGTGAGGCGATTGTGGAGGGGAGTGAGGAGATTGTGGAGGGGAGTGAGGAGATAGTGTAGGGGTAGTGAGGAGATTGTGTAGGGGAGTGAGGAGATTGCAGAGTGAAGAGATTATGGAAATGAGTGTGGAGATTGTGGAGGGGAGTGAGGAGATTTTGGAAGGGAGTGAGGAGTTTGTGGAGTGGAGTGAGGAGATTGTGGGGAGGAGTGAGGAGATTGTGGAGGGGAGTGAGGAGATTGTGGAGGGGAGTGAGGAGATAGTGTAGGGGTAGTGAGGAGATTGTGTAGGGGAGTGAGGAGATTGCAGTGTGAGGAGATTGTGGAGGCGACTGATGAGATTGTGGAGGGGAGTGAGGAGATTGAGGAGTGGAGTGAAGAGATTGTGGAGTGAGGACTTTGAGGAGGTGAGTGAGGAGATTTTGGAGGGGAGTGAAGAGATTTTGGAAAGGAGTGGAGTGGAGTATAGTAGATTGTGGAGGGGAGTGAAGAGATTATGGAGCGAGGATATTGTGGAGGGGTGTGTGGAGATTGTGGAGGGTTGTGAGGAGTTTGTGGAGGGGAATAAAGAGATTGTGGAATGAGGAGATTGTGGATAGGATTGAGGAGTTTGTGGAGGGGAGTGAGGAGATTTTGGAGGACAGTGAAAATATTGTGGATTGAGGAGATTGTGGACCGGAGTGAAGAGATTGTGGAGGGGATTGAGGAGATTGTGGAGGGGAGTGAAGAGATTGTGGAGTGAGGAGATTGTGGAGGGGAGTGAAGAGATTCTGGAGGGGTGTGAGGAGATTGTGTTGGGGTGTGTGGAGATTGTGGTGGGGAGTGTGGAAATTGTGGAGTGAGGAGATTGTGGAGGGGAGTGAGGAGAATGAGGAGGGGAGTGAAGAGATTGTGGAGTGAAGAGATTGTGGAGGAGAGTGAGGAGATTGTGGAGTGAGGCGATTGTGGAGGGGAGTCAAGAGATTGTGGAGGGAGTCAGGAGATTGTGGAGTGAGAAGATTGTGGAGGGGAGTCAGGAGATTTTGGAGGGGAGTGAGGAGATTTTAGAAAGGAGTGGAGTGGAGTATAGTAGATTGTGGAGGGGAGTGAAGAGATTGTGGAGTGAGGATATTGTGGAGGGGAGTGTGGAGATTGTGGAGGGTTGTGAGGAGTTTGTGGAGGGGAATAAAGAGATTGTGGAATGAGGAGATTGTGGATGGAATTGAGGAGTTTGTGGAGGGGAGTGAGGAGATTGTGGAGGACAGTGAAAATATTGTGGATTGAGGAGATTGTGGAGGGGAGTGAAGAGATTGTGGAGTGAGGAGATTGTGGAGGGGAGTGAGGAGAATGAGGAGGGGAGTGAAGAGATTGTGGAGGGGAGTGAAGAGATTGTGGAGGAGAGTGAGGAGATTGTGGAGTGAGGCGATTGTGGAGGGGAGTCAAGAGATTGTGGAGGGAGTCAGGAGATTGTGGAATGAGAAAATTGTGGAGGGGAGTCAGGAGATTTTGGAGGGGAGTGAGGAGATTTTGGAAAGGAGTGGAGTGGAGTATAGTAGATTGTGGAGGGGAGTGAAGAGATTGTGGAGTGAGGATATTGTGGAGGCGAGTGTGGAGATTGTGGAGGGTTGTGAGGAGTTTGTGGAGGGGAATAAAGAGATTGTGGAATGAGGAGATTGTGGATGGAATTGAGGAGTTTGTGGAGGGGAGTGAGGAGATTGTGGAGGACAGTGAAAATATTGTGGATTGAGGAGATTTTGGACCGGAGTGAAGAGATTGTGGAGGGGATTGAGGAGATTGTGGAGGGGAGTGAAGAGATTCTGGAGGGGTGTGAGGAGATTGTGTAGGGGTGTGTGGAGATTGTGGAGGGGAATGTGGAAATTGTGGAGTGAGGAGATTGTGGAGGGGAGTGAGGAGATTGTGGAGTGAGGAGGTTGTGGAGGGGAGTGACGAGATCTTTGGGAGTGTGGAGAATGTGGTGTGGAGTGAGGAGATTGTGGAGGGGAGTGAAGAGATTGTGGAGTGGAGTGTGGAGATTGTGGAGGGGAGAGAGGAGATTGTGGATGGAAGTGAGATGATTGTGGATGGAGTGAGGCGATTGTGGAGGGGAGTGAGGAGATTGTGGAGGGGAGTGAGGAGATTGTGGAGGGGAGTGAGGAGATTGTGCAAGGTAGTGAGGAGATTGTGGAGAGTAATGAGGAGATTGTGGAAGGTAGTGAGGAGATTGTGGAGGGGAGTGAGGAGATTGTGGAGTGAGGAGATTGCGGAGGGGACGACGAGATCTTTGGGAGTGTGGAGAATGTGGTGTGGAGTGAGGAGATTGTGGTGGGGAGTGAAGAGATTGTGGAGTGGAGTGTGGAGATTGTGGAGGGGATTGAGGAGATTGTGGATGGAAGTGAGATGATTGTGGATGGAGTGAGGAGATTGTGGAGGGGAGTGAGGAGATTGTGGAGTGAAGTGATAGTGGAGGGGAGAGGGGAGATTGTTGAGTGAAGTGATTGTGGAGGCGAGTGAGGAGATTGGAGAAGGTTGTGAAGAGATTGTGGAGGGGAGTGAAAAGATTGTGTAGGGGAGTCAGGAGTTTGTGTAAGGGGATGTGGAGATTTTGGGGGAGCGTGAGGAAATTGTGGAGGGGTACTGAACTCCGCTGTTGAGAATCTGCAAGGCAGGTCTTGTTCTGGATGCGAAGGGAATGAGGGATAAGATGATGGGTTGTAAAAATGAAGAGAAGAATGTGGAGAAAAGAAAAGCAGAATTAAATTCCTCTCGCAGACCCTTGGCTGCTTTCTCCTTCTGCAAATGCTGTCCGACTGGTAGAGTTCTTCCAGCATTTCTCGGTTCACAATCTGTCAGCTCACTTGTTTAAAATTCTCGTTCTCTTTTGCATCCTACTGCTGATAAACTTAAACTTTATTGGCAGCGTTTCATCGAACAATACTACACCGAGCAGGCCCTTCTATCCGCGATTTTGTGCCAACCTTAAACCCTTCCTACCTCGTAACCCTCCCGATTTCTTTCATTCATGAGCCCGTTTAAGAGCCTCTTAAATGCTCCTAAAGTTTCAGCCTCCACCAACAGCCCTGGCAAGGCATTCCTTTCTTTCTAAAATACTTTTGTTCAGTTTAACATATACATCCTGCATACAAAATCATCTAATAGAACAAACAGTAGTTCGTATCATGTACACACCAAAAATTAAATATGAATGTAATTCAAAAACCTCTCCATATCTGTTTATTTAACTCATTTCTTTAAGACATCAAATTCTATTAATATGGTAATTAACAGTTTATCCCTTTCTCATAATATATCCCAACTCAGTTCTGGATAGGAAATAGATAAGATTAAATTAAACCATCCCTTTATATATCCTAATTAATGATAGGTTCCATGGCAACCATATTAAAACAAATATTTGACTAATTCATCTAAAAAAAATTAAAAAAAGAAAACAAAAATCTTCTGCCTAATTGAACCCCTCCCTCTAAACAAGGTTAACTTGTAAAATTGTAAAGATATGGATCAAATAGCGTCCTTCAGACACCAAGCAGGAGATTCCAGACTTCTTAAATCTTCCAATCTATGAAAGGGCCCCTGCCAAGGCCTTCCAGGCACCCGCAACTCTCTGTGTTAAAAAAGCGCTACCCCTGATGTCTCCCCTAAACTTCCCGCCCTTCGATTTGTTTCTTACCTGGACCTCTCCTCACATAAACAGGGTTTTGCATCTCAGCAGAGGGACATTCCCGAATGTGTTTCTCCATGCATTTAATACCTAGTCTTCAGAATAAGTAACTTTTGCTTTGTGTTCACAGTTTGCAGGTTTTATTCAGAGACACACAAGAGACTTCAGATGTTGGAATCGGGAACAACAAAGTTAGAGAGAGGGGAAAAATAAGTCTGGTCTTTAGTCCAACCTTGTACTCAGTCATTAATTTAAAAAAAAAGGTCGACATACAGTATGGTAACAGGCCCTTCCAGCCTCTGAGGCCATGCTGCCCCAAGTACCCCAATTAACCTACAACCCCTGTATATTTTTAAAGGGTGGAGGAAACCAGAGCGTCTGGAGGAAACCCACGCTGACCCAGGATTTGAACCTGGGTTTCTGGCACTGTAACAGCCATCAGGCCCTAACGGTGTACCTGGCAGGGTACTGAAAAATTTGTGCCAACTGACTAGCTGGAGTGTCCATGGACATTTTCAATCTCTCATTGCTGCAGTTGGAGGTTCTCACCTGCTTCAAAAGGGCTTCAAATATACCAGTGCCCAAGAAAAGTATGTAAGCTTCCTCAGCAGTTATCTATCTGGACCCCTATTATCACAATCACTCCACAGTGGATCCAATATCACTGGCTCTCCACTCAACTCTAGATCACCTCAAAAACAGCAACTCATACATATGGTTGCTCGTCCTTGACTACAGCTCAGCCTTTGCTACCCCATTATTCCCTCAGTGCTGGTCAACAAGCTCCAAATCAGGGACCCCTGCATCCTCCTCTGCATCTGGACCCTTTCTTTCCTCATTTGAAGGCCATAGTCAGTCTGTCTAGGAAACAACATCTCCATCTCACTGATGATCAGCACAGGTGCACCTCAAGGATGACTGCTTTGCCCACTGCTGTACTCACTCTACACCCATGACACTGTGGCCAGGCACTATTCAAATGCTATCTACAAATTTGCTGATGGCACAAAGAATCACAGACGGCAATGAGGAAGCATACGGGGGGAAATAGCTATTTGAGTGGTGTCACAACAATCTTGCACTCGACATTAGAAAACCAAGGAGATGATGTGGACTTCAGTGGGACATCAGGAGAACATGAAACGGTCCTCATTGAAGGCTCAGTAGTGGAGAGGGTCAAGAACTCCTGGATGTCAACATCTCCAAAGATCTCTCCAGGATTCTCCATGTCGATGCAATCACAAAGAAGGCTCGCCAGTGGCTATACTTTGTGAGGAGGAGATTCAGTATGTCATTGAAAAATCTTAAAAACTTCTACAGGTGCACTCTGGAGAGCCTTCTGTCTGCTTGCATCACTGACTGGTATGGAGGTGCCTGCGCTCAGGACAAGAAAAAACTCCAGAAGGTTGTTAACTCAGCCTGCGACATCACAAGCATCAGACTTCACTCCATCGAGGACGTCGACATGAGGTGATGTCTTAAGAAAGAAGCCTCTATCCTCAAGGACTTCCATCACCCAGGCCAGGCCCTCTTCACTCTGCTACCATTAGGAAAAAGGTACAGGAGCCTGAAGACGAGAGCTCAATAAACAGTGGATTTGTATTTGTGTTGGAAAGTAAGCACTTTATTGTTGGGGTGTAAGAAAACACAATAAAATTAAAAAGCGCAACCCCGGTGCTCACAACACAGCATCCAAGGGCACATAAAACAGTCAAAACAAGAATGAAAGCAACATTAAAACAATACAAAATACACTAATTGGAGGAGTTTAATTCTCAAAATGCTCTGGGATGGAAACTTTTTTTGAATCTGTTTGACCATGATTTAATGGGCCTATATCGTCCACCCGACGGCAATGTCAAGTGGTGAGTAGAATCCTTAAGTTATCTTCCCGAGATATCGAGATCGAAATAAATCCTCCAAAGGGGACAGGGAAAATCCCATGATCTTCTGGGCCGTGTTGATCACCCTCTTATCTGCTGCTGTACAGCTGGCAAACCACCCGGGAATGCCATAAGCCAGGGTGCTTTCAACAGAAGAGTGACAGAAGTACACTTAATTTTCCTAAGGATTCTCAGGAAATGGAGACGTTGATGTACTGTCTTGACTATAGCAGTGATATTAATAGTCCAAGAAAAATACCTTGGTGTTCCAGGGACTTCAGTGTGAACTTGGACAGGATGTGAGCAATGAACAATAAACCCAGGACTCATAATTCCACTGTTTGCATCATTAACAAGTCTATTTCATCTGAAAATCACTAGAACAGCTCATCTAAAAAAAGAACGTGATGATTAATATGTTGCCAGCCCCTGACATGTGGCTGGAGTGTTGATTATTTCATTAGCTGTCCAGAGCCACTGAGGTGAAACTGCTTATTATTGTATCGACAATTCACTTAAAACTTCTGATACTTTGCGGGTATGGGAAAGTGCACCAGGGAGAGAGAGCTGAAGGAAGATTATTCTGTCAACAATGTTTACAGTCCCATCCTGATCATCGTTCAGAAAGTAGATTTGTACCTGAAGACCAGGGGACAGGCACCTACTGAAGGCTGAGATGTTCCTATCTCCTTATCAGCATGCGGACAGATTTGTTCTCAGTCATCTGGGTGATCCTTTGCCACCATCTGCCTGTGTCACTCCAGGAGCTGGTCTTCGATCGTGGTTAGTCATCAAGTCAAGTCAGATTTATTATCATCTGATTGCACAAGATCAACCTGACAAAACACTGTTCTCCGGTCCTTGGTGCAACACATGCAGACATACAACCAGACATAGCACACATACTGACAAATAATACATATGCAGGATAGGTATTCATATATACAAATAAATAAATAAATGTTGTTTCATGAATATGAGAGTCTCCAGGGTGAGTGTGAGCAGTTCCTTTGGTCGTTCATCATTCTCACTGCCTGTGGGAAGAAACTGCTCCTTAGCCTGGTGGTGCTGGCTCTGATCCTCCTGGATCTCTTCCCCGATGGGAGCTGCTGAAAGATGCTGTGTGTGGGGTGGGGAAGGGGTCCTCAATGATTTTGTGTGCCCTCTTCAGACAGTGACCCTGGTAGATCATGTCAATGGGGGTGGGGGGGTGGGGTGGGAAGGGAGACTCACTCCCCCACCCCCTCATCATTATGAGTAATGAATGGATAGATACGAGAGACTGCAGATGTTGGAATCTGGAGCAACATGCAAGCTTCCAGAAGGACCCAGGGGTTGAGCAGCATCAGTGAGGGAAGGAGAATGGTTGTCATTATGGGCTGGAACCCTCCAGCAGGTCAACAATCCTTTTTCTCCCACCAATGGCTTCCTCCAGAAGATCGAATGTCAGTCATAAATGGCGCTCTGTGATGTTCCAAAGGGAGGACATCAGCTGATCCATCAACTGAGTCATGGAGGAAGACAGTTCAAAAGAACAGTCCCTTCCAAGGATTCAATCCTATTTGAGAGCTCCTTCCAATTCTGCCAAGCAAGGCTGACAGAGCTAGGGCTTTTCTCCCTGAGGTGATGAAGGATGAGAGGTGACAATAGAAGTTTATATGAGGGTCTTAGACAGGGTGGACAGTCAGAATATTTTTTCCTGGGGTGACCAAAACAAAAACCAGAGAACATCTGTTTAAGGTGAGTGGAGGAACATTTAGGAGAGATGTCAGAGGTATATTTTTTACACTGAGATTGGTGGCTGCAACACCTTCAGTGACTCTTTTGGGTCAGTCAAATATATTAATACATTATCTGCAAATAATCTTATACTCCATCAATCCTGATTTAATAACTTTTATATTCCTTTCCTGTCTTATTAATTAAACTAAAGGTTCATTCACCAATGCAAACAATGTGTGTGATAAAGGGCACCCCTGTCTGGTAAATCTCTCAAAATTAAAAGACTCAGATAAAACTCCATTTGTCACAACCTTAGCTCTTGGTTGTTTATATATTGCCTTAATCCAACTTATAAACATTGACCCAAACTGAAAATTCTCCAATACCTCAAATTAAAAAAAAAACCCATTCCACCCTATCAAAAGCTTTTTCAGCATCCAGTGATAAGACCACTGGTAAGTTGGATTTCTCCCGAGAAATATTTATTAAACTAATTAATTTAATTACTTTATCAGCAGAATATCTACCCTTAATAAAAGAAGTCTGATCAATATGAATCAACTTTGGCAAATATTGCACCAGTCTATTTGCCAAAATGTTAGTCAAAATTTTATAGTCAACATTTAATAACAAAATTATGAGCCAGGATTCAAAGGGTCTTTATCTTTTTTAAGGATCCCTGTAATAGGTAGGATAGAGGGAAGGGGTAGTTTTAGGGTTGGAGGAAAGTTTGAAAAAAAAGAGTGGTGGCTGCCTGGAATTCATTGCTGGGGATGGTGGTGGATGGAACAATAGTGTTATGAGCCCAGAGGACCCCAGAACCCAGCAGCAATAGATATTCACCAAGACAAATCGTTATTTAAACAAAAGTTGTTTTTAATGATCTTTAAGCATGAAAACAGATTCAAACTTTAGCTTATCACTATTAACTTAACCACCCAACTTAACCCCCTTCTAATTCTAAGCACATGTTTATGCAATGTGTGTGTAAATTTAAGAAAAGTTCTTTGGTTCACAGTTCAATCTCACATCTCATTCTTCCAAGTTCACTGGTTGCAGGCAATTCTTATACTCTGCACAGCACCTAACATGTATAAAGTTCACCAGGCTTTGGTGCTCAAAAGGTAAATAGTTACTGCTCAGGAAGGTTCTTGTAGGTTTGCAGAGAGAGAGGTGTTGTTCCAGAATTTCCACAACTGAGGTACCTCCATTAATCACCTCAATGTCTTGCTGATGAAACTTGTCCCATCAGGGTTCTCCAGATGATAACATCTTTCTTTCAGGCAACCACAGAGTTAATTTCTGTTCCACTTATTTCAAGAGAAACATCAAACAGATAGCATATCCAGCCATCCGCCACTCTGGAGCTTCTGTTTCAGTTCCAACCAGCTTCTCCTGGCTGACACTATTCAGTCTCTCCCTCTCTCTGAGATTCCAACTGCCAGCACATGTCCTTCTCTCTCTCACTTGCAACACCCCCCACCCCAACCTTCTCCAGCAAACAATAGGAGTCAGTCTTTTGCTCCCATCTGTTGTTTTAGGTAAACAAACCTCTCAATGACCTCTGAGTGAGCACTTTGCAGAGAGGTCAAAATCCTTGCAAAAAGGTCCAACACAGACAACCTGATTCTTCCAAGACAATAGCTTATTCATTTCATGATATTATTTCAATTAGCACCTACTTGTGAAATGTGCATACCATTCTCCATAGTTTCTGTAAAGTCACTGAATATGAATTCTTCACTATTTCAAATAAGATCTATTTTAAGCATGTGGAGGCAATAAAAATAGAATGTGTGAGGCAGGCAAAAATTAGGATGTCGTGGAATGGGTTTCCAGAGGTTGGCATAACTGTGGGCTGAAGGGCCTGTTCTGTGCTGTAATGTTCTACATTCTAAAGTGACTATTGTTGAGAAGGGAGGTGAAGGGTTTGGAGTGGGTACGAATTTCCATGATTTGTTCCAAGGATGAAGTTCAAGGCTTTGTGCACAGTAAATAGTCAAATTCCTGAACTGGTCATCCACACACCTGGGTTTGTAATCAATCCCGTCATGGTGACTGAGGAATTTAAAGCTATTTAATACATAAATACAGATGACGTCTTGTTTCATCATGAAGCCGGTCTGATTAGAAAGCCAACAGACCAAACTTTCAAACTGGTGGATAGGGAGAAAGGTTGTCAAATGATACAGCAGGATACAGATCAGTCGGAAATTTGGGAGGAAAAAATGACAGATGGAGTTTAAGCTGGTCAGGTGGGAGTCATTGCATTTTGGAGATCAAATATTCAATAAATGGCAGGACTCTTTGGAGCACAGGAATGCAGTGGGAGAGAGTGAGTCAATATCTCGGAGGATCTTTCCTGGACCCAACACACTAATGACATTGTGAAGAAAGCACATCAGTGCCTCTACTTTCTTGTTTGGTATGACATGGGAAACCCTGGCAAATTTCTACAGAGTTGTGGTGGAAAGTGTGCTGACTGGCTGGATCATGGTCTGGTGTGGGGGCACCATTAAGCCCTGCAAAAGGTAGTGGCCACAGCCCAGGACATCACAGGGGAAATCCTCCCCACTATCAAGAATATTTACGGTGAATGCTGCCATCGAAGAGCAGCAGCAATCATCAAGGTCACACCACCCAGCACACGCTCTGTTCTCGATGGTACTATCAAGAAAGAGGTATTGGTTAAACAAGACTTGCACCACCAGGTTTGGGAACAGCTGCTACCCCTCCACTGTCAGATTCCTCAACTACAAACTCAATCAGAGACTAATTTAAGGATACTTTTTTACTTTATTTATTGATTTTTTTAAAAAATTCTCTCTGTATTGTATAGTCAGTTTGTTTACATTTATTTATTTGTTTACATGTTAACACTGCGTACAGTTTGTTTTGTACTACTAATCAGTGGTAATTCTGCCTGACCCACAGGAAAAAGAATCTCAGGGTTGTATGTGAAGTCAAGTATGCACTTTGACAATAAATCTGAAACCTGAGATCTGAATCTGATCTAGGGGTACAAGCCCATAACTCCCCAAAGGGCGTGACATGAGCAGACAGGGTAAGAAAGAAGGAAGATTGTATGCTTCCTTCTTTGTTTGTAGAATTGAGTATAAAAGTCGGGAAGTTGGATAGCACGGTTAAGTGTTGTGGTTAGTTGTTAAGCTGGCATCAGCAGTCTGCCTGCGTTTGGAAGCCACACAGAACTGTTGGTCACTGTCAGGCACCACCCAGCCTTTCTACCTGGCCAACCAGGTGCATGCCCGGATACCAGCCAGAGCACATGGGAGCCTCTACTCCTCAGGGTGGCTTATTTAAACCACAGCCCTCATTGTCTGCGATCTCTGCCTTGTGGTCAACTCCTGCACTCGGCCCTCAGAAAGTACACAGCTCAAAGTCAGAGATTTCAGAAATGTGTTTTAAATGGAGTGTGGAGTTGGGAACTTTTGTCCACTCGACCAGGCTGTGCTCAAAGGTGAGACCTTTTTTGGGAAGACCCAGGGGGATATTCTAAAAATTACAGGACCTGGAGCTGTCCTCTTGGGGGATATTAGAGAAGTGCAGTTTAGACTCTCTGAATTCCAAATTTTATCGTGAAAGTCACTTTGGCAGTAGCCAGGAAGTGTATAGGGGTTTTGTGGATGTCCGTCTCCCAGGTAAATCCCACTTGATGGAATATGGAA